>NC_137821.1:23224663-23564663 GCF_963921795.1 Nannobrachium achirus
GATTCATCATACAAGGCTGTCGCACAAAAGTAGTGAAAACAGCAGATCTAGATCGGCTGTTTTCACTAGTTTAAATCATTTTTAAAATGATAAATACAAAACAAACGGTTTAGGTCATACAAGGTTTCCACCCGACAACGACGAAATATAACTCATGTACAGTAATTGGCCCACTGGCTTGTCACTTTGTCACAAATCTTTGAGTAGCAGCAGCGCTATAGAGAGAGATCTCTCTCTATAGCGCGCAATGAGGGCCTCTCCAACTCTTTTTCCCAGGCTGAATCGGGGGCCCAGCACGTCCCTGGAGACAGCTTAGGTGGTTGGGGCATCTAGTGCAGCGTCTCCTATAGGGATGTCCTCGCTGCATGTCCCACTGGAAGGAGACCCACTGGCAGACCAAGGACCGGATGGGGGGATTATATCTCCACACTGGCTTTGGAACGCCTCGGGATTCCCCAGGAGGAAGTGGCTAATTGCTCGGTAAAAGGAAGTCTGCTGAGTTCTCTGCTGAAATGATTGCCCTCGATCGTGATCTGACTCCGGATAAGCGGTTGAAGATGGATGGGATGGATGGACTACTGCTACTTCTAATAATAATTAACATATATTTATTTGTATGTTTTGTATTTTCTCCCAATTTCGTTGTTATGCCAATTTCCAATTCCCCATGTAATCCCTGTCACTGCTGAGTGCTGAACCAGCAAGCTTGTCTTGGGGAGAGTGTAGACAACCAGCCATGTGACGTCTTCTTTTCGACTGACAATGAGGAGTTTTCTCAACCCCAACCTAGCTTCCCTCTAGTCATGGAGGATTCAAACTGCATGTCTCCACAGTGGTGGACAGGAACTTTACCCATGAACCTTACGCCCCAACAGGGCAGGTATTTCAGGGAGGCCACGAAGGCCATGGCTATCGTTGCCCCACAGTTTGGCCTTGAGCCCCTACATGCCCTGAGGCCACAGTGGCCTTAATGCCCCAGCCTAGCTGACTGTACAACTTTCTCCTCTGTCTCTTTCTTGTCAATATGTAGACATCAGTCTCTTTCTTGTCATGTAGACACCAGTGTCTTTTGTTGAGAATTCCCCATCTTTAAACCAATCAAGTTTGATTTGGTGCCGGGCTGAGCATGGATCAGATTGTAAATATCATAATTGATTTATTTCACTGCAGGTAGTCCACAAATGTTGTTTTATTAAGGCCTTCCTGCCCTGGCATTTGGCCTTTGTGCCCTCAAAAAATATGGACAACACCAAAGGCCAAACTGTGGCCTTGCCCCTAAAATGACAACATTCCTGGCCTGTGCCCCAATAATGTTTCAAAATAAATAATCTAAAATTATAACAAAGCACTTAAAAAACAACAGAACAGAATACAGACAATGCAAGATAATGAAAGCGTAAATGAAAAGCTGCAATCGATATCAATCACAGGAGTCAAACATTGAAACGGGAGCCACTGACCAGCGGACACAGTCTGTGTGCTTGCGGTAGTGGCGCTGCGTGCGGTTGTTGACGTGGTAGAGCACCACCACGCAGGCGATGAAGTACACCGCCTCCCCCGACGGCAGGAAGTAGAGGTTGGCTCGGCAGTCTCGCCCCCGGTAGCCGTAGCTAAAAATACAGCACGGGTCAAGGTTGACAACATCATCCAAGCGTCTCTCTGTCTGATCCATCATCTGTCCAAATCAAGTCATTATTAAAAGCGCAAAGTGATTTCACCCCCAGTTTCACTGCTAATAGACTGATTTATGGATGGTTCCCGCTGACCAGGCTGGGGCTAAACTGTCTTTTGTTCAAGGACACAAGGCGGGGGGGATTTGGAGATATGCTAATGGCTAATGGTTCTTAAAGTGAGGTCTGGGGACCCGAGGGGTCCTTTGGGGGGGGAAGGGGCCTATTTTATACTTGGGATATTCGGAAATAGTCGAAGCTCACAGCGTGACGTGATGTGACACGCTGTGAGCTTGTAGATCTGCTATTTTTGGAGCGGTGAAAGCGCTCCCAATGAACAGGTATGTCCGTGGGTATGTCTGTGGGTGGCTGGGTGGCTGGGTGGCTGGCTGGCCGTGTCCGTAGCCTGGCAATACCTTGAGTGGCCACACACAAAACACTAGTTAAAGGAGGGGCGCTGTTTTGTGCAGGCCAGGCACACTCACCACTCACTCACAGGCACAGTTTACACTCACTCACTCACTCACATAGGGTACAGCTGCTCAAATTCACCGCTCCACTTCGAACCGAGGTTTGATTTTTGAAGAAATCTTGAAAAATTGTGAATAATGTGGAATAATTTTTAACAACACCAAATGTTCTGTTGCTGTATGGTGGTCCCTGGCACAATTTATATACACATCCGCGGCCAAATACATCACTTTAGGGTCCTTGACACTGGTCTGAGAATGGCTGCCATTGGTTAATATACAGTAGGCAACACAGACCGTACGACTTCCGTCCAACAAATTAATTACCGCCCATGAAAGTAAAAGTGTGATCAATACTGGCTGGCAGAATTTCAAGTGACCCCCGAGTCCCTCATAAATCCTGCGTGTGTGGGAGTCTGGGGAGGCTGCGGTGGCATCACGTGAGGAAGGATACACCCAGTCAAGCTCCAGTTTCTCGGACGGCGGCTCCATCTTCAGGTCCTCGTAGTTCTGGATGTTGGAGGGGATGTACATGGTGATTGGTCTGCCTCGGATGAACATCTTGATTGATTGTCCTGCGGAGAGAACACACAACTCAGTTTCAGTGAGGTCCCGTGAATTATGATATTGAACTTCCCCTAACTCAGAGGTTCTCAAACTTTCACATTTCAAGGTCTCCCCTTAACTCTGACAGTGTACCGTACAAATAGAACCAAATGAACCCGTTAGGGTTCATTTAATTCCATTTGTACACTGTCAGAGTTACAGACCTGTAAGGGTCAATTTAGACCCTCCTAAAGGAACCCATAGAGTCCCTGGAATCCACTTTGAGACCACTGCCCAAACTAAACGACTTGCTGACGCTCTTTCTCAACCAAGAATCCTATGGACCCGAATTCTGGGGGACAAAGTTTCATACTGTAGCCCCTCCATACTTCATACTGTAGCCCCTCCCTATGAACTGCTATTCCCCATTGTTGCGCGGTGCAAACCGCTCCTACATTTCACTTTGTGTGTATTTTGCAGGCATTGACACTAAGGCTTGCCCACCTGCCCCCGGCAGGTGAGCAAATAAACGTGGGCAATAAAACGTTCGGGCAGGTGAAGTTGGCTTTCAGGTTGCCCGACCGGGCAAGTGCTCATTTGAGATGGGACGCAACCGTCTAACACAACATTCAAGATATCTGTCTAAACACCTGAACGTTGCCAGAGCGCTCTGTCTTCTGGTCTGTGGAATGTAAAATAAAAGCACTGTTTACCTATAATGTGCTGTTTTCACTGTTGCAACACTTAAAAGTATAAAATAGGCGTGAACCCGTAGTCATATTCAATCACAGCTATGTAGGTATTTGGATAAAAATTTAGGTATGATATTTATCGCACAGCCCCAGGGGGTAAAAAAAAAAGTGTTAAATTGAGCGGTAATTAAAATCTTACCTCATCATTTTATAATGAAAGATTTACTTTTCGGGCAAGTGGGCATGACCTTTGGGCAAGTAGAACATGACCTATACTTACTTGCCCGATGGGCAAGTGCCTCTGAGACCTTAGTGTCAACCCCTGTATCAGTACGGATCTCCATGTATGGAGATCCATGCTCATACACATAAAGTAACTGTCACGGACAGATCGGCCCATACAAGGAGATATGCACGTGTGTCGTGTTTGCACCGCTCACTTCGCACTGGTGTGACATTACACAGTGGTGGTCAATAATTATTAAACGTATTAGTTGATAGACCATGGCATCCTAAAGGGCTCCTATCAGCCCAGGGCTCTGAGAATCTCCTCAGCATTTCACCCCCGTTTGGAACGAGTGAGCCCTTGAAAACGCATTTCTAATGTTTTACTGCTCCGAGCCTTTGGTGAATGACATAACAGACTGTGCTCTACCTTGGCTGTAGGTTGCTCTGCGAGACCCAGGGGATCCTGTGTGTGAATGAGAGAGAGAGAGAGAGAGAGAGAGAGAGAGAGAGAGAGAGAGAGAGAGAGAGTTAGTTGAGGGGAAGACAGAAGCCAGACAAATAAACACTGAGATCATCTGAGCTCTGAATTACAGCTTGTTTCTATGAAGCCAGCCCAGTCTTGGCATTGGGGGACCCCCAAGGACCTATTCCCCAAGTTTTTATGTTTCCATGTCAGCCCCCCTGTTACCTAGATGACTGTTTGACTTTTGGTTAAATGTACAGAGTGCGGTGCAGAGGTGTGGACACGCCCCCCCTGGTGATTCATATTACACCAGAGGGAGAGTGGGTCTCGACCCGTACATCCATCCCAGCATGAGAAACAGACGTAAAAATCATCCAGGGGTCACGTCACGCATTCACGCTGTGCAACTCATGAAGAGGAACGCTGCAACAGAGTGCGCGGGATCTCTCTTTATATCATCTCGCCATGAGTGAGTCGAAGAAAACCCTTCGAATCAAAGGCAGATTTTTACGATAGTTTAGTGCTCATTCAGGGCATGCTGTTGAGAATGTGAAAAATCTAATTGAAATAGTGGGCACCTCAATGTAAAATGTGCTATTTTGTCCAACATGTGGACATACAGTACTGTACAAATGAAGAGGAAGAAGTGAAGGTTTCCCTAAGGACTGGGACCTCTTTAACCACGCAAACCCTAATACCGATGCATTTTTACATAACCTCTAACATCCCTATTCTGGGAAATTTATAATAAGTGAAGATTCTGCAAAAATAGCTCATGTACAAGCTCACAACGCACTGTGTTCTAATGTGTTGTGAGCTTGCAGATCGGCTATTCTCAGCCGAAGGATTTGGTGTTCTGGGAAGGGTTACGTATGTGTGGTCATTTAAAAAAGGAAAACAAAAAATGGAAAGCAGATATATGCATGCAATACTCTTTATGTACTCTGTGATACTAAATTTCCCAAATAAAAATAAAAATAAAAGAGAAAAACCTGATTACCAAAAGAGCAAGTCAAGAGCCCTGCATAGCTTTTCTACAGAATGACGACCACTACAACTCATCACCCGAGAAAATAAAAGAACAATGACAAAGAGAAGAGAAGAGAGAGAGAGAGAGAGATTCTGTGTGAGATGATGGTAGAGTGAATTAAAGTCACATGAGAAAGGAGGGGTTGAGGGGCTTCGCAATAAAAAAAAAAAGAAAAATTGGCCATCCCTCTCGGTATAACCGACCATCCATCATTCCGTCAGGCGAGGCAGAGTGTTGCGGCGGCACGGCTGACCACAATGTGACAACGTGACTCCAGGGGAGCGGTCCGAGGCCCTTAACAGGCCCTCCAGTGTCTGACTGAGGAAAACCTTGGCCCGGCCTCGTACCAAAAAGTGACCGGGGAAAAAAAAGAGAGAGAGAGAGAAAAAATCCTCCCCTGGTCTGGCATGATGGCGGCCGGCCTGCTGAGTGGTATTTCTGGTGCTTTTCAGGGCGTGGCAAAGCCATGGCGATGGACTGCAGATGACCTGTATTTCTTTCAGCACGAGCGGATGCTGAAGTTTTTTTTGGGGGGGGGATTTTTATTTTTTTAAGGCATTTCTTTGTTTTATTTAGACCAGTGGTGCTCAAAGTGTCCAGGGGTCCTTGAAGAGGTCCCTAGCAAAAATTACTTAATGAAGCATCAAAACCTTAACTACTTTAACCCTGTTTTTTTTTTCCATAACCACGGATATGGGACAGATGGACATGATGACGTGTGACATAAGACCTGAGCCAGATTCAATGTTGCAATCACGTGGTCGCTGCTTTAACTGATTGTAGCCTACCTCCAAGACACTGTTTCTGCATTGTTTCTGCCGTCCCTCATCCGTCCACAGAGTTTGTGAGGACTGTCTTTAGTTTTTATGCTCCGTGGCTCCAGAATGACATAAAACTGGAGCACTTAATCCCTTAGGATCATTTTAAAATCTGACTTCAGACGCTAAAAAACAAGGCCTGCAGCTGTTTTACTACAGTTTGTATTAATGTATTTAATGTTCTGCTTTGTGTTTGTTATTGCATTTTAAGTGGTAATCCCTGCTTGATTGCTCTCTTGGCCAGGGCACTCTCGAAAAAGAGACTTCTGTCTCAGTGGAATTCCTGGTTGAATAACGGTTAGATAAAAAGAAAATACAATAAATAAGTGTTGATGCACTGCATGCGCACCAGTGGTCTCCCCACAGGGGCTTAAAGACTGATTTATGCAACTTTATCGCTGATGCATACTGTAGATCAGGCTTAAAAGACCATTTTGATGATTTCTAACCTGGATCCTGTCATTCTATTGCGAGGAGGACATTTGAAAATGTGCAATAACAATTTAGAATTTAGCAGACACTTTTATCCCGAGTGAATAAGCAAGGTAATCAAGCACATAAAATGCGTAGAGACTGTGTAGTCCCCCAAGAAACCCAGGATCCTAGGTAAACCTAGCGTCTTATATACTGTAACTATATCTACATTGAAACTAAAGTGAGTTTAACATTGTTTAACGTTGTTTCATGCAATCAGATAGGACTTTTCTGTTTGGATGGATGTATGGGCTGTCAAGGCTAGAAAGTATTTTTTGACACTCAGTAGGCGTTCCCAAATAACTTCAGAGTATGATGATGATGACATGCTCATACACTCTATAGTAAACAATGAACCTAGGATCTAGGACCTGTTTAAATAACATGCATAGGATCTGTTTAAATAACATGCATAGGATCTGTTTAAATAACATGCTATCTATCTGTGCCTGGAAAAAAACAGGAAAAACAGCGAGCCCTCAAAGGCTCTGGAAAAAACTCCACCAGTCTATGGTAAAATGTGCCTGCTCGCTGCTGCACATTATTCAGGTTAAAAACCATCCAAGTGGCCATTTAAGTTGTAAAGAGCTTCTAGTCTATTTCTAGTCTTGTCATACCTCTTAAGGTTGCTAAGAAACATGCCAAGATAATGACAGCTCTGATGGCTCACTGTGCCCATTCCAAGTACCGGTAAGCACAGATCTATTTGTGACACCTTTTGTTCAAGGCCAGCTTATGACCCCTTGTTTCATGTCCACCCCTTTTTTACTTTTAAAAGTAATGATGTGCCACACTTGTAATAATGCTGTACAAGTTTACAAGGCTCCAACAAAACAACAACATTTGGCGAGAGACTCGAGTGAGAGAGAGAGATACTGAGAGAGAAAGTGAATGTCCTCTTAAGCTCTGCTTTCGGAGTGAGGCCTAAAAACAGCAAACCACAGTCCAGCAGTCATAAAAAGCTACGCTAACCACAAGCGTGGCTCTGGATAGCAGGCGGCAAGAGAATGCATTCACTTTTGCAGGAATGCCTACACATGTGGACAGCAGTTAAAGTTTGGTTGGGGAAAGTACAGTAACAGTTTAGAGCCGTGGTTCTTAATCTTAACCAGTGCATTGGGAATGTTCAGAAAGGGTCACAGACAAAGCTTTAATAGAGGAATGGTGTTTAATTTAATTAATTGGGTCTGGGGGCTTGGCTAACCCTAGGCTTGAAATGATGTCAATATTGTGGTGTCCATCCTAACCAAGCCAAGAGGCAGAGGCAGAGGGTTTCAGATACATCACCTGCACTGGCGATGAGCTCCTTGGCTCGACTGTAAGGAAACAAAAGAAGGATGACAATTAGGGCAAATTTATGCTTAGAAAATAACAGATTTTTGGTAAGCAACACAGCCGTGTGACAAAGCATAAATTAAGTGTGACGAAGCATAAATTAAGTGTGACGAAGCATAAATCTGGTGACGAAGCATAAATTAAGCTTCAAAAGACACCAGCACATCTGTTCACAGTTGTTCTTGTTGATGGCTTTTTTGTTTGTTTACATTTCCTCTAAAATCATTATAACATATCTGCATATCGAACGCAAAACCTCGCAACGCAAACCATCTGAAAAATTCACTTTGTTGGGAAAATGAAAAAGAAAATGTGTGTTCAACATTAAAACCTATCTACTATTTCTAGTCACATGACATTTTTGGCAAAATGAGGGGCAGAACGATCTTGCAGACAGACTGACCATGTGAAGCATAGCCTGTTGTCTTCATTTCAAGTGAAATCCAAAAGTCATGAAATTTGCAGATAGGACGTTTTGCGTTTTGGTCATCGATATGCAATATGAAACATCATTCCTCGCCTCGGTCAATAAGTCATGGATGTTTGAATGTGTAAATCAAGGGACAATATTCAGCTGGCCTTGATATTCAGTGTGTTGGACTACCTACAGAATTTCAAGTCTCTGCAAGTTTATTTTCATACCATAACAAAATGAAACCATCCATGTCCTTGAAAATCAAACAAACTATGGTACGCTTTGGGAAATGGTTGGCAGTATACTGTGAGTTGAAGTCAATGGGCTTAACATGCCAGACAATCGGTATGGTCTTCTAACCACTTTGAACCTGGGATCCCTATTTTGGACATTAAAGGCGAAAATGGTCAGAAGTGTTAAAAAAAATAGCCTATCTAAAAGATAATCTAAATGGTGCATTGATATAGTGCCTTTATCCAAAGCGCTTTACATTCACCCACCGATAGCAGAGAACCCAAATCAATGCCTTGCTCAAGGACCAACCTGCCACTCTACCTCCTGAGCCACTTGTAGCTATTTTTTTACATCATCTCATGACGCAGTATAAAATAGAACTTAAAAGGTTAGATGCATATCCAATGTGTCTATTATGGTTCATTTATTTTTCTCAGACTTTCTGTAGAGCACTTTGGCCATAGTCGTTGCAAATGTGCTCTATAAATAAAGTCTGAGTAGAGTAGAGTTGAATGTATAGGGTGTGAGGGAACCATGCCGTGTGCTATTTAGGAGGAGCACTTGAGCAGAGGCGCAGCTCGGACATTAAGGGGCGGTTGTGTAATTGGAGGGTTTATCAAGCTTTGCACCTCCCCTCACAGATGTTTGGCTGAATTACGCTGGAGACATCTCCAGGACGTCTCAACAGTACATTCTGGCACCCCAGAGCCGCTCTTTTCCACAGTACGATCAAACCGCACCACAAATTCAGTCAAATCAAACTCAACACAACCTCTGGGTTCGGTATCAAGTAATAGGGCACTCCCCAATTTTTTTATGGGATAGGGGAATTTTATTGTTATGGGATAGCGGGGATATAAAAGACCACGAGGCCTTCCAGCGATTGACTTGTTGAAATATTTAAGGCTCAAGCGGCCGTAGGAAAATGTGAGCCGTGAAAACACGGCGTGAAAGTTATGAGTGACGGAGGCCAGGCTCACTTCTCCAGGCTGGGGGAGCGGGTGAGGAGGTTGGCCGAGGAGGCCGCCTTCTTGTCCAGGCGCTTCTTCGTCTTCTCCAGGGTGTCCTTGGCCAGCTTCTCACTGTTTCGACGAACCCTGGGAGAGGAGAGAGGAGAAGAGGAGGGTGGTTCGGGGGTTTGCCTGAGAAGGTTCATCTCTACGCCGGTGTCTAGCAGCACGAATCCCACACACACACTCATGCATCAAAGCGGTGCACGCATGCACGCCGATGTGTTCTTGCACATCGAGCAGGAGCAACCACACATTCACACCGGTCTTCCTGCACTCTCAAAGCCCTGTTACGCTTAGTCACGCGTGGGTGTCATGCGGCAAAAATAGCTGATCTACAAGCTCACAACGTGTTGCAGTGCGACACGTTGTGAGCTTGTAGATCAGCTATTTTTGGTGCACAACCCCAGCATGCAACTAATCAGGCTTCAATCACACGCACCCCGTCTTTTTGTGAATCACGGTTGAATCACAGTTAGTGTGTGTGCGTGTGTGTGTCACAATAGAGCCTTGCCACACACACACCACACACCCACGGTTTCCTGCTGACATGCCCGGCTACTGGAACCAGAGATCAAGGGAAGCGTCATGTGACCAGAACCACTAAAGAGAGGGTGGCTACGTCACTGTCCACTCATACAGGAAGTGAAACTCAGCTGCTGAGCCCTCCCTCCCCCTCGTTGAACAGCTACTGGAAATGCAAAATGTACTGTACACCATGTAGCCATCGACTCAGATAGCATAGTCAGACTATGTACACTACAGTTTGAGAATAAAATGGCATCCCTAGTCACCAAAAAGTTCCCAACATATCGTGACATGACACGTTGTGAACTTGTAGATTGCAGATTTTCGCTATTCGTCGTACGGCGAGGTATAATATATCGTTGGGCTTACCACTTGAACCCTAGTCTCCCTATTCCCATTTTTTTTTTTTTATAGCAAGGGTCTTCAACATTTACTGTCACTGTTCCCAGTACCTCTGGTTACCATGGAGGGGCATGAAAGAGCTGAGCATGATCATGGAGAACACGTGTTATTGATTAGTGGAGGAAGAACTACTTTGCTACTAAGTAAAAGTAGCAATACCAAAATGTATAAATACTCTGTGACGTTAAGTCAATGTACTGTATTCCTGAATGTAGTTCCATGATAGTACAAAAGTATTGGCATCAAATTATATTTACACAACCAAAGTAATGTTATGAATGGACCATTTTACACATGCTTTCAAAATTCTATCTCCTAAATTTGTCAAACTTTTTCGAGGATAGGAGATTTACAAGCTGCAATGCTATTTTTGAATAGCCAAAGTTTAACAGGGGGTTTAAATGGTTAATGTATGTTTTGTCATATTGATCTAAATCTGCAAAGTAACTAGTAACTAAAGCTGTCAAATAATTGTAAAAGTACAACATTTGCCTCTGAGATGTAGTGTTGAAAGTATTGAAAAATGGAAATACTCAGTTAAGTAAAAGTGTACAGTACTTGAGCAAATGAATTTAGTTACTTTCCACCGCTGTTATCAATCGACGGCAGGCCTCCCAAATTCCACAACGAGGAAGTAGAGCACAGAAAACACCCACGGGCTTAGCGCACGCCACAAGTAAACAAAAAGCAGCAGAGCTGCAGTGCTGTAGCAATCATTTCCTAATTGCTAAGAACAGAACAGATGATACCGTTTGAGGAGGACGCACATGCTCCAGATTAGAGCTGTGCAGGCACATGCACACCGTGTGCAGGGCAGACTGTCAGCCCATGTTTTGTTTAATGGAGAAAGTGTTAGAACAGGCGTTTTCATGCCGAGGACCCCTTAGTTCATTGAGAGAGAGATGAAGCAGGGACCCCCCACAACCTTCTCATAGATTCCATTTAGTTTCATCGTTTGACAGCACAATCACAAGTGTATTTTGGATTCATGTGAATTTGTGTTTTAAGATATTTAACCACTTGAACCGTCGATACTTATTAAACTTGACCTTTCACTCTGTACTTAGTCTGCTCTTTTTCTCCTCTACACCAAACCTCTTAGCCGAAAATAGCCGATCTACAAGCTCACAACGCCTCGCAGATTTGGAGGACCCCCTGTAGTAATTCTGAGGACCCCCTAGGAGTCCCAGACAGACCTCCTGTTGAAGACCCATGTGTTAGAAAACTGATGATCGGGTTAGAGCAGTGCTTCTCAAAGTGCCGTCAAGGGGACCCCCAGGGGTCCTTGAGGGGGGTCCCCCAGCAAAATGATTGATAGTTACTGTAGGAAACAAATGGACGATTACAGGTCCATTCGGTTCCATTTGCACACTCTCAGACAGACTTATGGGGGCCCTAATAATGCATACCAAACTGGGGCGGTCATTGAAATTAAAAAGCTTGAGAACCCAGCAGTTTTCAAACTTTTCAATTGGAGGTTAGGACGACGGCCCATTAATTATTGAACAGAGAAGATTTTAGAGAACTGATGATCGGGTTAGTTAGTGCAGTGTTTCTCAAAGTGGATTCCAGGGACTCTGTGGGTTCCTTTAGGGGGGTCTAAATTGATATATAAAAGATGAGTGTTAAAATTATTTCATTTACTTCTTTCTATTGTTTTAGAGATTCTTATTTCAGTGGTTGGGGGCATGCGTACAAGTGGCTAAATATGTCATTTTACACAGAAGAAGCCCATTCCCAAGATACAACGCAACCTTTCATGGTTGGATGTGACTTATGGGGGCTAGAAGTGTTACTGTAAATAGCAAAGAAACTGCTGGCTTATTGTGTCTAAAAAATACATATTTAGCCACTTGTACGCATGCCCCCATGCGTACGCATGCCCCACATTTTAGCACGGTAAACGCGATAAAACAATAGAACGAAGCAAAGGAAAACATTTTAACACTCACTTTTTCTTTTCTCTAATTACAATCTAAAATATGAACCCTTGTTGTAAAAAAACAAAGTTGTCCTTTAAGGGGAGACCTTGAAATTTGAACGTTTGAGAAACACTGAGTTAGAGAGTACAATCGGGTCGAGGAACTTGGAGATTCGATGAAAGATTCTGGCTTGTCTCTCTGCAAAACCCAGCAACAACAGCAGCACGCCCTCCAAACAGACACACACGCACACACGCACGCACGCACGCACGCACGCACGCACGCACGCACGCACGCACGCACGCACAAACACGCACACGCACACGCACACGCACACGCACACACACACACACACACACACACACACACACACACACACTGCACGCACTGTTCATCACGCTGTTATGCAACTATCAATGTTGCATTCATGGCAACAATCAAACCCCTTGACAAGGAGGGTGTCTGTGGAGTTCATTTTCTGACAAATACCGCCCCGTCCCCGACATGCCGGAGCCTCGAGCCGCCATTTTGGCCATTTTGTTGTGTCTGGAACAGCGCATTAAAGAGGCGTTGACATGGCAACGGCGCCCCTTGTGAGCAGAGTCTCCCTGCGGCCGATCGGAGAGTTCGACGCTGTGCTATAAGGTACTATATACAAGGGGCTGTGCTTAGCTGCCCTCGCATCATATTTTCCACTGGAGCCAATTTTGTGTAGCAATAAAGTGTGTGTGTTTGTAATGTGCACGGGCGTGTGCGTGTGTGTGTGGGCGTGTGCGCGCGTGACGTATCCGTCAGCACGTACGGGCGAGCGCTGCTGCTCCTATACAGTATGTCACTATGGCCTTATGTTTCCCCGTCCCACACATGCCTGGATCCTGTTCAAACACACGGGACAGGAAGAACAATATAGGAACAACGGGCGGGGGGCACGAGGGGAACCGGACAAACTGTGACAGCAGAACTTGATCCCTAAACTGGTTTTGAATGGCAATTAAATACTGGGAACCAATTTCTTTAACCATGTGAAACCTAGCGTCTCTGTTCTGGCTGGGTATGTCATAATAGACAAAAGATCCAGCGAAAAAAATAGTAAAATGTTCTGCGAACATTGCAGATCTACAAGCTCACTACGCATTGTATTGCTGGCGCGTTGTGCAGAGCTTGCAGATCTTCTATTTTCGTCAAGCGATTTGGTATAGGGGGAAAAAAAGAAGGGTACCAAGTTAGTACCCTAGCGGACCACAGTCAATATAGGGTAAAAGGTGTTAAAAGTAAAACAAAAAAATAATAATTATCCCTCTGTTAAACATATTTTTGTCTGGGACCGTGTAAAAGCATCTCTGTCACTCTCTTTCGGGTCCCGACCCGCTGGTTGAGAAATGCTGTTATAATGCTGTTTATTGCTGTAGACACAGAGTAAACCACAACCTGGCAACCTTGAATCAAGGTTGCTCAATGAAGGCTCCCAAAAACACAGGGTTTTGCAGCAGTCGCCACTTGCACAAGAGAAGTGGTATACAAAAACAAGCCAGGGTTGAGAAAGAGGTGATTCGTTTTGTCCTTTAAAAGCCATGCAATCATGCATAAGAGTGAAGATGAGGGCGATGAGTATGAAGATATGAGTATTTGGAAAAAAGGGGGGGGAGGAGGAGGAAGGCGGTTGGGATGCACGCACAACAGCTTCTTGTTCTCTCCCTCCTGGATGGGGGACAGGGGCCCCCCCGGGGCGCGCTGACCGGAGCTCTGCTCTTTAGCGGGGGCAAGCGGGGAGCCCGAGGCGGGGGTCTGGTGCGGCTCCTCCTGGACGCTGTTGGCGTTGTGGAAGTCCTCCTCCCTCTGGAGGCTCCTGAGGGTGGTGGGCTGGATGGGCTCCTCCACCGACGACGTCCAGCTCGTCTCCTTCTCGCCTCCAGCCTCCTCCTCCTCCACGGCCTCCGTCTCCTCCTCGTCCACCTCCAGGCCCTGGACGCGGTGGAGCTTGGCCCGGGCCCCGGCGGCGGCGGTGGTGTCCGCGTCCGCCAGGGGCACGCCATCGGGGAGCGCGTCCTCCAGCTTCAGGCTCTGCACGGACCTGGTGAGGCCCAGGACGGGGACCCTGTCCTGGCCCGGCGCAGCGGGCTCGGTCTGGGTGGACCTGTCCAGCGTGAGGGGCCTGCTGGGCCTGAGCTCCACGGGCGACACAGAGTTCCCTATGTGGCCGTTCTCAGTGGTCACCGTGCTGTTTGACACTTGGCTAGGGGTTGTGACATGGTTGACGTTAACAGGTGGAGAGGACACTACAGGCAAACATGGCATGATTACTCAACGCACTGAAAACTTAAAGGGATAGTTCTTTTTCCCTATCGATTACTGACCCCATGGTGACTGGTTTTCATCGATTTTGTCGCAACAAAACCCAAAACCAATAATTTGATGACCAGCAGTGGTTCCCAATGGAGACACAAAGCGGATCCTTTGTCTCCTCAAGTTATTGGCTTAGGAATGCGTCAAAAATGGAAAAATATCCATGAATTCAAGTCTGCATGGGGTGAGTAATCGATAGAAAAAGGTCATTTGGGGGGTGAACTATCCCTTTAATGCATTGCTTTTTGGTTGGTAAACTTCAAAAAGTCAAAAGGTTTTCAATTCTTCAAAGAGATATATTATGTTATGTTAATAAAGATATATACAGCTATATTTAATGAACAACATGAAAAATGCAATACCATAATATTCTTGATTCATTATATCTTATATAAAAATTATTTCAGTTGCTTTCCCTAAACGTTATACGAAAAGTACTGTAAATATAAAGCATTAAGCTATATTGCAACTAAGTACATTTTGAGGAAACGTTGGCGCGTGAATGCTGTGTGTGTGTGTGTGTGTGTGTGTGTGTGTGTGTTTGTGTGTGTGTGTGTGTGTGTGTGTGTCTAATTGAATTGTCATTATTTGACATAATCGTGATTATTTTTCATAATCGTTATAATTGTTTCCAAGTTAAAAAATGTTCATATATATTTTTTTAACGTAAAAAATAGTGGAAATAGCAGATCTACAAGCTCACAACGCGTCGCATCGCGACGCGTTGTGAGCTTGTAGATCGTCTATTTCCACTATCAATGTTCTTTTTTAAGTATTAAGTTGTCAAATGTGTCAGTCATTTCTTTGTATATTTAGGTTATGTGTCATATCTGCCATGTGCAACTTCAAAGCCTACAAGCCAAACAGAAATGTGATTGTCAACGACAAAAAACACAATTAAATCGTTAATCGCAATTAATCGTGACAATTAATCGTCATGTAAAATGTCATAATCGTGACAGCCCTATCCAGTACCTAGAGGCAGGGTAGCGTAGTCCGTCGGGGGCTGAGCTGGGCGACAGTTTGCGGCTGTTGGTGCAGCCCTCTGGGCAGCAGACCTGGTTCAGCACCCGTGCTGCCGCCGGGTTCACTGGAGGAGACAGTTGGGTTGATTTCTGTCCATCAGTCATGGACAGTAACCAAGTGCATTCACTTGATTACCGGTACTGTACTAAAGTACATGTTTTAAGTATCTGTACAGATCTTGTAGAGCTGCTATTTTAGAGATATTTTAAAGGGAAAGTGAAAGTAGTTAAATGTCAGTTTTATTTTTTTCCCCATGTTTTTTGCAACCCATTTTCTCACCCAGCGCCAACTACCTAACCTGTAGTCCTGGTTTCCGCTGGGGAGCATCTGGCTGGCTAGGGGGAGGTAGTATAGAAACCAGGACTACTGCATGTTTTTGTGAGGGCATCTACCCTAGGAGACACAGGGAGAACATGCAAACTCCACACAGAAAGGCCCTATTGCCAACCCCACCTAGGGTGTGGGCGCTGATGACGCGGAGGGAAGAACGCGCCCCCCAGCGCCCACAGCTTCCCCCGGCGGGAATCGAACCCAGGACCTTCTAGCTGTGAGGCGAAGTGCTAACCACTGCGCCACTGTGCCGCTAAATGTCAGTTTTATACATATTTAATCAATGAAAAGTATTAGCAGGAGCTAGTGACGAAATAGTAACTACATTGGATCACAGGTAATTTTTGCCCATTTCCTGAAAAGTAATGGTGGACATACAGTACGGATGGACATACAGTACAGGTTTCCCCCCAACTGTGACAATAAGTAAACCTTCAGAAATCTGAAATCAATAGAAATCAGAGAACATCCAATAACCACTAAAATGCTCATGAGGGGTGGCAGTGGCTCAGGAGGTAGAGCAGCCGCTTCGGAATGGGAAGAATCTCTGGTTGGTGTCAAAGTGGTCCTTGAGCAAGATTACACTGACTGAATCCCTAACTGCTCCTGATGAGCAGGTTGGTGCCTTGCATGGTTTCCTCAACCATCGGTGTGGGAATGTGTGTAATGCACACCGAGTGTTGGTCAAGGGCACAATATAAATGCACCATTTACCCTTTTTACTGTAAAGTAGTGCAAGCTGTGCAGAGTGGAATGCCACTGTATATAGGAGGGTTTATATACTTCATTGTATGTCGAATAGTGAAAACAGCAGGTCCACTAGCTCACAACGTGATGCACTGTGAGCTTCTAGATTTGCTATTTTCTCTGACTGTTCACCAGTGGTGCATTGGTGATTCAATGTTTGGGGGGTCGCTTATCTAGAGACGTCCCGCGAACGTCGCTCAACACCTACAATACAGGGGAGTCTTACTAGTATGCATATAGGCTTGTTTCTTTGTTAAAACATCAATGCATGTCCGTTTGCGTGAGAGGCGAGACCCCTGCTCAGAAAAGATATGGGGCGGCGGGGGCGTGCGACCCAAGACTAATTCAACACTGCTGTTCACCCAAATTATTCGCGAAATGTTTGCCTATTATGCATGATACATGCCCAGAGATAGAGGACTGTAGTAGGGGTTAAGAGGGGGGAGAGAAGGTCAAAGGGCACCGCCCACCTGTGATGAGCTGCTGTTTGAGTAAGGGGAGGAGCTGGTCGTGGAGGCGGAGCCTCCGCAGGGCGTCGGCCAGCGATGACTTCAGCAGGGTGATCTCGTCCTCCTGCGCCTGCAGCCTCACCTCCATCATGGACGTGCGGTCGGGGAAGTCTGCGCTGCTGTCTGCCGACACGTCATCTGGAGGAACCACACCAAGACAGACAATGAGAAGACGCAATGACATTTCCTGAGCTCTAAGCTAGCGGTTCTCAATCATTTTTTTATGTATTTGGAAGCTATCTGAAAAGATTTAATTTACCAAGGATCCATAAAAGATTTATGGTGTTACAATTTTTCAAAACAAGTTCTGCATTATCAATTTATTTGGGTGAAATAGCAGATCTACAAGCTCACAACGCGTCGCATCGTGAGCAATGTAGATCAGCTATTTCCGAATAGCCAATGTACCAAAAAGATCCCACCCAGTGTGAGGTGAGCAGTGCCTTTTATGAGTTCCTTTCATTAGACGTCCGCCAATGCCAATGCCCAGCTTTGCGGGACGAACATACAGACATACGTACACACAAAGCCAGATGTAGGAGCGGTTAGCAACGCTCAAAAAGCTCATGGGATGACAGACCGGGGAACGCAGCTGCTTTGGTATGCTGTTGTTGGCAGGAGCAACAACACACATTCTAGGCCTAAATACCGAACTTAAGGCCTTGCATTACGTGAGGGTGGTGGTGGGTGATCACGGCCATAAACTCGACAAACAACCTTGTTTTGGCATCCCTCGAGTCAGTATTCTTCCATTCCTAGGGGTTTGTGAGAATGTGTTTACATACGCGTACCGTCCAATTTTTCAGGGACAGATGACTGAGAGTTTACTCAGAAATAGTCTCCAAGCCCTCAAAGACCTCATTGTGAGTGGACTGGAGCCATAGATCCAGTGCACAGAAGTTGTGTGCGTGCACGTTTGTTTGTGAGTGTGTGTGTGTGTGTGTGTGTGTGTGTGTGTGTGTGTGTGTGTGTGTGTGTGTGTGTGTGTGTGTGTGCGTGCGTGCATGTGTGTGTGCATGTGTGCGCGCGTGCATGTGGGTGTCGGTACTTGTACTTCTGCAAAGACAATTTAGCTGCTCCACAACTTTTCAAGTGTTTATTTTAGATTTTAAAATAAGAATCAGGGTCAGGTTAATTTGAGGTAACGCTCACCAATAAATGGTGAGGGTCAAGGTTAGAGGTTTACCACGTAAGCCAAATATAGTTGGTCATACGACAAATAGGGAAAATAGCCGTTCTACAAGCTCTGTGCTTGTAAATCTGCAAATATATATATAGTATATATTCTTTTTACATTTTCTCCTATGACATGACATGCCCAAAATAGGGATGACAGGTTTAAAGTGGGTTATCAATTCAGTCATTGAAAGTTAATGTCATACAGCGTGCATGCGTGCATGCGTGTGTGTGTGTGTGTGTGTGTGTGTGTGTGTGTGTGTGTGTGTGTGTGTGTGTGTGTGTGCATGCGTGCGCGTGTGCGTCTTGGCTCACACGTGCATGCTCCTGTCTCGGAGTGTGTCAGGAGTTGGCTGGCGGGCTACTGGATGAATTCTCATGTTTGTGTCAATGGAATGACTTTCTTTCTTTCCTGCGTGTCTGGATGGAACAAAGCTGTCAACGCCAGCTTGCATAGAGAGAGATGGGGTATATTCAGACCGTCGTGTCATTTAGCTCGACTGGTTTGTTCTCCACTTATTTGCACGTTTGCCATGCCACTGGATTCTTGCTCAGGGCAGGGCGTCAATTGGGTATGGCAGGGGTATGCAGCTGGGATACTCTGGGTTCAGTGGGGAAAATAAAGTTACTTTAAAATATGAATCCATGAATGTCTCTTTGCTATCTGTGCTGGTTATTGTGTTGTTATATTACAGTAAAATAACTACAAATGCAAAATTGTAAAAAATGGTCACTTTAACAAGGTACTGTATTATAATTCTATTCTCCACACTTGTATTCTCCCCATCTTGACAAAATGGTATATTCCCAGGTTCCGCAGGTCAGCTGCACAGGTGCAATAATACATTATTGTCAATTGTGGCACGTTTATGTTGCTTAACCAGGAAGAAAGGGATAACCCTCCAATCTATACACGTCATTTCAAAACGGTGGAGCAATTTACTTATTTGGGTATTCAAATTGTACCTAAACTAGAGGATATTGTAAGCCATAATTACAACCCAATTACTGTATCAATTTCTGAAGCAATTAGTAGGTGGTCAGACCTCTCAATCTCACTAATTGGTAGAATTAATATACTCAAAATGAATACACTCCCTAAGCTGCTGTACCTATTTCAAAATATCCCCCTGCCTCCTCCTGTCGGTTTCTTCCTTAAAATGGAAAAGTTGTTTTGAAATTTTATTTGGAATAATCGTCGCCCCAGACTCCGGCTTTCCCTACTATATTTGCCCTATGATAGGAGGAGGTCTAAAATGCCCCAATATGCTGTGGTACTATTGGGCAGCACAGCTGAGAACTATAATGTTCTATTATACAGAGGAGGGGTCTCCTAAATGGAGACACATTGAATCAGGTTCCTTAAAGATCTCGATGCCCAATTATCTCTATTCTAACTCATTAAGTAAACTTAAAAAAGCTACAACCAATCCTATTGTTAAAAACATGATCAAGGTATGGCAGGATGTTCAGAAATATTTGTGCGATACCATCCCCATTTCTCGCTTCAGCCCGATTTGGGGGAATGAGGCATTCGCCCCGGGTAGGGCAGATGGAGGTTTTAAGCTTTGGGCTGGAAAAGGAATTAAACAACTAAAAGATGTTTTTGGTAAAAATAAGACTCTGCTTTCATTTGAAGAACTTATGGCCAAATGTAATATTCCTAGAACACACCTGTTTACATTTTTCCAACTCAGGGACTTTATAAGGGTTAAACAAGCACAGTCTCTGACGATCCCTCCTCTGTCGATAATAGAAAGAGCTCTCATTAGGAATCCTTTTGAACGGGGCATCATATCTGGATTTTATACTCTCCTGGTGGACTTCTCGCCCGAAACATCTGAATCTAGATTTAATGCCTGGAACTCTGATGTACAAGGGGAACTAACAATGGATGAGTTTAACACAGCATGTGAGGAGGCTCAGGCACAGACTAGTAATACTCGTTTAAAATTGCTGCAATATAATTGGCTGATGAGGGTGTACATCACGCCAGAAAAAATAAACAAATTTAATCCTAATATCCCAGACACTTGTATCAGATGTAACGATGATGAAGGCACTCTGTTCCATTGTTTGTGGACATGTCCCAAAATAAAGGAGTTTTGGGAGGAGGTTAGAAAGGAGTTACAACGGATACTACTTATTAATATTGAGCTAGACCCAAAACTCTTCTTATTAGGCCTTTACCCGATTGGCCATAAGATAAAAAATTGCGAGATCTGGACCTTGGGTTCCTACAAGCCAAAAGGGTTATCGCCCTTTCATGGAAAAAGACAGGGAAACCTAGCATCGCTCAGTGGTTTAAGGAACTATCTTTGTGCCTTCCTTTAGAAAGAATCACATACACTCTTAAAAACAAACAAGAGCTATTTGAGAAAATATGAGGGAATTTTATTCAGTATGTTAAGGGAAATGATCTTTCCTATTTGATGGAGGAACCGGGAGTAGGGTAGCTGCTTTTTCTTTTTCTCTCTACGGTTGTTTGTCTGGCCTTGTGGCATAGGAGTCTGGATGTTGATGTGTTGTATGTGCTCTTTGTATCATAGTTATTTTATATTCTTATGTGTCGTGTTGATGTCAGGTGTTTTGTTTTTTGTATATTGTATGCTTTTTTGTTTTGTCTGAATTTTGATTGTGGTCTTTTATTGTATTGTATAGTGGTTTTGTGTGTCTTTAAAAAATAAAAATAAACATATTGTTTAAAAAAAAAATTGTGGCACGTTTACTAACATGCCAAGTTTAACTGCACTTGAACAACCGTTCCAGGCTGCAATATCCAGCCCAAGAAACCCTAGAAACCCGGGGAAAAAACTGACAAAACCTGATTTTTTCATGGACTCCCATCTTTGCCATACCCAGCTTTTGCTGAACTGGCGCCACTGGATTCTTGCTCAACCGTTTACGCGAGTTATTTCTGCATCCTGCGTCCAACAAAGTGCAACAGTTAAGTGCTTGAGAAGTTGTGGGGAAATGCTTTGCCCGGGCTGTAATGAGTGGGTGAGAGGTGCTCTTGCCACCACTCCTTAACTGCAAAAAAAAAAACCTCAAACTCATCAACTCAATTTATGGGAGCATAAACTGGCCCGAACCCACGCGCGGGCGGGAATCGCACGGTGCAAGTGTTATTGTAACCTTCTCCTCCGAAAGAATGTCACTGGCACTCAAGACGGGTCTCCAGCCACTGAAGGGTTTTAAGCCGGGATTATGTCTCCCAAGAGCATGTGAGGCCTTTGTGTGTTTGATGGCGAGCGAAGGGTTAAGGGAAACAAAGTTTTGAGCCGTGAGTCATGTTCTTTGGACCATGCAGGAAACAATAAGAACAGAATGGATGCCAGCCTACAAGGCCTGAGAAACGCTGTAGAACAGGGGCAGTAGTGTGTGTACAGGATTTGTGCATAGATCATCGCGCCGTAAGTAGTTATGACAGTACATGCCGCGCTAAGCAGGAGTTGAGGTCGGGTTCATTTCAACATATGAGTGATTGTAGTAAACATCGCACACCTGTTACATCTATGCCCGATCAATCATCTGTTACGTGTTAATTTTTAGACTTGTGCACTGATAGTGTGTTGCTAAATCCACTTTCCTGCTATTGTAACACGATCAATAGCTTATCCTGTTCACTCGTTCCTGTCTGGAAAGACACAATTTCCTCTCGAGGATCCAAGTTTTGTCATGTCTCCCATCTTATTTGATCTTATCTCACACCCTGTGCTAAATAAATACCCAGCCAAAGAGGCTTGTAGGAGGGAGGGCATAGAGGGCGGCAGTGGCTCAGGAGGTAGAGAGGCTGCCCATCCCGGGCTTCCCCAGAGTTAGTGTCCTTGAGCAAGACACTGAACCCCTAATTGCTCCCGAAAAGAGAGAGTAACGAGGTGCTCGGTGGAGGTACAAGTTGAGTTAAAAGCGTACACTTGGTGCTTCTAGGATCAATGGGACTAAGCTTAAAAGAAGAGGAGCGATCTGAGCACTCAAACAAGTCAAAGAGGAGAGGGCGGGCGTAAAATCAATGTACTTTATTAATTACCCCCCCAAAAAAGCCAACATGTTTTCAACCCACTGGGCATCATCAGGGCATCGTGATATCATACATGCCCTGATGAAGTCTCATCTTTGACTTTTTTGAGTGCTTGGATCACTCCTCTTCTTTTAAAACCCTAATTACTCCCAATGAGCAGGTTGCATGGTTTCCTCCGCCAGCTGTGTACGAATGTGTGACTGGGTGAATGTAATGCAAAATCTACAGTATGTAAAAGAGCCTTGGATAAAGGCACTATATAAATGCACCATTTATACCATTTATAGAAGAGGAGGAGAGGAAGGAGAAAGACAGCATGCCGCGTGACCTTTCGGTTCTTGGGAAAACAGTGCAGTTATTATCAGGAAGTCCATGCCCACTTTCTCTCTGGAAGCTGCTGGGTTGACCTGGAAGCTGCTAGCTAGCTGGCACCGCCTCAACGTCAGCAGAGAAAGTGTGCACCGTTGCCAGCTGTGTGATGTTAAAAGCTCCTGGAGGCCTCCGGACCAGGCCGGTGTCACGGCATGTTTGGAACATCGCTGAGTGACGTCTTTCTTTATTTTCCTTACGCCGTTTTAATTAGGTGCGACCGTTTCACTGTAGCGGGGCTTTCATCATCACTACAGCTGGATGCAAACTGCCTTCGAGCCTGCAGCAGAGCCATACAGATAGAATGATTAGCACAATGAGGGGTAGGGGTGGGCGATATGGAAAAATACAATATCACGATAGTATCAAGATACACAATCACGATTCTTTTTCATGTTGGTTTTTATGGTTATTTTTCAGGTACAACCACCTACAGTACAAGGTACTAAAAACTCAAACTAAAAGAAAAAGGAGTAACAGATCATTTAGACCAGTGGTCCTCAATGTGGATTCCAGGGACTCTCTGGGTTCCTTTTGGGAGGTCTAAATTGATCCTTACAAGTATGTAACTCTGACAGTATACAAATGAAACCAAATGGACCCTTATGGGTCCATTTGGTTCCATTGTATACTGTCAGAGTTAAAGGGAGACTGTGACATTTTAAAGTTTGAGAACTACTGATTTAGACCAAAATGCAGGTTTAAATGAATTATGCAATGAATCTCATCTCTGTCTTAACAATTCAACAGGATTTTTACAAGGCTCCCTCATTGTATCATAATATATTATATACGGTATCTCTGAAAAGGCTTATCGTGGAGACATTGTATCGTCTTAACAATATTTATCACCATATCGGCCACCCCTAATGAGGGGTCAGAAACACCGAAAGTCATGTGGCTGGTTCATGGTATATCGGGCATGGATGAGTCAGTGTTAGGAACTGTACAGTAGTGTGTCTGTAAACTAATGTTTGCCCCGATGGCAAGCGTTACTTTCTGTTCTTGTCAACTCTGAGAACGCCTAAACAAATTCCAGAGCCACTGTACTTTGGTTTTAGGAATAAATGATATTTTATAGAAATCTTCTTCATTTACATGATCCATAATTGGCCTAATGGAGTGAACGGAGATGGTGCAACTATGATAATGAGATGGTGGTTCTGGCCCCTTTTCCTCTCTGAGAAAGTGGGGAAAAAAATATTTTAAAGTGTCCCACCATCCCAACATCACTTTGGTCATTTCACACTTAATCCCCACTCTGACATTCTGCGTGGCACTGGCCATGGCCATGGTCGTTCCATGGTTGCCGTAGCAACCGTGGGGAAAGAAAAGGGAAGTGTTTGGTGAAGCGATAGAGGCGTCTCAATGGGAATTTCCCGTAGAGTTACAATACATTCGATGGAATTTCCCACTGTTAATACGCTCTGTCTGTCTGAGCACGACTGCGGTCAAGAGGTGCAGGAAATGAAAAGTGAAAAGAAGAACTCCATTCCCCCCAGTCTGCTCACGTGTGTCGGTGGATTCAAAAGACCACCAATGCACGGACGGACACACATGCAAACCTGCACACACAATCACACTTATTGTATACACACCCACATACAGTTACAGGCACTTTAACTTTTCATTCTATGCAGAAAGTATGCACAGTACACGTGCATGTGTACAATATAACACACACACACACACACACACACACACACACACACACACACACACACACACACACACACACACACACACACACACACACACACACACACACACACACACACACACACACACACACACACACACACAAAATCACACAGATGAAAAAAGGCTTGTGTAATGCATACATCCAGAAGCAACCAGTTACTATACACACAAATATGCATGCATGTGCACACAGTAACACACGCACGCACGCACGCACGCACGCACACACACACGCACGCACGCACACACACACACACACACACACACACACACGCGCACACATCCAGCAGCAAGCTGTTGTCTCTGGAAATACAGGTGAGACTGTATGTAAGACACACAGCCTTGGAAGTCTGAATCCAAACATGCGAAACTGAGCATAGGTTTCTCCTGTGCACGCTCATCAAGACCAATTTACACTTGGTTTCACTCACCAGAGATAGCTGATCTCCCATGCAAAGTATAAGTCAAACTTCAGGCTAAAGTAAAGTCTCTGTCTAGGCCTAATGGCTTTCTCTAACCCACCTTCCATAAAACACATAAAACACAATAAACAATTACTCTACACATGTAATCCAGTCTCTCTTGTGTGAGTGCCAGGGCTGCTTCTGGGAAACAATGTGGGTTGAAAGCGGGTCTTAGAAAAGCAGAAACATGCTATAATAGCTCTTTTCTCAGTGATGGTTGCTATAGGCCCTCTGCACTCCTTTCTGTGACCGGTGGGTGTTCACAGGGGCGTCACTAAAGGGGGGGGGGGGGGGACTGAGTTACTAGGGCCCAAGGTGGAGGGGCCTTAATTATGTTATGCTTTAGTATTGAAAAATAGCAGATATACAAGCTCACAGAGCGGTACCGTGTGCCGCGCTGCGTGCTTGTAGATCTGCTATTTTTGAAAAGTCGTGAAATGTGTGCAAATCTTTGAATATATGTATTTTTTAAGCAAACATTTGTAACTCAAATTTTACTTCTGGGGGGTCGCTGGAAGTAAATATTCTGAGATGGGGGTCCGTGGCCAAATCATTTTGGGGGTCCTTCACATGAAACACTGACATAGAACATAGGTTTTTTTAAAAAAAAACTTTGAAGGATTTGAAATATTCAAAGACTTGCACACATTTTCTTTTTTTTTCAAAAATAACAGATATACAAGCTCACAGTGTGGCACAGAGTGCCGCGCTGCGAGCTTGTATATCTGCTATTTTTCAATAGTTAAAGTACCCAGGGCCCAGAATTTGGTGCGACACCCCTGGAGAGGAGTGTTCGTCCATCAATGAGCTTCATCAAAGACCCACTCTCTCTTGCAAATAAACAAGAATCCCTTCAGAAACCCACGGAAGCTCATTTGAGTCTCGACGTCGGGCCCGTGATGGATGAACACATCAATGCTCAGTTTGGTGTGAGAGGCCCGCTCTCCCTCCAGAGGCAAAGCCTCTTGTTCTTTGATTAGGGTTTTGTGTGGCTCCAGCTGCCGTGGTATTTACTGTAGAAGACTAGTGTGTGGAGGGCGGGGAGGTCTCAGAGGCTCTGAGGAGGTTCTCATGTAGTGAACACTGTGAGTAGCAACTACAGTACGTACATGAGCTGTATTTTGGACAGGAACCAAGGTTTTAGGGCTTTATGTTACATGATTAGTTCCAGTTAAATGATTAGCCGTAGCTCAGTGGGATAAGATAAGGGTTAGGGTTAGGGTTAAAATACATGATGGCATCAGAGTGAGGAGGTCAGGGACTAGGGCTGTCACAATTATTACATAATCGTCTAATCGTGATTATTTGACATAATCGCGATTATTTTTCATAATCGTCATAATCGTTTCCATGTTGAAAAACGTTCATATATTTAAAAAAGACTCAAAAATAGTGGAAATAGCCGATCTACAAGCTCACAGCGCGTCGCATCGCGACGCGTTGTGAGCTTGTAGATCGGCTATTTCCACTATCAATGTTCTTTTTTAAGTGTAAAGTTGTCAAATATGTCAGTAATTTATCTGTATATTTAGGTTATGTGTCATATCTACCATGTGCAACTTCAAAGCCTAAAGGCCAAACAGAAATGTAATTGTCAACGACAAAAACACAATTAAATCGTTAATCGCCAATTATTTGAGTGACAATTAATCGTCATGTAAAATGTCATATCGTGACAGCCCTATCAGGGACAGGGACGTGCAGAGAATGTTAGAGAGGCAGGGGCTGACATTTCCAAAAGGGCCTTTTGGTGGAAGCACCGAAAATAGCAGACCTCCAAGCTCACAACGCGTCGCAGCAGCTATTTTCGGAGTGTGAAACCACACAGAACTAAGGCATAATCAAGTCAATACTGGAGATGTGGCCCAGAATTTGGTCACATCTCCATGGTATAGTATGGTATATACACAGAGAGGGCAATTCTTTCAACATAAGATGCTGCATTCAAGTTCAGGAGAGTTTGGACAAGGCAATTCTATTGAATGCTGCCTTCAGGTATGGCATGGAAAGAGAGCATTTGCATTTCTTTCACCATAGTAAAAACTGCATTTATGGTCTGGAAAGGGCAGTTTTTACAGACAGATAAAAGGTGATGTATATGATTGTTGTGCACATGCCTGGAGGACGTGCAGACTGCGGTCAGCACGTGCACTCATGCAAGCCCTTGCCCTCACTGGTTCTCAACACTGGTATCAGGGGAGCACCAAGGGGCAGATGCTTCACTTGTACTGTTGGCTTACTGGAGACTCACTTGCCTCACACACCGTGTAGAGATGTGCCGATTGATCGGTGAGTGATGATCGTGATCGGCCGATAATGCCTCTATCGGCTTTGATCGGTAACGGCTTTGCCGATCTACAAGCTAGATCAGCTATTTTCACAATATTTATCTGTTGGACTGAATGTAACCTCAGCTTCAACTCCTACAAGTTGAATTGGATCCTAAAGGACCTCAGCCTGCAATCTCCTAATGTTTATACTTAACGCATTTACTGCCAGGGGCCACAAGGTGCCGCTAGAGTGCCAGACATTTCTGCATAGGCCTTCGCTCTAACTTCCGTCTACACAGGCAGTAGTTGCTTGGGCTTTCACTGCAAACACTGTTATGGATGAAGACCGGGTGAAGTTAGCTAACAGTTAGCTATTAGCTTCTTTATTTTTTAGAAGCCCGATCTGAAGCTATTTTAGCCGCAAAAAAACGTTGTCGCTGCCCTGGGAACACAGTTCAGAGAAAAAGGTCTCTAAAGATGTGAGTTTGTATTGGAGTGGGCGGCGCGGTGCGGCGGCGTTGCCCAATTAGCAAAAAAAAACATTGTATTGGATTGAAAAAATCCCGAACTTGTCCGGGATAGGCACAAAAAGGGTTAATATACAATGTCAATGTTTTGTAAGAAGAATCATTAAATATATAAATGCTGCTACAGTAACACAATAATTAGAAGAATTATTGTATCGGCAGATACTGATTCCAGTTGATCGGTGATCGGTATCGGCCCCAAAAATCGCAGTCGGAGCATCTCTACAAACAAGTCAATAAGAATCTGCAACACAATTCTACACAATATGTAGTGGGGGTCCCTGCTTTATCTCCCTCTCAGCTAAGGGGTCCTTGGCCTGAAAACGTTGAAGACCCCTGCTCTACAAGATTCAGAGCAGAGGATAGCCGAGTGGTTATAGGGTACAGACCAGACCCTTTTTGCTGCATGTCTCTCCCCTATTTTCCCCCAGTGTTTCCAATGTATCTAGACGCTGTATCAAATAAAGACCCACATCAGGACTCGAGCCGAAAGATAAATAAAGTAAGTAATTTATTTCATTAATACCGTGCAAGGGATAGCAGACGCCAGTCCTTTACATACACCAGATGTGCTTGTTTGTTTTGGTTCAATCTCTACTGAAGAACCCTGCACACACATTGCAGTATGCCAAGTTTAGACATTTGTTGCCTAAGTTCCTGTTTTCTGTATCTGTAGATTTTATTTTTAATGAGATGGGTCTGCGTGCGTATAGCAGATGTGACCGGCCGCTATGTCGTCGTTGTCGGGTGGAAACCTCGTATCTCCAAGTTTCAAATTTGTACGTTCTTTCGCAAAGTAAAGCCCTGTTTCATCATACAAGGCCGTCGCACAAAAGTAGTGAAAACAGCAGATCTACAAGCACACAACGCCTCGCGGTGCGAGGCGTTGTGTGCTTGTAGATCGGCTGTTTTCACTAGTTTAAATCATTTGTAAAATGATAAATGCGAAACGAACGGTTATGGACATACAAGGTTTCCACCCGACAACGACGATATCCTGTCTTTCTATCGTAGCTCTATCTATTACCTGGTTACTGGGTAATAGAATCACTCAACCCCCCCCCCCCCCCCCCCCCCTGCCCCAGGGATCAATAAAGTTCGAGATTTATTGTATCTTGTAGTATGTCGTTTTATCTTATCCCAATAAAAGCTAGCAAACATTAACAGCAGTCTGCTGCAGTTCGCTGGTTCACTGTTAGGCGATCAAAGCCAGGACGATGGTGGAGAACTAACATCTACAAATCACCATGGCGTGGACGGACGGGCCTCTGGGCTGTGCTCCATCACAGTGGCTTTTCTGATTAAGGAGACATCCAGCGGCACATGTGTGTTCTGTTTGTGTACCTAAACTCTAGTGAGAACCAAATGTCCTCCTGACTTCCTCCAAATCCTCCACACTCTGATCTTTTGCGGAAGGAATAGTTCACCCTCAAAATGACTTTTTTTCTATCGAGTACTCACCACATGGAGACTTGAGTTCAATAAACAAACAAAAAAATGTTTTGTCGCATTCCTAAGCCAATCATTTGATTATAATATTTACCCCCATTGCTTCCGGATGGACACACAAATGCATTTGTTTCTCCATCCGGAATCGATGGGGGTAAATGTACTATAATCAAATTAAAGACAGAATTGAACTCAAGTCAAGTCATTTTGGGGGTGAACTATTCCTTTAAGAGGCTATAAACGCTATTAGGGATAGAGCTCAGGTTTAGGGTTAGGAGTTGACGAATGAAGGCATGCAGTGACAGTGGCAGTCAACTTATCGTCATCGTCAGGCAGAATCCTCGTATCTCCACTTACAAGGCCATCGCAAAAAAGTAGTGAAAACAGCTGATCTACAAGCACACAACGCCTCGCGGTGTGAGGCGTTGTGTGCTTGTAGATCAGCTGTTATCACTAGTTTTTGTCACTAGTTTTCTACCCGACAACGACGTTATGGTCCTTACAAATGAAGTAATACAGATGTGCGTGCGTGCGTGCGTGCGTGCGTGCGTGCGTGCGTGCGAGTTTGTGTGAGTTTGTGTGAGTACACATGTGAGTTTGTGTATTTCAGCTTTCCGCCGTTTGGAGCAGCGGTCACTTGATCTCCGCTGATGAAGCCAACAAGCCTCAAAGGAATGAAGTTTAAGGCGTGTGACCACAGAATGAGCCAGGTGGAAATGAAAAGCAAGTGAGAGGGTTTAGAGAGAGACGGCGAAAAGACAAAAGGCCATACAGGAGCAGTGTAACACTACCTCCTTGACTCCCCTCTAGACCAGTGGTTCTCAACCTGTGGGTCGGGACCCCCAGGCCAGGAGGGTCCCCAAATGATTTTGGGGGGTCCCCAGATGATTAACTTAATGTGCAACATTGTTTTCCAACTCAACAGTAAACAAACCAACATAAAGTTTAAGTGTATAGAGGGTATCTGCACATTTCTAAAGTGACAATTTAAGGACTTTTTAATACATCTAAAATGTCAAATTAAACATTGACCAAATTGTCAAATATTAGAGGCTGAAATTGTGAAAATAGCTGATCTGTAGCTATTTTCACAATAGAACCGTGCTATACAAAATATAATGCCTCAACTCTTAGTGCTTGTCAGGGTGGTGGGGGGGTCCCCAGTTAAAATATGATTATTTTGGGGGTCGCGGCCTGTTAAGGTTGAGGACCACCGTAGATAGAAGAATCTCGAGTCTGCAGTCTGACTCTGCACTACCACGAAAGCACACACGACCCAAAGGTTTTAAAATGTACTGTATATTTTGTCGTATGACGTGTCAAGCGGTGACAATAGCTGTGCTACGTGTTTATAAGCTTGTAGATCGGCTATTTTAGCGTTTCACCTATAATGACATGCCCGAAAAAGGAAGTTCAGGTTGAAAGTGATGTAAATGTTCCAGAGACCAATGATAATCTTCTAAAACATTTTAACCCATTAAAACCGCGGGAAAGAAGCTGTGTTATTGTAGATTTTAGCATCAGCTATCGAAAAATAGCATATCTACAAGCTCACAGCACATCACTGTGTGCCCAGCTGAAAGCTTGGACATCTGCAACTTTTGAACATTTTCAACAAAATCTCGAAGGTGTGCGATTTAGAAGGCATTGGTAGAATCGGCCTCAGATACGGGGTTGCAAGCCCCGAGGTGCGCAGACAGACGGCCTGGACAGCTGAGTGAACTGCACACAAACGGGGGAACCGCCGCACACGCTACAAGCACACCAGCACACGCTTACACACACACACAACGGCTGCAGGAGACACGGTCCATTGAGAGCGATAATAACTTCCTAGCTGTCAGCGAGGCCTGCGTCGTCAACTTAACACATAAATAAACAACCAGCTCTAATGTATAATCCCCGTCTTTCAGTGGAACCCGGTTCAACTTGCAGACAGACAAGTGATGTCACCTGAGTGGTGAAATATGCGCACGGTGTAAAATGCCAAACGGGCGTCTCTCTGCACTTTTCAGCTGCTAAAGCACTAAATCATTGTGTGGCCAATAGAAAAACAGGGTTTAAAAAAAGACTGTAGCTCAGTCATTGGCCATATAGCCCGGGTTACCAGGAATCAGATCACATAGCGCGCTCATACATCCATCCGATACTGCCAGAAGCGTTAACGATCATGAGGCGCTTAGCCTATCCTCACGCGGGCCTACAAATTCTGTGGCTAACCTTAGCACTCCCAACTGCCACTCACAGCAAAACCTTCAATAAAATGCTCCATTCATCGAGCATAAAACCAATCTACTAAGTACAGGGATCAAACAGTGTACAGAGCTGAATCTTTCGAAGCTGTGCTGGGTGTGGTGTCACCAAATTGGCCATCGTGGCCAGACCTCGCCATAAAGACGGGTGACAAGTTAGCCCTGTGCAAAGTCGACTTGGCCAATGACATAATTAGGGCCTGTATTATTCTTCAGGACCAGAGGAGCCATATAACAACATATGACACTAAAGCCCTTATGTTTTAAATGAAGTCCATAATCATCTCCCAGGCGCATCACATTCGCTTTGAATCCTCTGGACGGGACGGGACGAGCGGCTACATGACATACAAACATGCAGTCTCCCCAAATTATTCAAGCTCTAAAGCGTCTTCAACGTTTTCAGGCAAAGGACCCCTTAGTTGAGAGAGAGATGAAGCAGGGACCCCAACAAACTGTTAATAGATTCCATGTAGTTTCATCTTTTGACAGCACAATGACAGCACAATCATCAGGTTATTTTGGATTCTTTGAACCGTCAATACATAATAAACTTGACCTTTCACTATGAACTTAGTCTGCTCCTTTCCCCCTCTACACCAAAGCTATTTGCCAAGAATAGCCGATCTACGAGCTTGTAGATCTGCTATTTTTGGTTAAAGTTCTCAGAATATGGACGCTAGGGTTCAAGTGGTTAGTATAAAAAAGGGTGAAAAAAACTTTCTATCACACAACGATTTGGAGGACCCCTTGTAGTAACTCTGAGGACCCCCTAGGGGCCCTGTTGAAGACCCTTGCTCTAAAGTATTCGATCAAAACGGCAACAACAAACACCCTCATCTTTCAGGGCCACTGTCAGCCGAGAAGCCATGCATGGGAATGTTCCTATAACTTCTCTACCCTAGTTGGCGTCGTTGCATTGGAACACAAGCATCAAGGTGCTTTGGACGCAACACTGCCGTCGTGTCCTCATGAGGAACCAATTAGACTCTTCAGAGGACAGTCCTCCTTGGACTTGTGCTTTTTAGTGGACGTTTGGTATTTATGGACGTGCCGTGCACACAGGAGGAGGTGCAGATGGAGGAAGGCCGTCTCAGGCTGGAAGGAAGCAACACAACGGTTAATATGTTTTTCCCCTCCGGGGCCGAGCAGATTCTGTGCACCGCTCAGAGTCTCTGTGAGTTTTTTTCAGGAGGGGAACGGGACACACGTCCAGCAGCTTAATGCACATGCCCACATGCACGCACACACACACACACACACACACACACACACACACACACACACACACACACACACACACACACACACACACACACACACACACACACACACACACACACACACACACACACACGCACACACACACACACACACACGTATACATGCACGCACACCAGCATACACATATACACACATACACACAGTTATACTGTACTTAAATGTGCACACAAATATGCCACAGACTGATACTGTACACTCGAGGCTGACTGTATCGCTTGCACACAAACACAAAAAGTGCATCAATTTGCACACACATACACAAGTCTCACACACACGCATACATACATGCATACATGCACATGCACGCATGTCTCGCACACACACACACACACACACACACACACACACACACACACACACACACACACACACACACACACACACACACACACACACACACACACACACACACACACACACACAAATACACAACGGCATTCTCTGTCTTCTTTTATTTTCTTGTTTAATTTCTCAGTAACAAGCCAAGGCCTGCGGGTGACTCACTGCCATTTGGCAACAGGTCAAGGGAAGTGGGGTGTGTGTGCGTGCGTGCGTGCGTGCATGTGTGTGTGTGGGTTGTGGGGGGGGCACATGTTCACAACACGTGGACTGGAAGACTGGACTGAAAGCATTGCTGGTCTGCAGTGGACCATCTCCATTCTCCTCACATCTCTCTCTATCTCCCTCTCTCTCTCCACCTGTACAGTGAGTGACAAACCACACACAAGCCCTATAGCAATCCTAATTCTGGGCACGTCGTAATAGGCAAACATTCTTGTGAAAATAAGCGATCGATTGGAGAAAAAAGGAGAGGACTAAGTACAGACCCACAGGGGTCCACAGTCGACGAAGTATATAGGGTTTAAGTGGTTGAAACACCGTCAAACTTTGATCGAGCTGAAACTGAGGCACGTTGATAGCAGACAGTGAGTGGAAACCAAGTTAAGCCGAGGAGTTACAGTAGAAGAGGATGACTGACTGATTCACGCTCAAACACACCTCCATGACAAATGGTTCTTGCAGGAATCGGGCCATGACACTCTGTTGATTCACCGATTGTAGCTAAACGACAGGAGCAGGAGCATACTTTACTGGTATTGAAAATGGAGAACCCATAATAAATACGCAGACTGTGACGAATGAAGCCGTAGAAATTGATCCGGGGCGTGCGGTAAACATTCCCTCTTATTTGAAATTTGCTTCGACGAGAGACACAGGGTCATTTCAGGTCTCGTGGGTGGCTGCCTGATGGCTCCACAGCCAAAGAGACTTGGAATAGAACAAACTGGCTCTTTTGTTATAGCTGTGTGTGTGCGGCTTCGCAGAGGACTTTCTTTCTCGTCCAACTGGAAGCAAAGCTAAATCAGTTTGTTGCAGATGCAGCACTATACGCCAGGACTGGCTCAGTTTACTAAAGACCAAGCTAACTTTTATCATCCTTTTAAGCCCAGTTCAGACCAAAGATTTACAACAAGACAAAACCGTTTTTGAAGGCGGGCATCTAAAATAGCAGCTCCACAAGCTCACAGCTGTGAGCTTGTAGATCTACTTTCAGCACGGGACACCATCGTACGACAGGGCATAAATGAAGCATTAGAATAAGCATTCCCCCTTACTTCGAAATGGAAAATATTTGTCACAGGAGGTCAAAAGTCTGTTCTCGTTAATTAAATAGTCAAATGTTTCTCGCAGATGTCTATCAGGCTGGTGAAATTAAATGATTTGCACAGAGAAGTGCTTTTATTTCCAGCGTAGGCATGCATGCAATGCACCTCTCACACATCAGCAGCAGCAGCAGCAGCAGCCTGCAGTGGCAGATGGTTGACAAAGGCACACGGCGTCCACCCACTCCCATCGTCACTCTCTCTTTTCTTCTGCCTCTTCAACCTCGGCTCCCTGCCGGAGTTGTTCTTTCTGCTGCCGCGCAGTGCGTTCCCACAGCCTCCTACAGACTAGCGTTTGTACTTTGTCCCCACTCCCCACACATAAGACACACTATTACCCCCTTTGTGACGTCACACAGACACCTTGCCACACAACATTGCGCATCCTGTGGCATACTGTACACCAGTGGTGTAAAGTAAGTAAGTACATTTACTTAAGAACTGTACTTAAGTACAATTTTTAGGTACTATTTTTTACCTTACTGGAGTATTTCCAGTTTTCAGGACTTTTTATTTTACTTTTATTTTTACTTTTTTGTCAGTATTTACTCCAATTTTCAATACTTTTACTTCTACCTCACAACATCTCGGAGGACAATATTGTGCCTTTACTCCCCTACAATTATATGAAAACTTTAGTTACTAGTTACTTTGTAGATTTAGATTATTATTACAAAACACACATTGACCACTTCAGCCCTATATACATTTCGGCCATTTGAAAATAGCTGTAGGGTAGGCCTATATGAATTCTACATAATGAGTACTTTTACATTTAAGAATATTTTGATGCCAATACTTTAGTACTTTTAGTCTAGTAAACTTGAATAGAGGACATGTGTGAGAACTTTTTCCACCACTGCATACTGTACACCCAGGCACAGGTGAGTGAGACCTGTCATAGTTGGTATTGTAAGGCTGAACTGAAACGGGTTGAGAGGCGATACAGAGAAATGACTTTCTCTACACCCACTGCTGCAAGCGAATGTGGCAGCCTGCAGGGATTGTGTGACGCCACAAACATTTCACCCAGTGCACCCGGGGAACAGCGTAAACTAAAAAAAACAGCCATGGACAAGGTAGACAGCTGTAAAACGAATTGTATCATATTTTATATTCTTATATGGTTATTATATGATTGATTAGACTTTTTTGTTTAAACTATTGGGCTAAAAACTTAATACCAGATATATAATGGAACCTTAAGATCTTTCTTTCTTAATGCAACAATCATATCAAATTAGTTATTTTTTTGTAATCAGTGGTCTACCCAAAGATCTGGGTTGGCAATCGGACCCGAAAACCTGGCTCTCACTAATGGTAATAAAGAGATTGTGATCCTGCAGTAGATGGAGGTGAAAAGTCAGCCTAGGCGGTTACAGTATGTAGGCTAAAAACACACCACTCTTCGAGGATAAACACCGTCTAAAAATACCCCGTCCAAAAGCCCGGGGATATTCTCAATCCACTCCCAAATGAAGCGCCGCACTGGGTCAACACTGTGCCACGGATCTGATTGTCACATCTGGACCAACTAGAAAGGAATATTATGCAAGACACAACATGCCATTGCTTACAGATAACAAGAGCATGAGGTACTCTGTTGACTACTTGTGCAATCATAAATCTTTGCAATACGCTGAGCTCATGAGCAGTGTGAATGTATCAGGGAGGAGAGCTGAAGTTTATAGCCTCTCATTTAATCACCACAGGCTATCATTAATCTTTTTTCACCTGATCTCATTCCCGTTAGTTGCTTGCTTTGGTCCATTTACACATTAGTGTGACTTGAATAACATCTTTCTCAGCTCTCAGGCACTTAACTACTTAGACCACTGTTTCCCAAACACTGGGTCGGGACCCATTTGTGGGTCACGGACCATTTTATATGGGTCACAACAACTCAAGTAAAAATCCCATTTTCTAAAATATGGAAAATATTTTCAAATATATAATTTTATTTTTAGAAATTGAAGAGTTGTATACCTTTTCAAACAAACAAGCAAACACATTTAAGAAATTCTATAAATTAAATCAAATAATTATTAAGAAGTATTGTAAATAGCCGATCTACAAGCTCACAACACGGCACAAAGCGACACGTTGTGAGCTTGTAGATCTGCAATTTTCACTAGTTTGGGTCCCAAAACTTTTGGGTCAGGAGATCTGCTACTTTTGAATTTGAATCATGAAAAGTAACAGGATATATGAGGTTTCTTCCAAACGGAGACGATATATACTGTAGCTAAAATCTACACCAAGTCTCTTCAAACATCAACGCATCACATTGATGCTGTGAGCTTGCAGTCTGCTATTTTCTGCAAATGTTCGCCTAATTTCGCCATATTCTGATTACCTATTATGACATGCCCAGAATAGAGATGACAGACAGGGCTCAATGGGTTTAACACTAGGGATGGGCCGATATGAAAATGTCATATCACGATTATTGTGACAAAATAAATCGCGATTTACAATATTATAGCTATAATCAAAACCCATTATCTTGGGGAAGAACATTTGCCAAAAAATAGCCGATCTACAAGCTCACAACACGTCGCACCGCGAGGCGGTGTGTGCTTGTAGATCGGCTGTTTTCACTAGTTTAAATCATTTTTAAAATGATAAATACAATACTGGCTTTCAAGCAGTTTCAAGAGGCACACTTGACCCTTCTCAGGGGGCTAGTCCCAGTTGTCCTACGCCCAGTTGTCCTACGTCCCAGTTGTCCTACCGTGTCTCAGGTGTCCTACTGTAGCCTGGCTGTATGGGCTAGTCCGCGAACAGACTGTAAAGCAAGCGATCTTCATCCCATTCATGCGTTTATCGTGCGCTTGCCCAGGCCTTACGGCCTGGGCATAAATATAACGATTGCATTCACCACGGCTTCGTAACTCACGCGGCGCTCCGCCAGCCGCGCGACCCTGGCCCGCTCTTCGCGGGCACTCGCGCCTGCGGCGCTCTGGCGCGAAGAGCAGGACCAAGGTCCGCTGGCCTTCGCGCCGCTTGCAATGTCGTGGACAATAATTACAGCAGTAGGATGGAGAATTTTCGGCGAGAGCTGTACACTACTTGAGTAGCTGTACGAATTCTGAGGTGGGGGTAGGCTACATGTAGCTACTGGCTACAGTAGGACAACTGGGACACAGTAGGACAACTGGGACGTAGGACAACTGGGCGTAGGACAACTGGGATTTTCCCTTCTCGGGCGCACACCAAAGGTCCCGAGGCACAGTGGTTGAGAAACACTGCTCTACCATACAGAATGGCTAATTTTACATTGTATTCTTTCAATTAAGTTACGTATTGTTGCTTTCATTTATGAACCAGGAGTCGAGTGATAAATCGCTACGGTTGCACCTCAGGGCTTGTCAGTAAATCTCCTGCAGTCATGTGACGATGACGAGTAACAAACTGTCAGACCCTCATCAACAAGACTGATTATGCATGATTTATAAATAGACGATCTATGCAGTAGCAGTGCGATGTGAGCTTGTAAATCTGCTAGTTTGGGTGCACAACAACCAGAGCACCCTTTGGTGCCAAGACAGCATGTCAGAGCCAGAGGCAGTATAATAACATGATTTCACCGACAGGCAGTGGTGTAATACTCAAGTACTACTTGAGTACAAAGTTGATTTTTATTTTTTACTTTAGTCAGTTTTTACTACAATTTTCAATACTTTTACTTCTACCTCACTACATCTCAGAGGAAAATATTGTGCATTTACTCCCCTACAATTATATGAAAACTTTAGCTACTAGACAAGTTACTTTGTAGATTTGAATTATTATTACAAAACTCACTAACCACTTTATATAACCTCTATATATTTTGGCCATTTGACAATAGCAGATGTACAAGTTCACGTGAGCTTTTTCAGCTATTTTCAAATTATTTTTTAGATACATTTTGAACTTTCCCTTTGCGGATACTTTTGTACTTTTACTAAAGTACATTTTAAATACGGGACTTCTACTTGCCGTATTGATACTTTAAAACATAATGAGTTCTTATTCCCTCACTGCTGACATGGATACAGTGGCAGTGGCAGAGAGTGTCTGACAGAACGTGACAGAGAGCAAGGGAATATTCCTGACACAAGCAAAACATAACTACCCTATTCTGCAGAAAAGGTCTAAATGTGTACGAATATTAGGAAATACACAGAAGTAGCTACTAGCTATAGCTATACCGCAGATATATGTAACAGCTGATCTGCAGACACTCCCATATAATGACAGTTTAGTGCTGAAACAATTGGGCTGACATTGTTCTCATGCCTTTGTGCAAAGCAATGAACACAAGACAGATTGGACACAGTAGAAGAGTGGCTGCACACAGGCACCTGAGAACAGCATTGATGAGTTTAAATGACTGATTTTCAGCGAGCAACATTGTCGTATGACTATGACTATTAGGCTTGTGAGGAGGAAAGCATAGAGTCGATAGACGGACGACAAAACCGGGCTCATAACTCCAATTCAAAGCATGAATTGCACAATTCAAACCCTACTATACCTTGTATACCTGTATTAGCCAGATGATTGATGGGTGGCACTTTATGAAGGCACTGGACCCTTAGGTTCAACTTCAGTTCTTTGCATTATGCATATAAACGTGTGGGAGAGAGACAGGAAACAAAAACTATATACAGTAGATAGAGACGAGTTGTGGTGGGTGGGATTCTCATCCACAGAGCAACTGTGTACGATCAGAGTAAACGGCATGAACAGTGTTGCCAGATTTCGCAGGAGAAATAAAGCAACCAGGTCTATGAAAACAAGCCCAAAAGAAGCGACTAAGTCACATGAGCATTTTAAATTTATTATTTTGGTCCATTTGAAAACAGCCAATCTACAACCTCACAAGGAATCTGCTATTTTCATGTGAAAGTGTGGAATATCTGGACGCAAAACATGTTTCAGAAGGGGTTTCCACGGACAAGCAACTTTACAGAAAACAAGTCCAAAGTTGCTTATAATAAGCAGAGACATGGACTAAGCATGAACTCAGGCGTCAATAAACGGGTAAATGGTCATGTAATTAGAGTGCCAAGAAAAAACATTTGGTGCTACAAAGTAACTACAGTACGATACCAGTTAAACCCCTGGTCTTTGTCCAGGGGTTGTCGCCATGCTGGCTTGAGGTGGACATTTTGGTTGCCACAGACATAATATTACCAGAAAGACAAAAAGAGATAGCCCTGAATGACCATAACAGGTCTGTAATACTGAGAGTATAAAAATGGAACCAAATGCATCCTTACGGGTCCATTTGGTTCCATTTGTACCCACTCAGTGTTATGGGGGTCCAAATAAAACATTTGAGAACCACTAGAAGTGGACTCCTAATTTGCCATAGTGTCATAATATATAAGAGAGAGTCATACATCTTCTGAAGAGAACTTGACATTCAGTAAGGATGAGAATAAGAAAATATGGATACAGTAAAAAAAGAAAATACAGAATTTGCCACATTTGTCTGTGACCTCTGTCTATGTCGCTACCACTGTACCGGTGCTGCATTATGCTCCAGGCTCATGCAAGCCCAATATCCTCCCATCCCAGAGGCCCGGAGGCAGGGGTGTCGCACCAAATTCTGGGCTCCTGAGTACAAGGATTCACTGTGGGCCCCCCACGAATGTTCTTCGAACGCATTATTAATTAAGCATTATTTTGTGCTTTAACTATTGAAAAATAGCAGATATACAAGCTCACGGTGCCGCGCTGCAAGCCTGTAGATCTGCCATTTTTGAAAAATCGTGAAAATTCTTAGAATATTTCAAATCCTTCTAAGGTTTTTTGAAGAACCCATGATTCTATGTCAGTGATGCTCAAACCCTTTCATGTGAAGGACCACCAAAATGATATGTATTTGGCCACGGACCCCCAACATATTTAGTTCCAGGGACCTCCCAGAAGCAAAAATGTTGTTACAAATGTTCGCTTAAAAAATACATATATTCAAAGATTTGCACACATTTTCATGACTTTTCAAAAATAGCAAATCTACAAGTTCGCAGCGTGGCACTCGGTGCCATGCTGTGAGCTTATATATCTGCTATTTTTCAATAGCTAAAGTATAAAACAATTAAGGCCCCTTCACCTTGGGCCCTAGTAACTAATTCCCACTTTTTCCCCCACTTGTGACGCCCCGACCTGGAGGCCACGATGTCGGACAGCTGCTGGCGGATGTCTCTGTGTGATATTTACTGTTCCCCTGTGTGCCTCGCCACCCCGGCGTTTTACAAGACAAGTAAACACAACATCAGCACACAAGGTGGGACAAGCAAGGTCTACGCAGATGTGCAACAATAGCGCCATTGTACATACGGCCGCATTATAGCTCACATTAACATTTTTCATTGGAAGGGTGGAGCGACTGGATCTTATGTAATTCCATGTGTGTGTGTGTGTGTGTGTGTGTGTGTGTGTGTGTGTGTGTGTGTGTGTGTGTGTGTGTGTGTGTGTGTGTGTGTGTGTGTGTGTGGTTCTGGTGGCTGATATTGTTCTTCTAATGTGTGAGAGCTGAGAGGGGATGTTTTTACAAAATACAAAATAATCAGAATAATAATGATAATAATCCACAGACTGAAAGACAAGAGCGCTCTGGCCACGCTCAGGTGTTTAGACAACTATCTTAAAGGGATATTCCACTTTCAAAAACACTTTTTGTCATTGTATGGTCTAATCAGGCTTGTATGAACACCCTGAACAGTTTTTAATTTTCTTCATTCAGTATTTAGATATTTGATGTAAATGTTACCAGGCCCGACACGCCCATGCCTCTCCCCACACACACTCATTGTAACTTCAAACTCCATTTTAACCATGATAGATTCATTAAAAATACCCATTATTTTTTCTGGTGACTCAAACTACCCTCCTAATACGTGAGCAGGCCGTGTTTTTTCCATAACGTTTTTCATGTCTTTTTTATATTTTTTTATTGTATTTAATTTTTTCCATTTTCACAAAGAATTATTAAAAATACATGAAAAACGTTATGGAAAAAACACGGCCTGCTCACGTATTAGGAGGGTAGTATGAGTCACCAGAAAAAATAATGGGTATTTTTAATGAATCTATCATGGTTAAAATGGAGTTTGAAGTTACAATGAGTGTGTGTGGGGAGAGGGCCTGAGCCTGGAGGGCCAGATAACATTTACATCAAATATCTAAATACTGAATGAAGAAAATTAAAAACTGTTCAGGGTGTTCATACAAGCCTGATTAGACCATACAATGACCAAAAGTTTTTTGAAAGTGTAATATCCCTTTAAGTTGTGTTTATAGACTGTTGCGTCCACTCTCAAAACGATGCCCGGTCTGGCAACCCGAAAGCAAGCTCCACCTGCCCGAAGGTTTTATTTACAGTACCTGCCAGGTGCAGGTGGGCAACCCTCAATGTCAACGCCTGCTAATGAATATCAAATATCTAAATACTGAATCAAGCAACTTAAAAACTGTCTGAGGGACACACAAAATCCAGAGTCCTACATGTCCAGATGACCCCAATAGAGGTGTTTTAAAGTGAAATGGCGCCAAGACACTGGATCATAAGGAGAATTCAACAAGGCTCAATAATAATATGATTCCAGAAGCCCATACTATATATTTTTTTTCTTTCATTTTTCTTTCCAGGATTTCTTAAACCATTGAACTCAGGAAAGCATCTGTGTGATTTTAGATTTTCGCGTTGGCACGAAAGCTTGTACATCTGCTATTTTTGAAATATCTTGAAAGTGTGTGAACCACCGATTTTATTGAAGGCATTTTTGCTAGAATCTGCCAGTGCGTTAATGCCCTCCTCGCGCCTTTGAAGTGCTCACAACACCGCCGGTGGTCTGGCAGAGTGTCTGCAGGGAGCAGACCACTGACAGAGCACTGAAGAAGAAGACCACACATTCTAAAGACAGACTCTACCTCACGCCTCACGGTCATGCTCAGGAAGAAAATAACATTCATTTCCAAAGAGGATGATGATTTCTCTCTCTCTCTCTCCCTCTTCAGTGTCAGTGTGTGTTTCTTTAGAGACATTGCAAAGTGCTCAACAGGAAATGAAACAGTGCTGAATCTGATGGCTGGACCCCAGAACATGCAATCATACAACACCAGAACAGACCCCCTATCAGCATCTGCTTTATCTGTTCTCATCACTTACAAGAAACGCACGCACGCACGCACGCACGCACTGACACACACACACACACACACACACACACACACACACACACACACACACACACACACACACACACACACACACACACACACAGCACATACACTCTCTCTCTCTCTCTCTCTCACACTCTCTCTCTCTCTCTCTCTCTCTCACACACACACACACACACACACACACACACACACACACACACACACCACATACACCACATACACACTCACTCACTCTAGCTCTCTCTCACACACATGCACGCACGCACGCACATGCACACGCACGCACAGGCACACACACACACACACACACACACACACACACACACACACACACACACATACACACACACACACACACACACACACACACACACACACAGTCACACATACACACACACACACACACACACACATACACACACACACACACACACACACACCACATACACACTCACTCACTCTAGCTCTCTCTCACACACATGCACGCACGCACACATGCACGCACGCACGCACACGCACGCACAGGCACACACACACACACACACACACACACACACACACACCGATATCTGAGACCTATTACAGCAGGCTGGCTGTTTGTCACACCCCAGAGTCACATTTCACCTGACCCCCATATGTGAACAGTGGGGAAAGTCCTGTTCTGGCGAAGCCCGAACTGGCGAAGTGGGGATTTGTCTCCTACCGTAGCGATCTGGCGAATCGATTGTCCACGACACTGCAAGCGGCGCGAAGGCCAGCGGACCTTGGTCCTGCTCTTCGCCCCCGAGCGCCGCAGGCGCGAGTGGCCGCGAAGAGCGGGCCAGGGCCGCGCGGCCGGCGGAGCGCCGCGCGAGTTACGAAGCCGTGGTGAATGCAATCGTTATATTTATGCCCAGGCCATAAGGCCTGGGCAAGCGCACGATAAACGCCCTGTCCAGAAGACGTTCGCCAGATCGCTACGGTATCGGACATTTCCCCACTTCGCCAGTTCGGGCTTCGCCTAAAAGGTACGTGCCCGAACAGTGCTGAACTGGCACATGCACATAATTAGCAGAAACACATCGAGGGGCTATTTCAGGTATTTGGTGGCAAGTGTAACTTTAGAATACGCTTGGATTGCTGCTGCTAGACCCTAAACGTGCCAACAATATTAAGAGTTCAGAACTATTCCTATGATAAATATAAAAAGATCATGCCAAGGTAATGGGGCCAAGATAAATAGATAGGTTCATAATATGAAGTTGTCAACTTAAACCACCTTAACTGCGCTGTAATGACACTTGAGTAACTATAATTAATGACAGCTCCAGCAGGATGATTGCATACATGTTCCATAAATGACAACTACTCTATAATTTCCACACTCCAATCGCTGCACGCAAGCAACTGTTCTGATGAAATCTGGGACGGAGTTGGGGGGAAGTGGGGAAGCATGCAATCACTACATGGTTAATTGTGTTTACTCTTCTTACCTAAACTATTCATAGATCCGTCCATGGTCCTCCTCCTCCTGCGCGGATCACTTTGACAAAGTGCTTATTTTTCTCTTTCTGGAGGTCAAGTGTTGTTTTCAGGTGTTTTCCATGCTGAGGAGGGAGCTCGTGCTGAGGCTGTGGAAGTGGAACCGATCCGTGCACACGCACTGATGCCAGGAGAAACACCAACAAAAAAAAATACTCCCAAATAAAGAAAGAGAGAGAGAGAAATCAAAACATTGTAGCGAAACACAAATCCAGTGGATCAGTTTGTCATGGAGAAAAGTCGTTTTGGAATATCCGTTCACGTCTTTGTGTGTAATATGGGGGCGTTCTGAGTGATTCTGCTTCGACAGATGTTGCGGAGCTGCAAACTGAAACTTGTAAGACAACTTTTCGTCAGAAAGTGGTTACACCTCCCTCCCTCCTGTCAGTGGAGGAGGCTTGCTACGCTCTGACGTTCTGTTCGTTTTGCAAAGCCTTTGGCGCCACCGTGTGGCACTGTTGCGTTGTGCACTTTCCTGGATGGGAATGGCCCCCAGACCAACCAGTGGTGTAAAGTAACCTAACTATTAAGCACATTTACTCATTTTAGTATTTAGTACAATTTTGAGGATTTTTATTTTATTTTTTTTAACTTTACTGGAGTACTTTTCTGTACTTATAACTCTACTCCACTATATCCCAAAGTTAAATATTGAACTTTTACTCCACTACAATTATTTGAGAACTTTAGTTAGCTACTTTGTAGAATATTACAAAACATACATTAACCACTTCAGCCCTATGTAGGCGGCCTATATTTCGACGATCACTAAGCTTTTTAAACATTTGAAAACTTAAAATAGGACATTCTGCTTGATGACTGAGTACTTTTACTTTTGGTGTTTTAAGTACATTTTGATGCCAATACTTCTCTCTCTAGCAAATAAACCCAAACCCAACTCTTCAGACCACCTACCCCGTTTTTATAGTTTTCACTTTTAGATACCATTCATTTTTCTACCTATTCCTATTTCCTACCTATTTTTTACTTACCTTTTTTCCCCATGTAAAGGGATTTTGACTACTTAGAAAATAAATATACATCTAATAATGATTAATAATGCAAATTATTAATAATGCAAATTATTATTAATTATTTCCTGTATCCCATAGCGTGGAGGGACTATGGATTAAACAGATGGTTGTCCTGGCAACCACCAGCGCAAATCCCTAACCCCTGACGGCATACTAATTGTTATCCAATCAGAACTGGTCTCTCCGGGCTATGGGACTATATTCTGAAAACCAGCAGCACTGCGGAACAAAGGTTTGTTGAGCTCATGTTTCTGCTTCTTGGGGGAAGCTGAAAGGTGTTGAACCACCGGTGTTTCAACATGGAGGTGCCCCTGGAAAGACTGTGTGAAGGAGACTAATCCTGCAATAACATAAATAAACATTCTGTACGATCATGGTGAGTACTGGCTGTGAACTCATACACCATACACCATAAACACAAATCATATACATATTGTATTGTGTTTTGTTTCAATCGTTTAGCTTGGATATGTTTTTTACACTGCCTTTGGTGTCTAACTGCTGTGTTATTATGCTGTAATACCTGATGGAAGCACATGAACTATAATGGTTTATGTTATGGTCTTTTCATCTTTTCCCATGTTGTATTGATGCCAGATAATCTCACATAACCTGCTAGTAGATCATTAGAATATTAATCTTTGTATTCACTTACTGTAAAGAAGGCTTCCATATCATACTTGCCAGCCTTAGTCATAATGGCTACCCCCTCGAGTTAGACCATGTCACAGGATGCCTGGAAGTCCATATATGGAGATTGGAGGTAACTAACATACCCAAGTCTGACATTATCAATCTCTCGAGACAAGAGTCAATGATGGCTACGCACAGAAAAGGGACAAGTGGGCGGTCCCTTTTCGTGACGATGGCTAGCCAGAATGGACATTATAGACTCCCTCTTGGAACTCCATATATAGAGCTAACTGACATACCCAAGTCTGACATCATAGACTCCACCTTATTCGGGCATGACCGACATTGGGACTCCATACAAGTATATGACTGAGTCATAGCGATGGCACAAGTACCATAGCCAACTAAAAGTACTACGTCACCTGTTCCGCTTGGACACCGTTGCAGCGGGTCTTGGCTCAGGTTTAGATAACCAGTCGAGCCTTTGGTCTAACACTGCAATGTTCTGGTCATGCTCTGCCTCTCAAGGTCCATAAGATTGAACCAGCATGAATTGTGCTCGCTGCCTCTTGCGGCTCCAGAGTGTGGGGATTGTGTCCCTGCGTCATGCCAGCCTGATCAAGTCGAACCAAGCCTCTGCATCGGCCCTCACGAAGGCCCTACAGCTGTACCACAAGGATGGACAGGTAAAATAATGACCGGTGTATTTCTGTTCTGAAGGAAGAGCCATGACAATGGCTTTTGATAGATAACAACTATTTTATTTGCCAAATTGCCACGCAAAAGCAAACCAAATACTGTAACGGCTACCTCCATCACATGCAGTGTTTGATAAATGGTAACATAACGCACACAACACATAGTTTCTCCCCCAACACATTCACATTCACATAGTAAACAACAACGTAAATAAAGGTCTATAAAATCTACTGTAGCTCTGCTGTTTTTACTATTTCCGTACGACTCCATTGTGTGATGAAGTATAAAAGAATGTGGTCTATCAATTCCTTGATATGAAAATAAAATATATACTGACAGAAAACACAAAATCCTGATAATTAAAAAAATGAATCGGAAAGATAATTGATTAGTATAATCGCTTAGAAAATAATCTATAGTTGCAGCCCTTCATGTACTACAGATTGTGGTAGGTTAACCAGTTTGTACAAACTAACACATGTCATACAGCAAGGTTCAGCAGAATATTCTGATTCAGTAGCTGCAACATAGATTTTTTTCAATCTTCTAAAGGTAATGATAAATATAATACAACCAGTAAGACGCCTAAGGGCGGAATGTGTCCTCGAATCGCGAGGTTGCGCCATCTGTCTTGGTCTATGGATTCTGTTAGTGTGGTTCCCCTAACAGGGCATCATCTGGGAATACCCATATATGGACTTTTATTTTATTTTATCCTTTATTAATATATATATATCGGACCCATATATGGAGATCCATGTATGTGGAGATATGGGCATATTGGTTAGACTGTAGGTTTTGCACACGGATAGCTCCTACGGTCGCAATAATGTAAGTAATACAGTACATGGCACCACCGAGTACATAGCACCTTTTTAGCAAAGAAGTTTACCATCTGCATTAAACTGAAATCTCACCCATAGCTGCTGAGGCGTTTCCATGGCAGTCCAGCGTGCGCCAAGGGCCAGAGCGTGCCCGCACACTTCGGAGGAGAGGAGGAGGAGGAGGGTGATGGCGGCAAAAAGAAGGACAAGTCGCTGGTCACGTACGACAACATTTTCGAACGCGTGGCCAAGGAGGTGAAGACCAAGGCCACCTTTAACAAAGTGGTGGACGTCTTCATCAAGAAGGACATCAGACGCCGGGGTCACGTGGAGTTCATCTACGCTGCGCTGAGCAAGATGGCGGACTTTGGCGTGGAGCGAGACCTGGCCGTCTACAACAAGCTGCTGGACGTTTTCCCCAAGGAGGTGTTCGTGCCCAGGAACTTCATCCAGCGCATGTTCAACCACTACCCCCGGCAGCAGGAGTGTGCCATCCAGCTACTGGAGCAGATGGAGAATTATGGTCAGTGTCCCCAATACTGTGTGTGTTATTTGTTTGTGTGAAACTAGTCAATTTGTTTGACATGGGTTTACTTGATTGATCAGACTTAAAAAATAAAAAATACATAAAAAATCACACCCGTGTGAACTGAGCGGTGGTTTACCCACCTCATAGATCATGTGTACCGATTTTTGTGACATTTGAAGAAAATATGTAGGACAAGGAGCAAAAAGTGTGTTTTGGAGAAAATTCAAGATGGCGGAAAATCCAGGGAAAAAATAATTTTAATTTTCCGATCTACGGTTCAAGAGTTACGGGGCAAAACGTAAAGTGGGCCGTTATAGCGCCACCATGAGGCCGAGTGATGTAATTATTTTTCGATTCATTCTTAAAATCATTATGAATCTCCTCTCCGAGGTTTGAAACTGTAGCTCCTACGGTTTACGAGAGAAAAATACTTGAAAGTGATTTCTTGCATTGTCCCATTATAAGTCAATGGGGACAATTAAGCGTCGTTTTTTGCCGATTACGTCGGCATGGTAAGGCGGATCGGAACGAAAGGTAATAGAACACCATTCCCGGCCGAGCCGCACATTTTGATGTATATATTGCGAGTGGCGTAAATGGTGCGGCACTAGTTACGCGCCGAAGTTTAGGCTACATACAGACAGACAGACAGACACGGACGGAGACCCACACACACGGCCACGTATAGGAGCGTTGTGACCACCGCTCAAAAATAGGCTATATATTAAAAAATCTGATATTTATTTTGCGAGTTCAATATTAACATGAAAAATGATAATGACGTTCTCGATTATTCAATCAATTTATTGATGAGAATAATCCCAAGAAAATGATCAATAGCAGGCAGCCCTAATTTGCATTTAGTATGGACTTACATGAAAAATATTAATGTGTAGTTTACTTGTAGTAGTGATATTTGCCAAATCTTTAGCTGTATAGCACATTTCCAAACATGTAAAAGTGCGTTTTCACAGGCAGTTTAAGATCGTGTGAGGCCTTCAGGCAGATTCATTCCAAAGTTGACAAAACCTTATCACAAAAGTGGAGACCTTATCACACTCCAGTGTCAAAGTGGTCCACACTATTATCCAGACAGAGCAGACCTTTGAATGGACCTTTGAAAGGAATCAATAAAATGTATGTTTAAATCAATTCTAAAACCTGAACCATTGAAAAGTATCACTCACACATATTTTCCGCCATACTCTGTATCTGTGCGTATGCGTGTGTATGTGCATGTGCAGGTATCATGCCCAATGTGGAGACCAAGGTGCTGCTGGCTCAGATCTTTGGGGTGAAGGGCCACCCCTACAGGAAGTACCAACGCATCATGTACTGGTTCCCCAAGTTCAAGCACATGAACCCCTACCCTGTGCCCCATCAGCTTCCCGAAGACCCTGTGGACCTGGCCCGCTTCAGCCTCACGCGCATCGCTGCTGACCTGGACTCCAAGGTCACCGTTTACCAGGTACGGCATGGCTCTGAGTGTTGATAGTAAGTCTGGTGTGTGTTGTTGTTTTTTAGCCCTAAATCTCATCTGTCAAAGAGTGGAACACGGGCATTAATGGTATACAATATTACTGTCTGGGAAAACACACTTTTTTCGTCCAGTTAAATAATATATAATTGCCTAAAATGCTCTTTTTCTTTAGCAGTTCTCAAGGCCATTGCCTCGTGGCAGATGAGTTTTTATGTCAGCACAGGGACGTAGTCCAGTGGTTCTAAAGTTTTCAGGCTCAGGGAACACCTACTCTATACATATCTTTTTATCCACAACACCTCTCAATTACATTGTTACTTTTTTACTTTTGTACCATATATTCATGGCATCTTTTACTACTTTCCAAACCCTGAGGAAGACTACTACAGTTAGAACGTTGGTTATCTAAATACATTATTTGCATCGTGGCTGAAGAGCTATGCGGCCTATTTCTTTTCAGCCACCTTCTTTTACTACTTTGGCATTTTAATAGCATATCAGTATGATTGGCCCTACTTTTAAATATTTGTATCATTATAATGAATATTGCTTCTTATAAAATGACGATGGTGACCACAACATTTTAAATGAACACTCACAGTTGAAAGCATGCATTCACTTTCTCTCTCATTTCGTAATTTCCATCTCTCAAAATAATGAATGTCTTTATCCTAATCCCTAATGGGATTACAAGACACCAAAACATAATTATACTAAATTTCATTAACTTCTCACTAACCAAGAGTTAAAGTCTGCAATGCACAACTCGGATGCCAGAGTACAAACATGTTTGTAAAGCTTTGCCAGCTCTGTTCCATTTTCCAGGGGCAGTGGGCTAACACACAATGAACCCAGTATGCGTAATTTGATGTTGTATAAGTGCCTTTTCAGCTTTTAATTTGTTTAGAAGCTCTCTCTGAAGCTTATTTGTCGTGCAGAAGTTATTGGATGCTTTCCCCTGTGTATAATAATAATCTGATATACAGCCTAAGTTTGACGATGATAATTTATCAATTTGTTTAATAATGAGTAATATCATTTCAGTATTAATATGCAGACAATGTGTAGATTGTTTTTTTTTTGGCAGAAGGAAGAGATAATCATGTTTTCATCTCTTCTCTCTCGTAGATGCCGTGCACAGACATCACTGAGTCAGGGGAGGAAGTCACACTTCCTCATATTGTAGGTATGGAAGCATTCCGTATCTCATTCATATATTCTATATAAAGTATATACACACATATACCTTGAAAAAGACGGATAGTTTCTGAAGTAATATTGGGTAGACATGTTGCTGATCTTCAATCTCACGTGTCACTACGCGCTGTGTTGTGAGCTTGTAGATCGTCTATTTCTGCTTTTTCACAACGTACCTCACCCTTCAGGGGACATTCTGGTTATACCGGTAGTTGAAATATAAACAAAGTTTCAGCTTTTGGGTTACCCATTGTCAGGGGCGTCACACCAAATTCTGGGCCCTGGGTACAAGGATTCACTGCGGGCCCCCCATGAATGTTAACTATTGAAAAATAGCAGATATACAAGCTCACAGCGCGGCACCGAGTGCCGCGCTGCGAGCTTGTATATCTGCTATTTTTGAAAAATCGTGAAAATGTGTGCAAGAAACCTATGTCAAGGAAGGACCCCCAAGATGATATGTATTTGGCCACGGACCCCGATCTCAAAATATTTTGTTCCAGGGACCCCCAGAAGCAAAATTTGAGTTCTAGGGCCCCTCCACCTTGGGCCCTGGTAACTCAGTCCCACTTTCCTACCCCTTGTGACTGCCCATTGTAGTCGAAAAGAGCCATTAGACTTGCATTAAATTTCTGCTTCTCTGCTTGATGACAGGTACCCAAAGTCCGGACCAGATGGAGCTTCTAGCTAAACATAACGCCAGCAGGCCACTGTTTGTGGAGGGCCCCTTCCCTCTGTGGCTGAGGAAGACCTGCGTGTACTATTACATCCTCAGGGCAGAACCTCTGCCACCCGAGGAGAAGGTAGGCATGCCCTCCTCTTTTGATCTTGTCATCCGAGTGGTGATGCATTTTTTATCTAAATAATGCTTGAGAGAGTATGTGGAGTGTATTATCGATGAGATATTTTGCTCTTATTACATGGCGTTTCCATTTCCAATGTGTTATTGTTGCTTATAATTATTATTATTGGATGATTTGAGGAGATTTATCCCCATTGTTCTAAAATAAGTAAAGTAAAGTAACTACTAAGGTACAAGGGAGGAAGTCAACTCGCAGCACATGAAATGATATACAGTAGTCGTAGATCTCGTACATAACTACAACATTGTCTTACCTGATCGTGTGTGTGTGTCAGGTGGAGGAACCCTATGATCCAGAGAGGTGCTTTGACTATCCTCTTCAGCTCGAGCTGGACTTAGACCGTGACTTTGGAGATGAAGAGACCTTTGATGTGGAGGATTGTAAGTTATATATACTGTATACTGAAACAATTCACTTATATGTTGGCATAATAAAAGATTAGTATGACTCACCAACATAAACAAACATATGGACCACAATACAGAATAGAATTGCAGAGATGGTGGTTGATACCCTGGTTCCAGCCCATAGACCCGCCCACTCTCAGAGTGGACTGTTTCTCTGGTCTGGAATTGTGTTCATAATAAGTGATTTCTGGAGCCGAAATGACGGCTCCTCCAATTAGCGCAGGGGGTGGGGGTGGGTTTAACAAATAACCAATCCGTGCCGTCAAAGTCCCTCCCCTCCAGAAATCGCTCAAACAGTGCACAATGTCAGACTCAAGCTTCAGCTGAGTCTGAAATCAGGCTAGGTGGTTGAGGCATTTAGTGACTGGATTACCCAGCATTAACCATAATCACATAGTGGCCATTTAGTTATTTTAATTCATGGGAAATCACCATGGCCGCCATTGATTTATCATGGCTTTGAAACCCAATGCATGACCCATGAAGCATAATATGCTCCTCTCTCTGCATTTCTTTCCTGTAGTTATTCACGGTACAGTCACGTAACAAAGAATATTTACAGTGTTATTCTTTTTTTTCTCCAGTGGACGAGGGTCCAGTGTTTGCCATGTGCATGACCAGCCAGGGAGACCAGGCCACGCTTAACCAGTGGATCTCGGGCCTGCAGCTGACCAACCCCATCCTGGGCCGCGTGCCCACCCTCTTCCGCCTTGAATCGGGACCGCGGGAGCTCCAGGGGGTGGCGGATCCTAACGCAGGCCACGGCTACCAGCCAGAGGCAGAGGCAGAGACGGTCGCCCAGGGCGGGGAAGAGCGGGCGCAGCCCGAGGCAGTGCCTGACATCACCATAGAAGAGGAGCCACCACGCAGCCAGGGGATTAAGCAGTGAAACTTCCCTAGGACTGTTAACCAGCAGGATGAGGCGTCTGCAATGAAATACTGTATGTTTTGCAGAGGGATGCGTTTCCTCTCTGTTCACAGAGGAGAACATAATGGAGAAAACAAATGTGTTTACACAGATGATAAAGCTGAACCATTTTTCTCTTGAAAATCTGTGTCAAGCAACACCGTCAAGCAACACCATCATACAACGATGTATACATTAGACTCGAGTTGTAATCAGTGTTGCAAGCAATCAGATGAATCCATTGTCATTGTACTCTGCCGCATATAGCTGTTGTCTCAGCTCATGTCAGATTGAAACAAGGAGATTAAGCTGTAGTGAGTATAAATAATGTATAATTACTTTTGAAGATGATGCTTCCAACAAGACTACAAGAATCGATTGTCAAAAAGTCTCAGTTACTTCCCAAAATAAATGACACCTTGTTTTGACTGTCTTTTGTGGTCATAAATGCCTTTAAAATATTTTTACAAGCTGTTTTCAGACTGGTATATTCAATGGGAATTTGGAAAAGTGCCTTATCACTTAACCGTGAATGTGCATGATAAGGAAGGACAAAGATGTTTGTGTGTGCGTGGGGGGGCTCACCTTGTTGGTGAACCATCCAATCTTGGCCTTCCCCTTCGTGTGGCCAGTAGTCTGGAATCTCTGGAAAACCCCTGGGCTGTGTTTACTCAGTAGATACATTTGGTATGGAGGTTGTTATTCCAAAACAAAACTATCTGAAAAGGAGGTACAGTAAAGGTGGTTGCACACTGCTGCGTTTTTCGTTGCGAAATGCGTTTTTCAGGGCAAGGAGAGAGAGGGAGATAGAGAGAGCAAGGGACTGAGTGGTGCGCGAAACGGGCAGCAGTGTGCAAACGGACTGACATAACGTGAGTTTGATTTTTTTATTTGCGTTCTCCGAAATTCACTCCGATATTCGGCCCGAAAAACGCAGCAGTGTGCAACCACCTTAAGGCCATAATGCTGCACATGGTGAGAACCAGCAATTCACAGCCATGTAGGCAATGTTGCACCTTGTTCAGCCTCACCTCAACCGTGAACAATGCTGTGTTCAAATAATGATGGTAAATGCTTGCTATGCTATTATTCATATGCACATCAGTTTGACACCAATAAGCAACTTAATTCTATTACAGTATATTGAGAAATGTGAATAAGTGCAGTATTGTTTCTTACCTCCACAGCTTTTATCAGTGCATAATACATTCAGTTAGACTAATCTTTTGTTAACCTTCAGGTGAAGAGGTCTCTATTTGTTTCTCAACATTAATTGCAACGTTATCTGCCAAAGCAGATTATTCCCTCTGGCTACCTTGAACCTCACCAACAATACGGTCACCTCGGCAACGTGTTCCAAATGCTCAGAGACATTTACGTACAAGTTCCAGACACTTTCACAGAAACAAAGCATGATCTCAAGACAGAAATTAGACAAATTATTATTAAAAGCAAAATAAGTACACTTAATTTGCACATTTGTCATAAATGAGGCCAAATTTATCCAGGGTGGTGTCGATAAATATGGCTTTTTTGGGTGATGAGCTACCGTTTTAGAAATACGTGAATTACTTTTACTTGGATATTCATTTATTTTTTGCAAAGCCTTCCACATTTAAGAGGCCTTCTCATTGAATCATAGAACCACTGCAAAGGTACAAAAGGTTTATTAGTACCGAAAAGGCATTTGAACATTCCCTTTTTAGCAGGTAAACAAGTAATCAAGTCAGAATTACATTCTTGTTGTAAGTTTAAAATAGCTTGGTCAGTTTAGGATATATACAGTTTGTTGTGTTTGTGTAGGCATGTTCTCTCTAGCAACATTTCTATCTCTGGCTTTGACTCTCAAAGCATTGTGCTCAATAGGACAGTTTCAGCATACAGGAGATCAAGATCTGATACAAAAACAAAGTGGAATGCATTCCTGACATAATGTGAGTAACATACAAATGTTCATCCATTTAACTACTCATGCAAGAAGGCCTTTGGATCTTAAATATTCACTAATGAGATCTCTAACATGGAATTAACTAGCTATATATACCAACAATGTCATTGATTGTAATTGAAGGATTCAATAAATAAGGATTAAATAAAGTTAGATTTTCATTTGCATTGGCTGATTGTTCAAAAAAACAAAGGGTAGAATAGTCCAATCGTACAGTAAAGGATTTGGCATTTCTCAACCACGTATGAGTAATAGCATTTTGTGTCATATTTACAGTGCAGAATGTTTATTTAAGGGTCAACAACGTCACATGGCAAAGCTGATATGAATAGCTGGAGTATTTGTCATTCTTTAAATAGTTCAGAAAGTTACAGTGAAAAGGTAACTGAATACAAAATATCATCAAAGAACAATAGCTAAGGTTCAGTGTTTTGAAGTACAGTATGGTGCATTACTGGCTACAAAAAACATCTGCAAAACATTAGCATCATCAGAACCCCCAGGCATATACACAACAACCCCATGCAAAGACCCCCCCTAGCAAGGGAATAGAACGGTCTTGGACCTGAATACCAGCTTTTTTTTAATCATCACTTGTGCAGTAAAAACTCTATACAAAAGAAACAAAATAAAAAATGATAGGAATTGTCAGCATTTTTAAAATAATAAAAGTTTTTTAAGTATTGTGCGGTGTGAGTGTGTGTGTATGTGTATGTGTGTGTGGTAATTGAGGTAAAGCTTCTTTAGTTGGTGTGTGTGTGTGTTCCTGATACAGCATTCACTTTCAAGTTGACCTTCTATAAAAAAAGGTGACCAGACTGACTGAAAATGTTTTTAATAAATAAGACAAAAAGGCGAGCTGACAGTCTTTTTTTCTCTCTCTTCCCGTCCAGAATTCACTCATGGAGGTCTGACATTTAGTTTCTTTGTGCTTCTGAAAAATAGGCAGCAGGGGAAACAAGTTAGTCAAAAATGAAACTCAGATTGTTTGGCAGTTAGCCTCACATTGTTGAACTGTTCTGGTATATAGCAGGGGTCTTCAACGTTTTCAGGCCAAGGACCCCTCAGTCGAGAGAGAGAGATGAAGCAGGGACCCTCCACAACCTTTTCAGAGATTCCATATAGTTTCATTGTTTGTTTGTCTGACTATCCTCGGTATATTTTACATTTCAGATATTTAACCACTTGAACCATCAATACTTAATTAACTTGACCTTTCACTCTGTACTTACTCTCTCTCCCCCCCCCCCCCCCCCCCCCTACACCAAACCTCTTTGCCGAAAATAGCAGATCTACAAGCTCACAATGTTGTGAGCTTGTAGATCTGCTATTTTTGGCTAAAGTTCTCAGAATTTGGACACTAGGGTTCAAGTGGTTAATATAAAAAAAGCAGAAAAAAAAGGTTTCTATCACACAAAGATTTGGAGGACCCCCTGTAGTAACTCTGAGGACCCCCTAGGGGTCCCGGACCCCCTGTTGAAGACCCCTGTTCTAGTATATAGGAAATACATGACCAAGCGAAAACTAACTCAGATGCAGATGGGGAAAAATGAAACATCAAAAAGCTAATGCCGATCATGCTCTGCCAAATAGGCGTAAACCGTGAACACTCTAATCGTGCCCATAACAAGAATGCATGCCACACATGCGTTTTCATACGCAGACGTTTTAATGACACAAAACTATAAATACCAGAGTAGTACTCTAGCTCACTGGTTCTCAACGTGGGGTCCAAACGGACCTTTATGGGTCTATAACTCTGACACTACAAATTTAACCTCATGGACCCCTAAGGGGGTTTACACTCTCAAGGTCCTTAAAGGAGTAGTTCACCCCCAAAATGACTTTTCTATTGATTACTCACGCCATGGAGACTTGAGTTCAATAATGTCTTTTTGTATTTGTCGCATTCCTAAGACAAAAATGTGATTATAGTAAATTTACCCCCACTGATTCCGGGCGGTGGGGACCCAAATGAATGGCAGTGGATGGGGAAACCGTCACTCCATCAGGGTACTTTTTAAATTTGTATTTATTTGTTTTATGAATGCGACAAAAAACAAAACATATTATTGAACTCAAGTCTCCATGGCATGAGTAATCAAGAGAAAAAAGTCATTTTGGGAGTGAACTACTCCTTTATACAACCAAGAGAGTGACGAATAAACAATCCAAAAGTTTGTCACGAATATTTTTCACATCAAACTATTAATTATGCTTCATTCATACAGGGTGATGCTTTCATTCGTGCTGAAAAGTCGACCTAGTTTTGAAAAGTAATTATACATTGTTTTATCTCCGCCCAATATTTACATTTAAATGAATGCAAATTATTCACATGAAATAAACGCTCCAGGGGTATCAGGACCTTCAGAGTTAAATTAACACAGAGATTAAAGCCTCACTATGTAACTTTTGTTTAATGAATAAAATGTAATTTTAGAGTTGAGTTAACCCATTTAGGCCTAGAATTATTGTCTGCTTTAACTATTAAAAAAAGCAGATATACAAGCTCACAGCGCGGCACCGAGTGCCGCGCTGCGAGCTTGTAGATCTGCTATTTTTGAAAAAGATGTGAAAATGTGTGCAAATCTTTGAATATAATGTATTTTCAAAGCGAACGTTTGTAACTCAAATTTTGCCCTGGAACTAAATATTTTGAGATGGGGGTCCGTGGCCAAATAAATATAATTTTGGGGGTCCTTCACATGAAAAGGTTTGAGAACCACTGACATAGTAGTCATAATAGTCTCTCAAGAACAGACTAACTGAGCTCCATTTAAGTGAAAAGGACCTTTTCTTTGACGATGGCTAGCCAGATTGCTGACATAGGTTTTAAAAAAAATCTTAGAAGGATTCAAAAGACACTTGTAGAATCGGGTCAAAATTCTTATTTTCACGATTTTTCAAAAATAGCAGATATACAAGCTCACAGCGCGGCACTCTGTGAGCTTGTATATCTGCTATTTTTCCAATAGTTAAAGCATAAAATAATACACTATAATGTGTACCTGTTCTAAATGAGTTGAAGAACAATAAAACTGGCACATCGCTGGCAACGGTGGAATACGTATTTACAAAATAGAGTCCGCACACTTGATTAAAAATGATGAAGCTGCCAGTCAGGCTTTATTATAATAAACAATAAAGCCGGACTGGGAGCTTCATCATTTTAATCAAGTGTGCGGACTCTATTTTGTAAATAAGATTACATTTATCCCCCGAGCAAGCAGGCTAACAGAGCCTCTATTAGCTCAATGTTAAAACATGTCAGCACTTGCGATGGAAACCGGGTTCAAATCCGGGGTATAAGAGGAAATTTACGTAGTGCTGCTTTAACATTTTGTATCAGATGGGGGTCCACTCCATGGCCTAATAATGCATTTAAATCCGGGGGTCCTTGACATTAAGAAGGTTGAGATTCAATGCTCTATAGCAGTGGTTCTCAAAGTGGATACCAGGGACTCTGTGGGTTCCTTTAGGGGGGGTCAAATTGACCCATACAAGTGTGTAACTCTGACAGGGTACAAATGGAACCAAATGAACCGGTTCATTTGGTTCAATTTGTACACTGTCAGAGTTAAGGGGACACCTTGAAATTTTAACGTTATGAGTACCTGAGATGAATAACAGTCTAAGTCCATATTTTAATTATTTTGAATATATATCTTTTTTGATTTACCAGACGGTAAACCACAAATTAGTCATTTTTAATCTGTTAAATTGTTAATGCACTCACCCCTAATTTTGTTCAATTGTCTGTTTTAATGTTATCTGCTCCCTTTATCTGCTGAATATTGCTTGTACTGACTTATACTGTTGTTCCACAAACTGTTTTTCCACTTTCCATAAGTATTATGTCTTATAATTCCTAATATACATGAGTTAAGTAAAAAAAAATCTAATTCAACAAAATGAGGGGGGAGTGCATAAAGAATTAAAAACGTCTAGTTTGTGGTTTACAGTCTGGTATATCTATATTAAAACATTTCAAATATGGACTGTTCTATTAGCTGCCTTCCCCCAGCTCCAGCCGTTACCTGCCAGGGCCCCGCCGTGCTGCCGCAGCTGGCTGGTGAAGAAGCGTTCCCGCTGGGAGACCTGCTCGTCGAAGGCCTCCAGGATGCGCCTGCGCTCCGGGGCGTCCAGGCTCAGGGTCTCCGGGTGGGCCTCCTCGATGTGGGCCCTCACCACCGCCGGGCTGTGCGAGTACTGCAGGTCCCCGCACACCATGCACACCAGCAGCTGGTTCAGAGGGTCGTGGTCCATGAGGTAGCGGTTCCTCCACACCGAGTCCGAGACGGGGCCGTCTTCGTTGTTGTTGTTGTCGTCGTACTCCGTGAACAGCGCGTCGGAGTCGTCTGAAGGGCGGTGGGAAAAAGCATGCAAAGGTCAATAACAGCTTTTACTATGCATCGTATGCCCTTATTCTTCAATGAACACCTCAACAAATCAATCATCTGCACAGTGATAAAAATGAAAGGATTTCTTAAAGAGGTGGTGCCATAGTTTTGTACTTTTTCTGTTTTGTATGTGTCTATGAAGTTAACATTATTCTAATAGGCCACCGGGTGGGGAAATAATGTGCAGATTTGTCTTCCCCGTGTATTTGTGTTTACTTCCTGAAAGCTGAAAGACAGGGCCTCAAAAGGCCCAGTCGAAAAACACAGACATCATATAATCATCTTTTACCATTCACCCAACAGCTGGGTGTGGCTAACTTCAGCTGGGTCACCACCCACCTGACAACCAGGCATACCTAATGAACTGGTGCGTGTGGCCACATAAAAACAAAACTTTCTGTACATTTCTTTTTTTAAGATCTTCTTCCTAGTATAATCAGAATACCTGATCATCATGTTTTAGGGGAGAAAGAAATCATGGCACTGCATCCTTAAATAATCCTACTACTAGGGTTGAATTCATAGAAAGAGGAACCATAACCACCCTAGCATCAAAATTCATCGCATATACTGTATACTGTACATACAGGTGAACATTTGGTGAAAATAGTGTCTAAAAGAATGACCTAAAATAAAATGTATACCACACCTTCCACTGGTGCCGTGTAGCTGTAATATCCTAGCTCAGCCTCCGAGGAAGTGCTGTGAAAGACAGGGCAAAGTTACTTTCACTCATCATCATCATCTATTAAGCTCATGATAATATTGAGCTTCCAAAGATAAAAATGTAATGCAAGAGTCACCGCTTCACACCTCATTTGCTGCTCAGAGTCCCCATAGGAGTGTCCCCACTGGCTAGAATCCTGCAGAGGTGACAGAGTAGAGGAGGATACTGTATGTCTGAGTTTGACGAAAAATGTTTATAGTACAGTAATAACTTTACATTCACAGTAGAATTCAGAGTTCCTGTAAAAAAGGTGCTGTAAGTGATACGTTGGGTTAAAACAACTAATGCTTTTGTTAAATGGTGCATTTATATAGTGTCTTTATCCAAAGCGCTTTACAGTGTGCATTACATTCACCCACAACAATGGAGGCAACCGTGCAAGGCACAAACCTGCTCACTGGGAGCAGTTAGTGGTTTAGTATCTTGCTCAAGGACAATTTGACACCAACCCAGGGGAGACAGGGATTGAACGCGGATTGAACCGGGAACTCTCCAATGCCCAAGCTGGCAGTCTACCTCCTGAGCCACTGCCACCCCAGTTAAAGCTCTATATTCTGATAGTTGCCAAATGCCATTTAGAGTGTTTGTTCAGTATCAGCCTACTGATGAGCTGGACACCCCTGATACTATCAGGGGTGTCCCCATCTCCCCAGCTCTTCAGTAAACACAAAATACATTTTCAGGTGGGTCACCAATTTTATAGAATCAGGAGAGACAACCCAATGATATAGTGTTCCAGTTCCAATGTTGTCTGCGTAAATACACGCACACAAGTTCTGTTACTGAACTAACACTCTATAGCAAAGATTGCTATGGGAATATAGAGCTATTTAACTCTTATTTGAAAATAATAGTAATAAAAGATCACTTAAAGCACATTAAACTTAAAGTGTAGAACATTTGCCAATAGAGACTCTATGATCTAATTACTAGGATCCTAGACCTCTCAAAGTCTTACCTCAGTCTCCATAGCCCGGTGCTGGCCCTGGGCCGGCAGGATGGGCTTCCAGTTGTTGGGGGCTCTCCTATGGGACAGGTCTCTGTCCCTAATGGCCTTCCTGGCTCTCTGCTCTTTCTTCTTCACCCTCCAGTACTCGCGTTTCCTCCTCAGGAAATCCTCCTCAGACTCCCCCGGAACGGGCTTTGGTGGAACCATGGTGCTGATGGGCACCAGCTTACTGGGAGACGATCCGAAACTCGGGGATGTCTGAGGTCGAGGGCAGGGGATTTTTATGGGAGTGGACGTGCAAGAGGAAGCTTGTCCGAGGGGCTCGATGGGCTGCAGGTTCATGCTGGACAGCGGGTTGTCTGGGGGTGTGAGCATCGGGAGAGTCGGAGCTGTGTCTCTATCTGTCCTTTCTTGCACTTGAAGTGTCCACTTTCTGACTTTGGGCGGATTAGATGCCGTTTCCTGTTGGTTTTCGACCAATAATAGTCTGCCATCCATGTGGTTACTGAGCGGGGTGACAGTAGCGACACTGCGTATAGGAAGAGATGTAGTGTTGAAGGTGGGAGGCGTCTGGAACGACTCTGTGTTCTGCTGCTTGATGGGAGAGATGGACACACTGCTGACGGGGGGCTTGACCTGGAGTGTGTCAGGAGGCTGGCCAGTGTTAGAGGTAGTGGGACTGACAACCAGGACAGTGGGGATGCTAGTCACTGCAGTGAGAATCGCAGTGCTGGGCTTGACTTGGAGAGCTGGCTTGGATGATGGACTGATGCCCTGAGCTGACTTTGCACTATTGAAGATGAATAAATTAGGAGTCTGAAAGACAAAGACAAGTTAGTTTTCATGTTAATGTGTGTCTTCAGATATTTAGCCGTTCAACAAAATATATGACAACATTAGTCAATAAACAGTTTTTTGAATGGTCATATGACACGGTAAAATCTGCCATGTTACCATTCAGCAAGGCACTCTAATTAATCTGAATGTACATTTTACAACTGAGCAATATTTATTTTTTCAGAGCCTCTCCAAGTGAAACACGCCCCCTCACTCCCTTGCTTAAGTGTCAAATGCCAGAGGGGTCTGTGGTGTGATAATTCAGGTTTCAGGCTCAACGGTGGCCTACATGATAAGTAAACTTATTTTGTGTATTAACCATGCCCAACTAACAATGAGCCTGGAGGCTACAAGTTTGCTTGGTCAACCAACTGACTGAGACACACAATTGCTATGTAAACACATAGCAGGTATTTACTTTAACAGACAGAAAATCTAAAATAATGAACAAAGCATCATGAAGAACTAAAATGTAACACAGAACGGTATTTAACTTTACAGCAGTTGCCTTTTTTTTTCTTCTCCATGAACTTTCTCATCTACCGCATCATTTCTAGTTCACGTCCTACCCTTTATATAGAGATGCCATTTAGGCATATTTTCATGTTCACTCACCTGAGTGGTTTTTGGAGACAGTTGTCTGTCACTGACCCGCTGTCCCCCTCCGACTCCCTGCCTTGCCTTGGACTTGGCTCTCTGCTGTCTCTTCATCAGCCGCCAGTATTCCCTCTTGTTCTGCAGACTGTTTACGCCACTCTCCTCTTCGTCCCCAGGAGGTTGCTGATGTCGTTGCTGGTGTTGTGTTGGCCGAGAGTGATTCTGTTCGTACCGTGGGCGCCGTTGTTCACACTGTTGATCTGTGGGCAGGTGGTGAAGCTTTGGGGGCTCTGGGGAGCAGCATTGCTGATGGCCCACTCTTTTGGCCCTCAGACTCTGCGCCCGCCGGGGAGAGGATAAGAGCGGGCCGCCTAAGGCCACCGTGGAGGTACGCAGGTTTGTGGGCGCGTGAGATGAAGATTTTGGGAGGGAGGCGGTGGACGAGGGTGGAGCAGAGATCGCCTCATTCATCTTGGGGGAGACCTTGGGATGGGGGCTTGAGGAGCGCTCGGGTGCCGGGCAAACATCTCCCTGACAATTCTTGTTTTCAGAGCCGAGGTCAGCGGCCACGGGGACCTTCTCCTCGTCTCCAAGAGAGAACAGAGATGCTTTAATCTCGTTCTTTGAGTCTTCGCCCAGCACGCAGGCCTCCGTTCCAACATCAGCCGGCTCGCTTTTGCACTCGCTGACTGTGCTGAGTGTCTCTTCCAGGAGTTTCTTCATGGAGGCCACGGCGAGGAGAGTGGTGGCCTGGCTGTCAGCACTCTGGGCTGGGTCGGGCTCTGACTGGGGTCCCAGGGAAGGTGGCAATGGAGCAAGTGGGGGTTTGATATCTGGACAGATGGCTTGTTCTGGCTGAGAATTTAGGTCAACTGCTGGTGTCGAGTCTCTCTCTTGTTTTACCTCGCCTGACTGCAGTGTGGTAGGCGCGCGGCGGGAAAGAGGCTGGATATTCACTGCATGGTTAGGAACATTTCTGCTTGGCGTCATATTGCTCGCTCCAACATTTGTAGCCTGTGTCAATTTCTGGATCCTCCTCCTCTGTAAAGCTGCGCTGACCCTGGCTTGTACACCCTGCTTTAACCTAGTGGTGCGCGCTGCCCTCTGCTCTCGTTTCTTCAGCCTCCAATACTCCCTCTTTTTCGCCATCCTCTCTTCCTCTGTCAGCTCCGGGTCCAGAGAGATCGCCACGAGTGATCGAGCGGGCACGAGACGGCCAGTGCTTGAGACGGACATTTTCATGACGCAGCCGCCCAGGCTCGCACCGGGGAACGCGCCGGGGAACGCGCCCTGTGGTTCTGGAGGGCGAGTGAGCTTGATTTGATGACCTGGACGATGTATGATCAAGGGGGGCGAACTAGCAGCGGTTTTATTTGTGCTTTCAAGCGGACTCCTCTGTCTGCTCAACAGCAACCTCGGGGGCTTGTTTACTCTCTGGCCTGCAAGTGGAAAGGAGACCTTCACCTGAGCTGGCCGGAGTGGAGGCGGAGGCCGGTTTTGTCTCATGGGGTCTGATAACATCACACTGTAACTAGCATTACCTCCAGGCCTAGGTTGATGATGAGGTTGGCGCTGGGGCTGTGCAGAGACATCATTACTGGGCAGGTGTACTGCTTCTTCAGTTTTGATGGCAGCTATAGGATTTATCGGAACTTGGGGAATATTAATAGTCACTGTGCCATCCTCTTTGATGAACCCTCCGATGGTCTCGGAGGCGTGGATGAGGGTGCTTCCGGTTGGCTGGGTCATAACGTTGCATGCCTCTGCCCTGGCTCTCCTCATGTCCTCGAGTATATTCTGGTAGCGCTTCACACGTCTCATCGTCGAATCCTTCTCCTTCAGCTTGGCCTTGACCTCCAAAGACTGCTTCGCTCGCTGCTCTCGCTTTTTGATGCGCCAGTACTCGCGCCTTCTGGCCGCCGTCTGCTCAGGGCTCTCATTGGGGTAGATTCTGGGAGGGTTCACAGCACTGAATACTGCGGGGGACGGAGACCTCCCTCTGAGGCTTCTGTGTCCCAGGAAACTCCTCTGAGTTTCAATGAATCCTCGTCTGGTCATCCTACATCGTGTGACTCCTCGATTAGTGTTATAGAACTGGATGTGATGGGGGAACTTCCTGTTTGGCTCTGTTGGGTGTTTCTCAACAAGCGGAGATGCGAGAGCTGCCTGCACCATCTTTTCCACGTCTTGTTTTCGTACATGAGATGTGAGAGCTGCCTGCACCATCTTATCCACGTCTTCTTTTTGTACATTAATCTGGACTGCTTGTTGGTGAGATGCAAGAACTGTCTGAGCTGTTTGTGTCACATTATCTACATGTGGGCTTTCTACTTTAATCTGGGCTGCTTGTTGGCGAGATGCAAGAGTTGTCTGAGCTGTCCGTGTTACATTATCTACATGCAGGCTTTCTACTTTAATCGGGATCGCCTGTTGGTTCCGCTCAGGTTTAAATGTCATTAGCTTAGGCGGTTGTAAACCATCATTCTCCTTCATGACAGTTAAGCCAGTATGTTTAGGCATGGAAGCTGATACTCTGGCATTCTTTAGCAGGCGTCCAGCATCTGTTAATGGGGTTTTGACCTTGGTTAAACACTGTCTCTGGCCTGCTCCTCTACCAGATGATAGTGATGGAAGGCGCTCCTGTACTGCACTGCCTGGCTGGCCCATTCTGTGCACCGTCTGCTTCTGTGGCACCACATCTGCGCTCTGCGTCCTCTCTCTAGTCTTAGCTATCCTGGCCGCGTGCCTTGCTCTCTGCTCTCGCTTCTTGATCCGCCACAGCTCTCTGCGCTTGGCGGCTCTTTCATCCTCAGATGCTGGGGCATCCTGCACGTTGCCAATGCCAGGGGGCTTCTTGGTGGTGACTGAGGCACTCTTTCTTCCTACTTGAGGTGTTGCGTTGGCCGGCCTGCCCTCCGCTTTGAGAGGAACAGGGGTGGACAAAGGAGACACGAGCGTCACACCTGTGGCAACACGGGTGGTTAACGGTTTGGATTGAATGCAGACGTTGGCTTGCGCCTTAGGCTGTGCTTTGGGCACCGCCACACCCTGCATAACCACACGCCTTTGTTGAGGTGTCACTTTGGAGGAGCTGCCGTTGAAAATAGTCACTCTGCCCTGTGGCTGGCATGGTGCAGAGTTGGGGGGTCGCACCATCACCCTGACTGGAGGCACTGGGGAGGGACTGCTGAGCGGAGCTTGACTGGGTTTGGATGAGGTAATGGATCCGCTCACTGCACCGCCTGTTGATAGGCATTTCACTGCGTCTCTGTTCACCACAGCAGCTTTCACCTTTTTGCTCTGACTGTTTTCCACTGAGATCTTACTCACCCCATTTCTACTAGACACTGGAGATATATTAACAACTTTTGGGGGTCCATAATTTGTCTGCAGTGGGAGAGAGGAGACAGTCATGGAACTTGATAAACCGGAACACGATACCAAAGCGACATTTCTGGGTTGAGATCTTTCCTCTTGTGTGGCTTGTCTCTGCGTCCCCCTACTCCCTGACACCCGGGCCCGCTGCTCTCGCTTCTTGGTTCGCCAGTATTCCCTCTTATGGGCAAGGGTGGCATCATCAAACTCCGAGGCGGGTCTGTAGCGCTGCGATGTTACATTGCGATTCTCCCCTTTGCATTTGGTGGGTGGCATGCTCCTGGTTGCTTGTACAGCCCCATCCATCGATCCACCAGGTCGCCACCAGCTCTTACCCTAAAATACCAGGAAGCTCTTCATTCGTCCATTCAATTCAGTTCATCTCCTCAGTGCTACTCCGTCCAGCATTCTCCCGAGGAAAGTGCAGTCCACTTACATGTTGTGAGCTAACACATTATGTTGTAATAGATGTTTTCGCCCTGCCCAGCCAGCTGCCAAGTCTCTCAGACATCACATCAGCATGGAGAAGTTCTGGGGGAGGAGTAATACATACATTTTATACAGTGCTTTCTGAGCCATTGCAATAAATGCTTGATTTTGGTGTAGACAAGATTTCATTAAATTGTATACAAATCCAAAGCAGTTCTCTACATGCTGTTCATTTCTTATGCATAAGTCAGTGCTAAGAAGCAATAAATGCAGATTAGCTACAATATGCAAGTACATTACAGTAGCCAGTATATTCAGTACCTAGTAGGAAAAGGCTATTATAGTAACAGTATAATAGTCATAAATGGTAAGACAAAACATTACTTTCACAAATAGAGAACACCTGATTTCGCATCTGAGCCTAAATGTAATTCAACATTTGTGTTGAATCCATTGAAATACGTGTGACAACAGAACACGGCGTTAAAACGCACGCACCGCGAAGCTTTACCATAAAAGCAGCATTTCCATTCATGATATCCGAATATTGTTCGTACAACGGTTGCAGATACTTTATCGCAAGACGCAAAACAAGCACATTTGACTGAAAAACATCACATAATGCAGCCAAAAATGTGTTTTAAGTGGCGGCATGCATGTTACTACTACAACCAGGAAGGAAGCGGAATGACACTGTCCCTTTAAACCTGTCCCTTTCTATCACAAATTATATCTGTCGAGAGAGCCATTTTTTCATTCTTTATTCCATTTACGTTTGATTAAAACGGCAATGTAAGCACGACCGGCCGTTGGGCAAGCGAAAACATACGCATAAAAACGGGTTTCTTTGAGGCGTTTGAGCGCATATCGTGCCTAAAGCGCTGCTGTCTCCAGCAGCACACAATGGACAAGAAGATCTTCCTCCTCCTCTCTCCTCTGTCCACACGGACTGGCGCCTGTCTGTGTCTGTTGTCTGTCTAAAATGACACCAAAATACCCAGTAAATGCGAGCTCACACCAACGCAGGACGCTCGAAAACATGAGGGGGGGAAATAAACATGCACACGCGTTACCTTTTTTAGTTAGCACCTAACTTTCCGGGACAGTTTGTGAAGGGTTTGGACAGAATATTGTGCCAGGACACTGCAGCTACTCTCCGCCAGGCAGGCAGCCTTTTCTCTCTCTCTCTCTGTGTGCAGGGGCGTCACAAGGGGGGGAAAGTGGGACTGGGTTACTAGGGCCCAAGGTGGAGGGGCCTTTAGCTATTGAAAAATAGCAGATATGCAAGCTGGTGCCGCACTGCGAGCTTGTAGATCTGCTATTTTTTTTAAACGTGAAAATGTGTCAAAATCTTTGAATATGTATTTTTTAAGCGAACATTTGTAACTCAAATTTTGCCTCTGGGAGGTCCCTGGAACTAAATATTTAGAGATGGGGGTCCGTGGCCAAATACATATCATTTTGGGGGTCCTTCACATGCAAAAGTTTGAGCACCACTGACATAGAAACATAGTTTTTTCAAAAAACCTTAGAAGGATTTGAAATATTCAAAAATTAGCAGATCTACAAGCTTGAAGATCTGCTATTTTTCAATAGTTAAAGCACAAAACAATGCATAATAGAATGCGTTCCCAGTTCCCCCTATGAAGAACATTCATGGGGGGCCCGCAGTGAATCCCTGTACCCAGGACCCCAGAATTTGGTGCGACACCCCTGTCTCTCTGTGTTAGCTGCCTTGACAACGCAGTGAAAAGTACCAGGATGTGGGACCTCGGTTTGCTTGTGTGTAAACTGCGTGGCGTGGACATATACAATACTATCTACTGTGTCGACCGCAGGGGCCCTGTTTATTACTAATGCATATTATTATTATAGCACATGATCAGAGAATAACAACCGGGGGAAACGACGACAACTACTGATACTCATTTGTGAGTTCATTAGGCTATGTATGCACAGCAAGATAGTATATAGGCTCATTATGAGACAAATTCGACTACGGATTCATATTAAATTGAATTGTTCTAAATCTAAACATATTTATGATTGATACACTAAACCGAGCACACTTTTGTATGAATTAGCCTATACGTCCGTGAATTGCAAACTATATGGCTATTCGGTTAATTGCAAGTAGGCTATGTTGTTATTCCAAGGTGGCACATTTGGACAAAGGTCCATTGATTTATGTGTTGTTGTTTAAAAAGTTGCCTTCGATTGACTACAGGACAGGAGCTTTGTTTAGACTTGTTTTAGATGGACGTCACATGATCTCACATCACTCAATTTGGTTGTTTTTGATCATTTGCGACGCCACGTGTGTTTTAATTAACGCTTCGCCCCGAAACAGATCACATTGAGGTCGGGTCGCGAAAAAGCTTGTTTTCGACCTGCTTATGAGCTTGTGTGAGTATTTTAGGCAGGGTCCATCTGGCCCCCGGGCGCGCGTGTGTCAATGCCTGTGAAAGCCGCTACTGTCTCTTTAAATTTACCCAGGAGCCCCTTAAGGAGCCCCAGGGGCCCCTAGTACGGCTCCCCACCCTGAAGACAAGCAGAGCCTTAAAATACACACTGGAGAGAGAGCCGAGGCCCGCTGAAAAACACCTTCCACACAACAACACACAAGAGGAGCCCACATTGCACCCCCGCGGACCACCGGGGATCGGACAAGGAGAGCGATCTGAGAGACCGGTGTGTCGATCTATATGAAAAGTTAAGTTGAGGCTCCAGAGGAGCGGATCAGCGGCTGGGCTCTGGGCTGGCTGTGGGGGGACGAGAGGGGCACTCATAAATACAGCACGGGTCTGCTTGCCTAGTACTGCCTGCTGCGAAACGCATGCAGCCCTGCCGAATGTTCCTTCCAACATGCTCTCCCCGCTCGCCGCCGCTCTGTGAAGGCGAACCGAAGGCACGATCAAACAGGAATGGAAGAGAAAGAGACGGGGGACACTAGCAGCAGCGAGCCCGTGTTGGACAACGCACAGCACTGTGCTGAGCAGACAGATCTGGTCTCATTAATAATAAGCGGAGAGGAGGAAGCGACGCAAGAGGAGATTGACTTGGGACACTGTTCTGCAGGAGGTAAAAAGAAAAAATGCTGTGTGTAAAATAAATAAATGTGCGTGTTTTTTTTGGGAGGGGGGGACCCGGAGTCGGTGTCAAAGCCACGACGACCGCCCCGACAGCCATTGTCACTGAGTTAATCCGTGTCATGGACAATGGCATGTAACAGCAGGGCCCCTTGTCTCAGTGGCTCCTATAAACAAAGGGTAAATAGCGTGCTGGCAGGCTGACTGTGATGCACAGTCGCCACCCAGCGGAAACCAGCGGCGAGTCGCCGCCCCCTACAATGTCCGCGGAAACAGAATATATAATAACATTAAATGATTGCACAACCATGTCTTTAGGACATCTAATTCCCCAACAGTTGCTTCCTTGACTAGTTCTAACAAAAGATGCATTAATTGACAGGTTATTACACAGTCCGGTGCTTGCTTTTGTCAGATGTTTGCTGTGCCCTGAAGATGTGGACACAACACAACAGACTGTTGTATATGTCAACATTGCGTGTCTGTTTCTCTTGTCCCACAGAGGAGGAAGGTCTCACCAATGGCCACGCGGAGGATGACCCCCATGGCGACATGGTCACGCCCATCAGCTCTCCACAGACTAGCTACTGGAGTGTCGCGGAGGACCCCGACCAGCCCCTGCTCCTGTCCGCCATCGCCGGGCCCTCGGGACAAAAGCCCAGGGTGCAGCGGGCCTCGCGGCCGGGCCTCAGCCGCATCCCGGGCCGGGACCACCGGCGCTACTACCACGAGTACTGGCGGAGCGAGTACCTGATGGACTTTGACCCACACCGCAGCGGCATGATCTGCATGGTGTGCGGCAGCTCCCTGGCCACGCTCAAGCTCAGCACCATCAAGAGGCACATCCGGCAGAAGCACCCCGACTCGTTGCTGTGGAGCACCGCCGACAAGGAGGTGATCCGCTCGGGCTGGGAGAGCCACCTGAGCCTGGAGGGGGGCCAGAGGCCGTTCGGCTCCCCCGCGGACGAGCCTCCGCCCCTGACGGAGGACCAACAGCTAGACTCTGCCCAGCACCCCACTGGTGGGTATAGGCCGGTCATTCTCAACCTTTTCAGTTTTCCCATAGGATCCCCAGTTTGATATGTACAGTATTAGGCCACGGAAGCCCATCATGTTTTATCTCTGGGACCCCAATCTAGACTGTAAAAACCTTACTGTTCATTAAAGAGTGTCGGCCCAGACCGCTGGCCTTGTGGTCCGGGCACCAAGGCTGCAATGCCTGACAGCGTGCTGCGGGTTAGAATTAGAGATCTCAACGGGCCTGAAAATGAAGGCTTGGCCCTACTAGTAAGCATACATTTTAGGCCCTACCCGGCCCGTAAACTTCGGGTCAGGTCTGGTATGGTCGTGTTTTACCCTAAATGTCGGTTCGGGCTCGGGTATGGTCGGGTTCGGGCAGAACTTGAGAACTCTAGTTAGAATCCCGATCCCGACGACCTTTGCTGCGTCACTCCCCATCTCTCTCCCTCCCATTTCCTGCCAGTGTGCTACGCCTACGGTATATACTCTCAATATAGGCTGAAAAAACAAACAAAAAAAGGAAAAAAATACCATAAATGTCCGTTTGGCCCCTAACTATCAATCATTTAGGGGAGACCCCCTAGAGACTCCTGAGGGTCCCCAGACCCCATGTTGAGAAACAGTGGGTATAGGCCATAGAGTTGGTATAGGCCTTGTGGGGAAGCTCAGCTGTTGATGGGCAGGGTATTTTCAGTGTCTCACACTTGGTGGCAGTATGAGGCTACCTCATGATAAGATGCTGCTTGAGGAGGGGTGTGTGCCATTATGTGGGAGAGGAGGATGACTCAGTGTTCCAGTGGTGATGTGTAGGGGTGGGTGGGATGCATGCAGCCTGGATGTTAAGGTAGACTATTTACGCATAAATAGCATAACAGTTATATCATCACATCACCATTAAAAAGGTATGATTACACACTATGAATGAATTCTATATACAGGTACGAAGATAATACATCTAATACGATACAATTGTTTTTTTTTAATATATATTCTTGGGGCTTTTCTACCTTAATTTCAATGGAACAGTGGAGATTGACAGGAAAAAGGAGAGATTGTCTGGGAGGTTTCGCTGGGCTTGGGAATCGAACTTGGGACTTGCTGTCAGGCTGCATCAGAGCCTATATGTGTGGTATGCACCTTAACCACTCAGCCATCGGCAACCCCATAATGTTGTTTTTTTAAAGGGTTTCAAATTTGGGGGGAAAAGGGAACTTTTCACAAATACTTTGGATTAATGTGATAACAGAATAATGCTGACACAGTACTCTAAAACAGTGGTTTTCAACCCTTTTCATATCAAGGTCCATTATCTATTCAGCATTTGAGCCACAGACCACTATTTGATGTGATTTTGCCTCTCAGACCCAAGACTTATTGTTGGATACGACTTAATTAAAAGTTTCACTCTCAAGAGTTAAAGGGCCCATTTGGTTACCAACTCTGGGGGATCACCTGGAACCACCTCAAGGACCACTGGTGGTCCCCAGACCACTGTTTGAAAACCACTGCTCTAACATAACAGCTGCGCTCAAGAAGCATATTTTGTTTTCTTCCTTCCCACCCAGAGTCGAGAGACACACATGTTAGCAGCCTGTCTACTCTGTAACTATTTTAAGTCAAGAATCAGAATAGTGGTTAGATTGTCTCTGGCTCCAACAATGGTGTTCACAACAGGTGAGTTGATTTGGCGAAAATCTGGGGGCGAGAGCGTGAACCTCCTTGTGTGTTAAGCTCTCCCAGTGAAACTACTTACTGTCAGGTGAAGGTGGTGACTCCATGTGTATCAGAGGAGACATGTGGTATACTGTATACCAGTGGTTCTCAACCTGTGGGTCGGGACCAGGGGGGTCCCCAAATTATTTTGGGGGGTCCCCAGATAATTAACTTAATGTGCAACATTGTTTTCTCACTCAACAGTAAACAAACCAACATAAAGGTTAAGTGTATAGAGCGTATATGCACATTTCTAAAGTGACAATTTAAGGACTTTTTAATACTTCTAAAATGACAAATTAAACATTGGCCAAATGATCAAATATTAGATGCAGAAATTATGAAAATAGCTGACTTGTCGTGAGCATGTAGATCTGCTATTTTCACAATAGAACCATGTTATACAAAATGTAATGCCTCAACTTTTAGTGCTCGTCAGGGTGAGGGGGTCCCCAGTTAAAATATTTTGAGGGTCGCGGCCTGAAAAGGTTGAGAAGCACTGCTCAGTGGCCTTGTGGTTAGCGTCCGCCATTAGATTGGGAGGTCGAGGTTCAATCCCCGGCCAAGTCATACCGAAGACTATAAAAATTGTACCCAATGCCCCTCTGCTGAGTCCCTGCGACATACTAGTGTCATGTCCTGGGGGTGTGTCTGTACATTATACGCTGCCTCACGCAAAGGACACAGGAGGTACTGTTGACTAGTCTGAACTAGTATGGACCACATGGCTCAGGAACCGTTGGTTCTCAGGGCTATTTACACCCTGACCTCCCTGGGACGACAGTTGGGGTTGTGGCCACAACAGGAACCACAGCACACAGAGGAAATTAACTGCTAAATTGGGTGAAAGGGGAAAAATGCTAAGAAAAAAGCAAACATCAGAGAAACTAACAATTAATAAGGTTTGGCAAAACTAACAATTACTTTTTACTTACTTATGCCGACTGCGTTGCAAGTAATGACGCATAATTCATATACGTTTTGTGTCAAATTTGACTATTCAAATAACGTGCTGCCCTCGCTCCTCTGCAGAACACCTAGACGCTATGACTCCCCAGCACCATCCGCAGCCTCCCAGCATGTCCCCCACCTCCATGGTGGGAGCTGGGGAGGACCCCCCGCAACCCCACGAGGAGGAGGCCCCGGGCCCCTCGGCCCAGACCTTGGAGCGCTACCTGAATGACTCGCTGCACGCCTGGTTCCGCCAGGAGTTCCTGATGGAGTACGAGGCCGAGCCCGGACGCCTAGTGTGCATGGTGTGTGGGGCCCAGCTGCCCTCGCTTCACCTGGACCACATCAAGAGCCACGTGCTGGACACCCACCCCAACTCTCTGGTTTATAGCTCGGAGGAGAAGCACTGCATCCTGCAGGCGTGGGCCCAGACTCATGGTGAGAACGGGACAGGGGATTAATGTAGTTTATTATATTAAAGCTGGCCGGCGCATTACACACACGGCCACGTATAGGAGACGGTGTGACCACCACTCAAAAATATCGATTTAATGGTGGTCCCAGGTCAGATTTTATAAGCCATATTGGTTTTTGGGGATTAGCCAATGTGTAAACAATATTTTGGACATGGCATTCATCCTAGCCACTGTGAGCAAATAGTTTAGTATGAATCTGCTTAATTCCTGAGTAAATGTGTTGACCCAGGAGGTAGTGTAGTCTCCTGGAAAATGTGAAGGTTGCCCCTTCTTGGCATTGTGTCGATGTGTCATTGAGCAAGGCACTACTCCCTGGGTGCTGTTCAAAGCTGCCTACTGCTCCTAGTAGTCAGGATGGGTTAATTGCAGACGACAGAATCCAGGTATGACTGACAAATCTATTTAGACCGTTCCATTCCCCTTTAACCTGAAAGTGTAGGATGGCTATCTAAAGCAGATTAGGACGCCTAGTTATTGATTTGCTCTTTGTTCATCCATTAATTTAGCTAAGGCTACTCATTCCCCTGTTGTATGAATAATAGATAATTGCTGGAATTGATTCTTCTTAATCTACTGTGGTCCTTTTTTCCATCATATTGCGCATTACCTTTTTGTTGTAGTTGTATTTGTCTTAGTATCTTCACCACAGTAACATTTTTCTTTTTTTATGGAAACAATTGAAAGGAGTACATAGAAAGGACAGTACACACACACACACACACACACACACACACACACACACACACACACACACACACATAAAGGCTGTGTTGACGTGTTCAATGTGTACAGAATGATAGTACAATGTTCCATAATATCTGTCTCATATCTTTATCAATTCACCACTCTGCCTCATATCAGAAGAACCGGACGACTTCATCAAATCAGAGCCCAACACCAAAGACACCATCGACGCTGGGGTGCACCTCTATCCTCCTCACAACGACATGGAGGCCTTCCAGGTGAACTCTGCCCTGCAGCCACAGGGGGAAGGCGCCTTAACTCAGGACACTGGTCTCATAGGCGAGGACGGCGGCGTGACCGCCATCAGATCCGCGGAACAGGGACCCCAGCCTCTCCGCAAACTCAAATCGCCCAAACCGAGGAAGAGGCGCCTGCTCGGGGGCAACCCCTGGCGGCTGCGCCTGGACTATATGGTGGCATACGGACCTCAGGGCCGTGGGACCTACTGCATGGTCTGTTCTCAGGCCCTGCCTGAGGCCAAGGTCTGCACCTTCCGCACCCACATCCAGAACAGTCACCCGGAGACCATCACCCTGACTAGGCAAGAAAGGGAAGCCATGGCCGCAGCCTGGACCAAATATTACCCCGCAGACGGCACACAGATCAAACAAGGTAAGGACTGGTAGTAGTTCAGTCGGATAATCAGTTAATAGTTCTGTTTGCCGTACTCGATTAAGACCTTTTTTTTTGTCGACAATTGCATTCTTCTTATGCCTTTTTCCATGCTGAATAAATCATTTTTATTTTATTTATATTTTTATTACAAGCAAATCTCTTGTAAACAGTAGATATAACCCTTTGATTATACCAGTCTACAGGCCAGTAGACATTGTGAAATAAATCAACATTAGAACTTTACACATGTGACGATCAAGTCCTGTATTACTTCGGGGTGTGAAAAAAGGACCTCTACAAGCGTGTGAGCTTATAGATTCCGAATTTAGAAAGAAATAGGGACACCAGGTATACAGTATATGTGATTAAATCAGTCACCATATTCATTTGACCATTATTAAACTAAAGCCCTGTCCATACTTTGACTGAAACCAAAGATTTCGGTCAAAAGGTCCTTTTCAACCATAAAATGATGTCCCTCGCGACTTCTGAAAAGCATAGACCGAATGAGAGTTCGGAAATTTGCACGTTGGAAAACACAACTCACCGAACATTTCGGAGATACTGTGGACAGGCCTTAAATTATATCTAGTTATGGAACCTACTGCACATAGTATAAACAGAGCTGCTACCTTTAAACACATTTTAATTCTGAGACTTTTTTTCTTCCTGTATATATCTAAATTGTTTTGAGAAAAAGAAAATACTGCTATTTGCTCCAAAGAGACTGCAAAGGATTGCTGCTATTTGTTTCAAAAAGCTTTATGCCTGGTGTGTTATATACGTATATGTATGTAAGAACAAAATGTGACATTGCCCTGTTTACAAAATGCTGTACCCCCTCCAACTGTATATTTGTTCCCCTTTTTCAACTGTTTTTATTATATTTTGACACTTGCTTTGGCAATGTAAACGTATGTTTTCTCATGCCAATAAAGCTCATTTGAATTGGATTGAATTGAATCTAGTTGAGGACAGTTCTACCTGGTAGCATTTTAACAGCTCAATGCTACCAGGTAGGTACTATTCGCAGAGTTTAAAGATAGAAAAAATGTGATTTAGCTGCATGCGACAGAAAGAGGGCAGCTTTGTCCATTCTTAACGGTTGGCCTAGTAAATGAGCAAGTGTGTGAAACCAAAGGGAATTTTTACTTGATTCAGCTGTTAACAACAGTTGTCCCTGATAACACTCGCCCCTTCCCCACGTTTCGCAGAAGTCACCCAGAGTGAAACCACGGCTTTTGACGCAGCAGGAGAGCTTGAGGAGCAGATCTCCCAAACCGCAGAGACACCCAGCAAAATGGTGAAAAAGGAGGAGGGGGAGGAAGAGGAGGACGACGACGGTGCGAATCGAGAAAAGGGCAAAGCGAAGGAAGGCGCCTCCATGCCGGCCCGCCACAGCCACTACCCCGGGAAGGACCAGCGACGTAACTACCAGGTCCGCTGGCGCATGGAGTTCCTCATGGACTATGACTGCCGCAGACACGGGCTCATCTGCATGGTGTGCGGGGCCACGCTGGCCACGCTGAAGGTCAGCACCATCAAGAGGCACATCCAGCAGGTCCACCCCCATTCCCTGTTTTACGGCCCAGATGAGAAGCAGCAAGCGCTGCAGAGCTACAACCAGACCGCCCTGCACTTCATCCACTCGGATGACTGCTTCTCCTCCCAGGACCACGGGTATACTGCGCCAGAGCAGATCCTGGGGCAGCTGTGCGCCGCGCCAGAGCAGACCATGGGGCAATTGTGCGCTGCACCAGAGCAGACCCTGGGGCAATTGTGCGCTGCACCAGAGCAGACCCTGGGGCAATTGTGCGCTGCACCAGAGCAGACCCTGGGGCAAATGTGCGCTGCACTGGAGCAGACCCCAGGGCAATTGTACACTGCGCCAGGGCAGACACCGGAGCAATTTGGCACTTAAGCCCGATTTATACTTAGCTGAAAATCAGTTGTTTCCGGCGAGTAATGATGCCATTGTACGACGCCGTTTAAAGGCTTTAGGAGGTGGCAGCCCTCACTTCCGTGGCTCCTGCTCAGAAATGACTGGTGGGCTTTGCTTGTTCAGTCTTGATCTGAGTGCGTTGCTGAGGCACAGGCCAAGTGAGATGTTGAGCAGTGCCTCTCAACCTGTCTTGTCACTGAAATCTGAATTTAGCACCGTGGGATGTATCGTTGCTGTCAGGCAGAAACTTTGTAAAAAAGAATAATGTAAAAAAAGGATACCTTTGTTCCAATGGATACTGTAGTTATTATTTTAAGCTTGTGTTAATACTTTTCATTGGTTAAATGTTTAGAATACCCACAGACAGACTTAACCACTTTCAACATGGCGTCCCGGCGAACCTTTTAAAAAATTGAGAAAATATCAGATCAACAAGCTCCCAGCCATGTGGCATCGTGACTCATTGTGAGCTTGTAGATTGGCTATTTTCTCTACTTTTGCATGACTCATGAAATGATGAAGTATAAAATTGGGCATTCATTTATGAAAAACGTCCAACACCAGAGAAAAAAAGATTAAATATGGAGATACGCGGTTTCTGTCCGACAGCGATGATATTCAATAATATAATTCTATAAATGTACACTTTTTTTAAGCTGACACACTGGTTGAGAGTCACTCTGCTCTAGACTAGAGCATTGTAGGCTAGCTGAAGGTAAAGTTAATCTCAAGCCATCCAGGTTATACCTACGATCTTTTCAGGTTCTTGTGTAGGAGAGACGAACACATGGGTTGTTTGTGACCAAGGCCTGAGTCTTAACGTTTTCAGGAACTTAGAACAAGAGGCGTTTGGCAAGGCCGGCGTGATGTTTGGTTTAAGATGAGTCTGAAGGCAACGCAGCACTTATTGTCCACAAAAAAAAAAAGAACGAAAAAGTACTAAATCCTTAGCTTTCCTTCTGTGTAGATAATTGAATGAAAGTGTGTTTTTGAAGTTTATTGCTTAAGACAATGAATGCCACAGTGCAGTTGGTAATCTCTTCATTTTAATCTTTGTTTACAACAGGGGAAACGGCCTTCCCCTTATTTTCATCCGTTTGAATGAGGTAATTTTATCTCGTTGTCAGTCAGTGTGTAATATATGCACCATGGTTGCGACACTGGCCTGCATCCATTCCCAACTTTCATAGCTCAACCAAGCTAAAAGCTGCACAAGACATCGATGTAAATATGTGGACATTTGTAATATTTATTTTCTTTAATACATGCACTTTTATGCATCCTGGTTTATACAAAACAAGTTTGTAGCTACGCCCGACTTTTCTACTTTGTTGAAGAAGTGACGCCAGATGCCGTTTTGCATGGAACTCTACATTCATGCACGATTGTCAGGACGTTCGTCACTCACGGCTGGAATGACAGTTCGCTGGGTTTTTTGCTTTCACGTTAATCACAGTGAAACAATTTATCCAGTTTCATTTTTTTGTCAGCAGTTTACATGCTATGTATCTGTCTCACTCATTGTTCAAATGTTATGCAACAAAACAAGAATACCTTCGAAATGACTTAAATAACCACTTTTTCAAGCCAAATGACTTGGCCACAGAAGTTTGACTTATTCACTCGACAAAATGCACAACTCAGGGATTAGCCGTTTTCTCTTCCTACTCTCTCATACAAGGATCCTTTTTTGTTTTAAGTAACAGTTATAGGCTGTTGATAATGTTCTAAAAGCTGTTGGAGTGAAAGTTGAGACGTCTGATTTAATACGAAATTTACCCTGGAATATTTAACAGGAAAATCACTGTAATTTGAAACTGCAGCTTTTGAAACTGAGAAATGTGATTATGTTGTAAGAGAAAAGACTGCCCACACCAAAATCCCCCCTCCTCTTCTAAAATAGGTGCTCTACCACACTATGTGCCAGTAGAAGTAAGAAATGGAGTATGCAGTCTTTATCTCAGCACCATACTTGCTAAGAATGGCCCTAGTTTCTGCCTCTTATAAATACAAATATTTTTTACACAGCACTTAATTTAAAACCTGATGTAAATTACAGCTGAATGAATGATTAAGATAGTTTGTCACAATTTAGATATACTTGTGTGCATACATGCTGTTTGCATGTGTCTGGCGGGGAGGCACGTTAAAAATATCCCCAAGGAGGTACTTGTCCCTTAAGCAACTTACACAGGATGAGATGTGATGGCTCCTAGTTCATCGTCACTCCTTTTACTTATTTCTGCTCATGCTTTTCAGTTATCTACTTGCGCTTATTTATCATGATCCTGTACATGGTGACGCATTTCATGACATATGCATTTCCTCCTCAATGATCCCTGTAATAAACAACAGACTGAGCTTGTATGTGTGTGGAGTGTACTGTATATCTGTGCATTGCTGTGTGCGCTAAGGTATTTATGCAGAATACAGGGCAGATCTGGAATGCGCCCTGGCCTATTATAGTACTCGTGTCAGCAGTAGTCCTGGGGGCCACATGGAATTCGGGGCCTCGTCCACATAAAACACTGGCCCCATCTGTGAGGACCCCCTGTTAGACCGGGAATCTAACCACCCATCCCCCTTCCCCTCGCAATGCCAAATGAAACGGTGCAGAGTACTATTTCCATATTTATGTTTATTCATGGACCACTGATTCTATTACGCAACAACACATATGCACTAATTGAGATGTCATGTCTACAGCTGACCTTTAATAGTTCATGATTTGAACATGGTGGCTCCGTCTAAAATTAGAACGCGTTAATCCTCGACTGAAAACACCATTCCCTTCCCTTCAACTGGCAGCAGACATGCAACTCAAATCTTATTTAAATACATTTGATAATCTTGGGGCGCCTTGGTGGCTCAGTCAGTCTATGGATGTGTAATATCTCGAGACAGACAAATGAAGAGGAACAGACAGAAGTGTTACTTATCTCTCAAGAAATGGAAAAAAGAACAGTCTGCATGTGTCCCAATGGATTCAAAGTAGTTATTTAATCACACACTCTTGTTAATACTTTTAATAACTTTAAACATTTATCAGACTTAACCACGTTCAAGCTGGCACTTATAGGCAAAAATCTACAAGCTCACGTGTGGCGGTGCGTTGTGAGCTTGCACATTGTATGCCGTTTCCACTTCTTTTGCGAGACACTATTAACTCATTTAGTGCCACCCCTTTCACCACTAGAGGGCGCCCAGTGGCCAGAGAAAATCCCATAGAGATATGCTGGTATATGCAGAAGCCCTGCAGCCATGACTTGCCTGAACACTTTCCTTTGTGCATGACTGCATGTACAGGAAGAGGATGAAGTTAGCTTGAAGTTAGCTATTGGCTACCAAGCATTTTAGAAGCCTTATTTTCGTCAACTTAGCCATGATTAAACCTTGCACACCTCATGCATGGGAAAAAAACAGAGAAGAATGAGCTCTGAAAAATCCAATGCAATCCTGGATTGCATTGGAGTGGATTTGTGCAGTTTGTTCACAGCTTTCAAACAAAAAAATCCGATTGGAAATCCGTTCAGGCATTCTTGAGATAATCGCCATTATGTTTTACATGTTATGTAAACAAACATGGCTGCCCTGTATGTTAGATGGGGTTGTATGGGGGTGGAACATGCAAAATCGCGATTGAAATCATGTTCACCAGATTTGATGGGGTCCAAAAAAAAAAAAAAAATTTCAAAAATTTTTTTTTTTTTTTTTTATATCCCGAACTTGTTCGGGATAGGCACCCTGTGATACGATCATATATCCCGAACTAATTCGGGATAGGCACTCAATGAGTTAAAGGAGTGGTTCACCCCAAAAATGACTTTTTTTCTATTGATTACTCACACCATGGAGACTTAACTCATACCCTGCCCAAAAAGATGTTTCTATAATAAAAACGTCTTTAAAACGTCTTTTTCACTATGGACCTCCCTGCCAGACGTCTTCTGAACGTCTTTTTTTTTTAAATAATAAAAAAAAAAAAAATGAAAAAAAATTTTTTGGACCTCCAACAGTGTACTAGGCATGATCGCGATCGTGAAATTGCATGTTTAACCCCCATACCAACCCCATCTTTCAAACATGGCAGCCATGTTTGTTTACATTTGAAGAAAACATAGGGCTCCTTTCTCCTGAATGCCTGAACGGATTTCCAAGCAGATTTTTTTGTTTGAAAGCTGTGAAAAGCATGCACATGCATAGTGCATGATCTGTGCACGAATGTGTGCACCAGCGTGCACACTATTTTTTTAACCCTTTGTTGGCGAACCGGCAATATAAGAGGTCATCCCACTTTAAATATGGCACCGACTGAGTTAAGTTCAATAATATATATATATATGTTTTGTATTTGTCGCATTCCTAAGACAAAAACCTGATTATAGTAAATGTACCACCATTGATTCCGGATGGGGACCCGAATGCATGTGGGTCTCCATCCGGAATCAATGCGGGTACATTTATTGTAATCATAATGTTAATTATTGTCTTAGGAATGCAACAAAAAACCCAAAATATTGGAAGCGAAAAGAACAGATGGAACCTCTAATATGGGTCCCATGAAAATAGAGGGACCCCTAATTTTTCCTTAACTCTGAAGGTATTGCATGTGGTCCCTGACCATGCATTTAGTAATGTAGTAAAGTGAAGATTCTTATTTCTTTCTCAACCACTAGTTGAGAAACATTGCACTAAATGTTGTCAGTTACTAGGAAGTCGGGGGACAAGATATTTCCACAGAAAAAAGGAGTTTGATAGAATCTCAAGAAGGGAAGATGTACCGGAATGACTTGATGAGTCATTATTGGGAAATGTGCTCATGTAATCGCATGTCTGCTCATAAGTTACAATCTGTATATCAGTTATTAACATGAATTTAATATAGAAGGTTAAGAGAACGGAATAAGGTTAACTGTGTTATAGGAATAGATCAATGGTTCACAGCCTTTTTGGAACTCCGGACCAGTAGCGTGTATCAGTTAAATAATGACTATTAAAACCTTGATGCTGCAACAAACTAAATCAAGCCCTATTGATTACTCACACCATGGAGACTTAAGTTCAATAATATATATATATATATGTTTTGTATTTGTCGCATTCCTAAGACAAAAACCTGATTATAGTAAATGTACCACCATTGATTCCGGATGGGGACCCGAATGCATGTGGGTCTCCATCCGGAATCAATGCGGGTACATTTATTGTAATCATAATGTTAATTATTGTCTTAGGAATGCAACAAAAAACCCAAAATATTGGAAGCGAAAAGAACAGATGGAACCTCTAATATGGGTCCCATGAAAATAGAGGGACCCCTAATTTTTCCTTAACTCTGAAGGTATTGCATGTGGTCCCTGACCATGCATTTAGTAATGTAGTAAAGTGAAGATTCTTATTTCTTTCTCAACCACTAGTTGAGAAATATTGCACTAAATGTCGTCAGTTACTGGGAAGTCGGGGGACAAGATATTTCCACAGAAAAAAGGAGTTTGATAGAATCTCAAGAAGGGAAGATGTACCGGAATGACTTGATGAGTCATTATTGGGAAATGTGCTCATGTAATCGCATGTCTGCTCATAAGTTACAATCTGTATATCAGTTATTAACATGAATTTAATATAGAAGGTTAAGAGAACGGAATAAGGTTAACTGTGTTATAGGAATAGATCAATGGTTCACAGCCTTTTTGGAACTCCGGACCAGTAGCGTGTATCAGTTAAATAATGACTATTAAAACCTTGATGCTGCAACAAACTAAATCAAGCCCTTAACAGCCATTATTTATTTTAAGTTTATTACAGTGGTCCCCAGGTTGATTCTTGGTCAGGGTGGTGGTCCCTTGTTTACAATCATTTGAAAACCCCTGTTCTAGATGGTCATTATCAAAACATCAAGAAATAAATAGCCCATCTATAAGCACGAAACAATTTTTGCACAACAGTTGTGATATATTCAATAAACACTTTGTGGTTTAAGTGGTTAATTGAGACTTTGATATATTATGCTTTAACATAAAACCTCATGGCTCAGATGTACTGATGATGTTTCATGAATCTTGTCTGGCTGTTAAGTGCACTGGAGTGAACAAAACACCAAACCACAGGTCCTTTGACATGTTTTTATTAATTTCACTTTTGACATCAGTACAGGGACCACATGGGGTTTTTCTTCTTTTTCTCCTTGCAACACCGTTCTCAAAAGCTCCAAAATATGAACTAAAGGTCATAGCTAACAAACAGAGCTCAGATGTTAGTGAAACACATCTACATACCATTAGATTAGAGAATCGAAAAGCAAAAGGAAATAAAACCTTGCCAAAGAGGGGAAAAAAAACATATCAATAAGAATAAAGCCATTCCCGCCACACACGCCCCATCCCCAGAGAAAACAGAGGGGCCCAACAAGTAAAGGGAAATACAAAGCAACATGCTCCGAAGGAAACAAATGTTAAAATGTGCATGTTGACTTCATAGTATATATTACACTCTGAAGAAATAAGTCTTCTAAGAAACTGTATCTAAAGAAAGAGGTCTTGTAGTAGTACTAGTCTAACCCAAAACATAAGTAGCATAGTGTAACATAACATAGCCTTCATTTGAACAAAGGTTTCACTGTAAGGTGGGGTGTCTGAACAGAGTGACTGCCAGAACACTCCACTTCGCACACCACACACACATTGGACAGGTGACGTCATGACGACGAAATGCTCCAGCATCACAAGGACACCGTTTTACCTGACATGAGGATCAGTGGTGTAAAGCAGTGTTTCTCAAACTTTCACATTTCAAGGTCTCCCCTTAACTCTGACAGTGTACAAATGGAACCAAATGAACTCTACTACAGAAATGTAGGGGTGAATTTAGACCACCCTAAAGGAAACAGAGTCCCTGGAATCCATTTTTAGAACCACTGTAAAGTAACTAAGTACATTTACTTAAGTACAATCTTGAGGTATTTGTACTTTACTTGAGTATTTCAAATTTCCAATACTTATGCTTCTACTTCACTACATCTCTCATGATCTTGGATCCAAATATTGTCCTTTTACCACTACATTTATTTGAAAACTTTAGTTACTAGTTACTTTGCAGATATAAATTATATTATAAAACAAAAACATACATGAACCACTTTAGCCCAACTTCTACCTAGGCTACTTGAAAATTGACGATCTACAAGCTCACAACGCATCGCAATGCGAGCTTGTAGATCTGCTATTTTCAAACATTCTGTACTTTAAAGTTTTGAGTACAATTCTGGACTTTTACTTGTAAGTAACAGTATTTCTACATTGCAGTATTGATACTTTTACTTAAGTCAAAGAATGCCGTACTTTTTCCACCACTGCATGAAATACACTCAACTGTATGTGTCTGTGTGGTTGGTAGCGCATGAAAATCAAAACCCCATAACAAACAAACATGTATCAACAGCTTGGTATACATTGAACAACACATCGTGATCCAGTGGCTTGAGTTTTAAGCCCAATTGAGACTTTGTCGTACAGGGTAGGGCAATTGGTTTCCTTTTGAAAAACGCGGATATCAGGTATTTTCATTGAGCGTCACGGCCATATGACGAGGTATGAATTAGGCTGTACTTTTTAAGTGCCACGAAAGGTTTGGACACAGACAAACACATGCACAGGAGATCCACCAGGCATTGCAGACACATCAGGTGAGACAGATTCTCACCAAAGGACACAAGATGCCACGGCACACACAGTGGATGGCATGCATGAGGAGGAATGTCCTATCAATGTTGCAGAGAATAGAGACAGTGAAAACATTCAGCAGTTAGACATTAGAGTAGTAAGAGTAGATACTGCATTAAGAGGCAATGAGGGAACGATCATAGCCGATCCTTCTAGTGTTGGCCATTCAATGTCAGAGAGGCGGGGCTGCGCTAGAAGAACCAGTGGCTGACAGCTTTATACTTGGATGCGTGCAGGTGTCACGCACCAAAGATAGACGCTTTACAAGCTTGTAGATCTGCCATTCTTATGCACGACACCCTCACGCATCCAAGTAGAAATCAGGTATTACTCTAGGACAAAATGAGACGTAATGACCACAGAATGGAAATGATATTGTGGCGTTTCAGTTTGCTTCTATTATTAAATCCCTTTAAAGGCTTAAAAAAAACTGAATCCATAAACACCACTGAAGCAATCAATTACAAGTAATAATAATCTTATAAACAAAAACAGGGTCAAGAATATGTTACAGCCTAGATAAAGGATGAAAACGTTTTTCTTTTTTTTTTCTCCTCCAGCTTACATGCGCTTCATGGCATCTGAATAAAAAGAAAACCAAGAGCACTAAAACCAGATGCAACGTCTTCATGTTCTCCATGTCATTCCAGTCAAAGATTAATGTTAAGAATCATTATGACACTTTATGGAGCTTATGGCTGCTGCCGAGAAGCTAACGGAGTCAAAGCAGCCATTCTATCGGTAATAATATCAATAATAGTAATAATAGAGATAATAGTGATAATAAAAATGTACAAGTGAAAGTGAGACTTCCAATATATTACGACTTAAACAAGTGAGTCAAAACTGAGTTATGCCTGCTGTAAGGAGTGTAGGGGGAGGAGGTTCTTCCTTTTATATAAAAAGCGAGGCTAACCTATTTCCATACAGCAGAGAAGAGTGCCTGGTGTTGGCTTAAGGTGTATATGTACAAAAAACATTTCAAAAATGCATGTCAAATCAAAAGACAGAGTGAACTAGACCAAATTATCACAGCTGGTGTCGGTGTTCCAATCCTTTTATTTCAACCTGCTCCGTGGGCTTTGAGAACAAAAGAAAATGGTTTCAGTGCATTGCAGAAACTTACATACATAAGTGTCTTTAAGGTGAACAGAAAAAATATATATAACCCATAACTCAATAACTAGCCACTCAGTAACAGAGGAAACCCAGTCTCACCTTCCGAAAACTAAACTTCGCTTCCGTTTTTGTTCAAACAAATTCATACTATTAATACAACTGTTGTAAAGGGTGAGAGAGCAGGGAAAGAATAGCCACAACTACACCTAAAAAGGTTATTTATTCTATTTTCCTTTTTTTTTTTTTTACGGTTTTCTCTTTTTTCCCCAGATTTTCTAGCCTGTGTCTTCCTTTTACTTTCAGAGAAATGTGTCATTAAAAGTACAGACATTTGCTTTTTGCGAGACAAACACCCATCTTTGTAAAACGTAAAATGCCGCACATCCCCCTCTGTCACTGTGCTCTTCACAAACCAGGTCATAGATTCAGTCTAGTTCACTTGACCCTGCCTCTGTTTGTTATTTATCTTTTTACACACTGTGGCACACCCAAGACAGGCAACCGGTCACAGCATCTTATCCTTTTCCTCCGCCAGCTACGCGCCTTCCTGTCTTGCCCAGGTGCACGTATTTTTTTTCTTCTCCTAATGCTTGTAGTTAAGCTCTGCAGTAGTTTACATTGAATATTGAGTAGCTCAGATTTATTTTCTTGTACTAGCTGGTTCAGTGCGGTGGGGTGGCGGGCGGTAACGTGGTTGGAGGATGGATGGATGGATGGGGGGTTAGATATGGGACAGGGGGAGAGGACAGGGGGGAAGGAGGTTAAAGGGCAGTGAAGGGTACGTTTAGGATGAAGATGATTATGAAGATGATAATGGTCAGGGGGGTGGGGAGGGAGATCATTCCGTTTTGCCACGCTTCATCATGGTTCCGGGGAGTTTTTCTTGCAACCTGGGGGGGAAAAGAGCAAACAGGACAAATATGATGTTACCATCATGATGAATGTGGATCTCTCAGTATATCTGTCATGTGTGTATGTGTGTCTCTCTTTATGTGCTGAAGGGGAGGATCTTTTCTACACGTATTCTTGTATTTGTGTAGAATGCACAATTTAGAAATGTGTGCTATTGTGTAATTTGTTATCTTGAGTAAAGCCAGATTTTTACTTAATTGTAAGAGAGTGTCACATGGCAAAAATAGCTAATTTATACTGTATCTAACGCATCTCAAATGCAACACGTTTTGAACTTGTAGATCGGTTATTTTCACTGTACGACACAGACGCACGGTGGACGCACTGGTAAATAGCTTCACTTACTTGGCCATTGTGGAGTTGACTTGAGTACGTACAATGTCAATGTACTGATCGATCTGGGTCTAGAGGAGAGGAGAGAGAGAGGGGAGGAGTCAAACACGATGCATTTTTATATGGTAAGACACTACATTTGTAGAGGTATTTCACAGCAAAATCCTCAGCGATGATTCAACTGTGACAGTGTAAATACTAACCATTACGGATCAATTTCTACACTTACTTTTAGTCACTGAGGATTGTGCTGTGTAGAATTTACACACATCAGTCACGGTCAATAGTTGTACCACAGTCACTCAGTCAGTTATTTTTGGAGCTGTGTGAAGCACAGGCTCCCTATACGTGGCCGTGTGGGTCTGTCTGTGTGTCTGTCTGTGTGTCTGTATGTAGCCTGAACTTCCTAAACTTCGGCACGCTACTAGTCCCACAGTTTTGCCACCACACACTCGCGCCATATGTCAAATCGACCGGCTTACTCGGGAATAGTGGGCTAGTAACTTGCTAAGAGAAAGGTTCAATAGTTTAATTGATATTAATTTATTAGTGAATTAATTTTCCCCATTGACTTATAATGGGAATTGCACAAACTCACATTCAATTATTTGTCTCTCGCAAACCATAGGGGCTAGAGTTTCAAGACTTGGAGAGGAGGTTCATAATGATTTCAAGGATTAAATAAAAAATAATTGTGTCATTTGGCCGCATGGTGGCGCCATAACACCCCACTTTACGTTTTGGCCTGTAACTCTTGAACCGTAGGTCGGAAAATTAAAAATATTTTTTCCCTGGATTCCTTGGGTCATGACGCAGCTCCCCATATAGGCCACGCCCATTTGCGCCATGATAGATTTTCCGCCATCTTGAATTTTCTCCAAAACACACTTTTTGCTCTTTTCCTACATATTTTCTTCAAATGTCACAAAAATCGGTACACATGATCCACACACACACACACACACACACACACACACACACACACACACACACACACACACACACACACACACACACACACACACACACACACACACACACACACACACACACACACACACACACACACACACACAGCTCCACTTCACACGGGTGTGATTTTTATATTCTGCACACACATGCATCGACACAGAAACTCAAAACCAAATGCGGCATGAGTTCTTCGGATCTGATTGAACTCCATCCCCGAGAGACCAGATTTCCCATCTAAATGAAAGCAGTCCGGTATCAAATTCAGCGCGATTGGCTCAACCGATGGAAGATCCCGTTTCTTATGAATGGGGGCCAATGACATTTATTCAATGTTACGGTCGGTGACATTCATCTTGTTGTTACTGGCACAGTGACTTTGCATTATCTATGCTGCTGGGTACAAGATGGCAACGATAGGCTCCAGTGTGCGATAAAGGCTTTAGTCATTCAGTGAGCTCATCCTGAAAGGAGCGAGTGCTGATGGGTGTTTGCCGCCAGCACTATGATGTCACTGCTGCCACTGGAGGAAGGGTTTTCTGATTCACTGCGAGGCAAGCACATCAGTTTTTGACACAAAGACCGCAGTCTTACCTTGTTTTTCTCGTAGACCGGGGGAACGGCAAAGAGGAGGATGTCACCTGGACAGAAGATGAATGGAGAGAGATGTTATCAAGTGTGTTGTCTGTTGTGTGTGAATCTAACACATAAAGTTCAAGTGTCTACGGGTTTGTCTTGTCTGTGTGCCAGCCTGACAAGATTATGGCCAAATATGGACACACACACAGTGTCCAGTGACTTGAATACCAGCTCAAGACACCGCTACCAATGTAACGCCTTCTTTGTTATACCATCTAATGAAGCATAAATGTCTTAAAAACATTTCATAAATACATTGTAAAGTATGTCGCTGTCAGGCAGAAACCTCAAATCTCTACATTTCAACGCTCTGTTTTTTTATCATCATACAAGAGAGATCGGCTATTTTCACACATTTTTAAAGGTTTTTAAAAAAAGGATAAAAGATAAACCGTTAGTGTCAGGTTTCCACCTGACACTAACTACGTACAGTATATGCATTGCACATGCCAGCAACCATGATGTACTTTCACACGGATGTTTCACAGGGTGCAGCAATAACATTTAAGAAGAGTCAGAACGTGAGATCGATCAGTTAAGTGTTCAGGAAAGGGACGTGCCAAAGCTGCACTTACAGTAAGCGAACGCACGTTGACAGTCTTGGAACATGGCGGAACGGCCCCATTAGGCGGGGCTGAGCGAACACACAGCTGACCGTCCATCTGATGATGGTGCAGTCTGGGCAGCCAGGCAGCAACCACTCCAACCCCCTTACTGCCTTTTATCTGGCTCTCCAGCCCCGGTTAAAAGGCTGACAGCACTGGACTAAATGAACCCGACGGCCCTTTTACAACACCCTGGGGTCTTAAAAGCCTCATCGAGTTGTTTGCAATGTTAAAATGTGCTGCTGTTTAAGCATAAATCATAATGCCTTATCCTCAGAGTAAAGTACTTTTGGCATGCCCTAAACTGCACATGTAAATGTCAATGTGTATTCTGGATTCAACTGTTACTTTAAATCTTAGTGTAATAGAAACTGTTTCTCTTTTTTTGTATCAACCACTTGAACCCTAGCGTCCATAATTATATTCAGAGAACTTTAGCCAAAAAATAGCAGATTTTCGGCAAAGAGGTTTGGTGTAGAGGGGAAAAAGAGCAGACTAAGTACAGAATGAAAGGTCAAGTTAATTAAGTATTGACATTCAAGTGGTTAAATATTTGAAATTGACATGAATCCAAAATATACTGAGGATTGTGCTGTCAAACAATGAAACTATGTGTAATCTCTGAAAAGGTTGTGGGGGTCCCTGCATCATCTCTCTCTCAACTAAGGGGTTCTTGGCCTGAAAACGTTGAAGACCCCTGATCTAATACACACATTGTGCATCATTGTAAAATGTAAACATACAGCCAGGCTAAGGCTCTTGGTTAGTTGGTTAGGCTGCCATCGTGTTTACACCAATTGCTTTCAGTCCCCTGGGGCCTTACCTAGGATGAGGATGGTGATCCCGTTGAAGACAGCTCCCACATATGTCATCAGCCACATGACCACAGCCAGCTGTGAGAGGAAAACAATAAAGTGAGCATGAGTTAGAACCAGCCGTTCCCAAACCGAGGACCCCCAAATAGCCATATCCTTTGGCTGCACACCCCCATTACAATATGGCAAAAAAAAAACAACAACAAACACAATTCTTTTTTTGCCATCTTTAACAACTACAATATCTTCAGAAACGATGTGGCGTGGCATCATGTGAATCCCCACGAGGCACCGCAATTAAATCTTGACACATTTCTATCAAAAGGATTTGCAGCAATATAGCAAAGCAGTGAGTATGACATGGCTAATGCCAAAGGGCTTAAGAGGGGAGGAATTGAGGGGGGAGAGGAGGGCTGGGATGTGAACTGCTGATAGAATGGGCTCGGAAATCCTTGTGACTGCACAGAGTATTATCTCTACTTGGCTGCACTTAGGATAGACTGTCGCACTGCTTCGATGCTTGCTTGGTATGTGTAGTTAGCTTCCTACCGCTGCCATTAAACGGCAGCACTGCTTCTCTCAGTACTGTAGCTCTCTTCCTCCATTCTCCTCTCCCCTCCCTCTGAAGATACAGTATCTGATGATGCTAATCCCTGTTCCTGAACAGTGTCTTATATCAGTGTTTCTCAACTCTGGTCCTGGGAACTCACACTATAGTCTATCACCAATTTATACTCCAGTCGACAAATCTGACATGGATCCAAAGCAGTTAGTTAACTAGTTGGTTGGTTGAATAGAAAACAACGTACAAATTGGTTTGGTTCCCACAGGACCACTGCATAAAATCAATGATATAAAGAACTAATTATAATGACGACCTCCTTCCTGTCTTTCCCACGTTACTGAGTGCTGTTGTGAAAAACTGCTAAGTATTACAAACCCTACGATGAAGGTTGTAGGCGTTAAAGCTTCATCGCTGTGCAGGGAGAGTTATAAAAAGACTGCTGCGCAACAGACACCTCCAAAGAGAAAGAGAGAGAGAGAGGGGGAGTGGTAATAGTTTGCTGTCAACAGTAGCCAGAGAAACGTGTGCAGCAGTCAAACACGATCGCATGGTCAAATGGGGGATGACACTGAGCAATGACTGTGGTCCAGTCTTTGCGTCCGTCTGGTTTAACTGAGGCCATGCCCACCTTCAGGGAGTCCACGAGGTCCTCGACCAGGAAGAGGCGGCTCAACTGCTTGAGGGCTCGGTTGATGTAGGTCAAACTCTTGTCCACGTGCTTGCGGAAGGTCTCAGGGGCAATGCTGACATCCTTATCCATCAGCGCTCTGCGGAGGAGGAGGGGAATAATACAAAATGAGGTTAACCGGCTATGTGTTAATTGTTACGTTAATAATTAGCCCACTCTAACCATCCACTTTGGTTTGGAGTTGCTCTGGATCCAACCTAATTATTTAATACCATGACAAAGCTACTCGATTTAATCCGTTTCTTTGATCTAAGGTTATTTACTTCAAAAGGAATACTTCAACCCCAAAAGGACTTTTCCTCCCCGCCCATCAGTTATTCACCCCGTGAAGCCTTGAATACACGGATAGGTTTAGTTTGTGCACATGCATGTGAACTCAGCTCGTGACCCCACATGCAGGTGCGTTCCTCATTCATGCGTGAGACTGTTTACACCGAAAGTGTTCCTAAATAGAAACGTTTCAGCTACGTTGCTGTGTTTTTGATGTACTGAAGATATGACTGGATGGAAGACACTAGAATATATGACATGAGTTATTTGAGAGCTTACAAACTATTTATTTTATAGTTTTGCTGTTCTTAATCTTTGCAGCCAATGAACTTCAATTCATCAAGTATATTCTTTGTCTGGATTCTTCCTTCACCGTGAAGGAATGCGACACACAAACGTTCTGCATGAATTTAAGGCTTCACCTGGTGAGTAACTGAGAGAAAACAAAGCGGATTTCCTTTCATGGTCTTCCTCCTTCCTTGCCATTTAGGTTCTCCATTCTTAATTTCCCTTTGTTTTAAATAGGAAATAAGATGTTCTTAATCAGATTTCTTTGCTTTCCAATCTGTGTTGTGTACTTGAATAAGTGCTCCCCTCAGGCTCTGGCTCAACCATAAAGGTTGTTCTATAAATAAAGGTAGCAGAAACTGATTCGCTCAGACGGGTGTAATATCATGCGCCACCATGCATGCAGGCCCTCGCACTCCGTTTGAGAGAGGTTTTTAGAAGCATGTCACTTCAAAGAGGTGCTTGATACTGAAACAGTGGGAGTCCAGGGTTAAAAACACAAATTCAATTTCATTTCTGCGTGCTGTAGTCAAATTTAGTAGGACAAATTATAAGGTTTAACTTTTGTTGCATATTCTACAAAGATAATCTTCAGACAATCTGATTGGTAAATTCTAACCATGTTATTAAAGCTAATTAAATACAATGAGACGTTTTTGTCTGTTGTCGAGTGTTATTTAGGGAGCTAGCTAGCCTTCTTATTTTATTGTTTTTATTCTTACCAGACCATTAACACTTTGTTGTAGCGAGACCGTTTTGCCATATTTATATTGGTTACACATTGTATCGCGCACTTGTACTGTAGCTACAGGTACCGTCTTCCCTTCACAACATGACACCGCAGAAACGGTGACACCTTCCCGCTCTCACACATCTCCCTGGCCACCGACCCACCACCACCTTTACTCACTTGAAGGGGTGTCCATCGTTGGACTTCTGCACGGCCTGCACGACAGACTTGTAGATGCGGAAGGTGATGGTGACGCACAGCAGGGCCAGCAGCAGGTAGGACGCCACACTGATGACGCTGAACGCGGCCAGCGACAGAAGCAGCAGCATGGACAGGCCGAAGACCACGCCCGTCTTCTTGGGGTCCCGCCAGTGTATCAGGTCGATGACTGAAGACCGAGACAGAGAGAGAGAGAGAGAGAGAAAGATGGAGGAAGGGAATGGGGTGAGGGGTGGGATTAGATGAGATACGTAAGATAAAACCCTTATTGATTTCAAAGAGGGAGCGGGAAATTGGGTCCTTACAGCCGCCGGTGACAGGAAATGGATAGAGTTTCAATCTAAAATAGAATTAATTAATTGAAAAATAGAACGGAAAAATGCTAAAATACAGTAACTCTGATGAATAGAGTGAAGTGTAAGAATGCGTTTGTTTGCGATTTAAGGCCAGAAGAAGATTGGTTGGGGAGATAAAAAAAACATAGCAAAGGAACCTGAATTGTATATTTCAACAGAAACGCACATACTCTCCACGTGCGCTTGTAAAAACAAACATGAGTGGGAGCACACAGGACCTGTAGCCATCGAGATGATCTCAAACCTCAGAGCCCATGAAACGCCATGAATAATACACGACGCACCGCGGCTCCCTTCTGGCGTCTCAGGGCACGTTATCGGCCACGTTACGTGTTTTTTGTGTTGCATGTCTGCAAGGAGTCCGTACATGCATAAGTGATAGCCTGTGTGTGCTTGGCTGTTATGTAATGCAGTCAGTGGTGGTGCGGGGGCTCTCCTATACATCCTCCGGCGTGTGTAGTGCAGAGGGGCATTTAAAAAAGCTAAAAAGACCTATGCAGAGTACCACGTGGATCTATGCCTCAGGGGGTTTGCAGGCCCGTGTGTTCCAATGAATCTATGGCAGCACAGAGGGCCTTGTGTATCTCTCGCCTTGTCTCCCTTTCTTCATGCAATCTCTCTCTCCCACTCTCTTTTTCTTCCTATATTTTGCGATCTCACACACTATCTCAGAACGAAAGTGCCGTTTGCCCTTTGTGTGTGTGTGTGTGTGTGTGTGTGTGTGTGTGTGTGTGTGTGTGTGTGTGTGTGTGTGTGTGTCCGTGTGTGTGTGTGTGTGTCCGTCCAGTTCAACATTTCTGACAACAAGGTGGCAGGCTGGGCTCTAGGGATGGGACGATATGAAAATTTCATATCACAATTATTGTGACCAAAGATTTCACGATTTACGATATTATCGTGATAACCAAGATATCCCCAACATCCATCACGCGTTGTGAGCTTGTAGATCGGTTATTTTTTGGCAAAGACATTTGATAGAGAGTGAAAAAAAAAAAGACTGCATCAAGTACGTATATTATAAGTTCCTTTTACCAATTATAGAGGGTTTAAGTGGTACTGGATATGCAGCTCGGCAAATAAAAGGTGAATTGATCCCAGTGTATGGCGGAGGACGATTTCATGATAAATTAAATCGTTTTTATCACGATAAACGATAATATCGCTTATCGTCCCATCCCTACTGGGCTCCTAACCAAGAAAAAGAGCTTACAGACTCTGAAATGTTGATAGCACTCCTCTGTCGATTTCCTCTTTTCTGTCCGTCTGGCAGAAAAAGCTCAAACCCTATGAATCCACACTTGAGCTCACACACTGTGTAACAGATAAAGGGATGGCATGAATGTGTGGTTGCGCACACATGTACTGTTAAGTGCTCACGCTGACCAAATGCACCGATGTGCACAACAGTAGACGGAGAAGCACAAACGGGCAACACACCACACACAGGCAAAGCCCACTACTAGTCTGGCAAATGGACCGGGAGCTGCCTGGTACTAACTGTGACATGCAGGCATTGGTGGACAACTCGAGTACTGTATTTAGGTAAAAAAAAAAAAAAAAAATGATCAGTACTTTAATTGAGTTGTATTTTGTGATATTTATGACTTTTCACTCCACTACTACTCTTCATATAGTACTTTTGAATCCACAAAATTTCTAGGAAGTGGAAAAAGTACATTTTGAATTACTAGGAAGGGAAAAAGTACATTTTGAATTACTAGGAAGGGAAAAAGTACATTATTAATTCAAGTCTCCGTGGGGTGAGTGATCGAAAAAATATATATATTTTCACCCAGCTATTATCACCATTATTTAATTTCATTTTTATTTTATTCATGTCTACATCTTCATACAGCAATGCATTGATATAATAATAATGTAATGCATGCTACTGTACTTTTGAACGCTTAAGTATTGTAAACAAATTTTAACTCAAGTACAAATTTGACAGAGCAACGTTCACTTGTAGTCGAGTAATATTTGACCGAGAGCATCTACTTCAACTCAAGTACTGTGGTTGAGTACGGTGTCCACCACTGCATGCAGGACAGCCTCGCCCCCCTCCCCAGACACACACACACACACACACACACACACACACACACATCACCACCACGCAGTAATGAACAGCACACACTAGAGTTGCAGCATGCGATGCACCTCAGGCATGGCTTGTCAAAATGGGGCAGCTAACTACAATCAATATGACCGTATGTTACCAGCTGCTCGGTGGCTAACAACAAGACGGGCAATGAGCATTTATGATGTCTAATTGGGAATAGAAACGTAATATTCCTTGGAGATCGTTTATTAGCAATAGAATAGGGAAATGTATTTCTATTCAGTTTCTGCAGGGTATTTCAACAGAAGCGAATAGAAATGTTCACTTGTAAACTAAATGGCATCAACTATATATATAATTATTGCCCATACGTCAATGTGGCAGCAATGTATTGTATTTCAATACAAACCTAAGCCAACAGGCTTAGGTTTGGCTTACCTAAGCTAACCTATAATTGAGAAGGCTTACTTCTCGATATAGACAATGTGTATGGAATCTGTGGATCATTGGGGAAAAACTCAATTTAATGAAAGGCTATACAAACCGTTTAATTAAATGATAAATGAAATGAATGTACAATAAAATATTTGCACCACAGACGGAATGATGTCCGACATAATTGATAAGAAAATGTGTATCTTCTGTCTGGAAAAATATAAAGTATTTATAATGTCCTGATTCCTGAATGTGTAATGTGTCAAGTAGGCGGGGAGAAAGAAAAAAAAGTTGTTTTCAAGAAGAACACTCATCCCTGATAGGCTTGTTGTGCCGTCGTTGAAACAAGAGCAAAAACACAGAGCACCCTCTTTCTGCATCCATTGTTTCTGCTGCTGCTGGCTGCTGAGCTCGCGATGAGAGCATGAGCGGGGTTTCCTCACCCAGCACTGCAGGGGTCTAAGTCCCCTCCCAGCATGCTTTGCTGGTACCCACAGGGAGGCAGCCTGCGTTTGACGGACCTCGTTCATTATCCCTGCTCCCTCCCTCTCTGCGTTACCGAGGCCCCAGATCTATCGGGAGGTCCCAGTGGCAGTGCAGCCGCAGTGGCCTGCTTTCTACCTTGCTTGTGCAGTGTGTAGCTCTTAAAGCTACAGGCACCGCTCAGCCTCCGTAGGCCTGTTACTGTAAAATGTGTGTCTGTGGCTGTATGGGCATAGTGTGAAGAGTGTGTGTGCATGTTCTCTCTCTCACACACACACACATACACACACACACGTCTATTTGTGCGTGGCCTCTTTAAAACATAGCCACACCTAAACCTCTAAATCCTTTACAGATTCACCCCCCCCCCCCCCACAGTGACTCAGCATGACCATCTGAGTAGCCATCAGCTGGGTGAAGCTGAAACTGGATTGTCCCCCCATGGGATTAATACTGTCTACAAAGAGTCAAATGCCATAGGTGATTACAAACAGCAGTGTGACAGATTCAAGTCTGATTCAAGTATTCACATGATTCTCCCACATGTGGTCCCACCCAGCACAGATATGTTATGTTGAATGGGCCACGTCAATTTCAACTCTAGAACTTTAAAAGGTGTAGCAGCAGAATGTATGGTGGCCAAGTGGGTTCTTGGGAACTGGTATGGCGAGGCAGCATTAACGCGGTAGTTTTGTCCGTTGTCTCCCTCTCACATCAGAGACAGAGGTAATTTGTATTGCATTGATGCCCGAATTACAATAACATAACTTTAAGAGTTACTTTTTCTTTTTTCCAATTTAAACCAGTCGCTGTCCTACCCAACACCTGGTGTCAAGATGTCTCTGTGGAAGAATAGAGATCACCTCCAACACTGCAGATGAGTTCATTTAATTAGAATAATTAGTACCATACAGATTGGTTCAAAACATTATAAGTCTCATCTTAATGCTCAATTTATAGTTGGAATCTTCAGTGAGCAACATGGTAGTATGGCGTAATGTAAGTTGGCCAGTAGTGTTAACAATGGACGTTATCCAGCTAAAACAGGCACGCCCCATGAAATAAACTCTCACCTAACCAAGCATACCCCGCCTAATAACCTACAGAGTTGTAGAACAGCACTGCAGAGAGGAGACTAAAATAGCATTGAGGTTCACAGGCTGAGGGAGAGAGGACTCAACGACTTAGGACAGCAAACCAGAAGAGCTCCTTCAACAGAACAAAGTCATTATAGCCTACACAGAGTAACAGAGTGGAGGCTGAGAAACTTGGACACGTCTTGACAAAAGGAAAACGTGTCAAAACTGACCCATTCACTGTGGGGCTCCTGAAGTACTCTTTCCCCTAGTTTCTGGTTGCCTGAGAGACCAGCCCACAAATTCCATGATGTGCCAAGTGTTGGTCATGTACTACTATGTACGTACACTGCATGTGTCAGGAATCAGGATTACTGTCTGCATACCAGCCTCTGTGCATGTGTCTCCCTTCCTTTGTGTGCAGTGTGTGGGGAGGGGGTGTATTGGCACTGGCAGTGCATAGGTTTGACTAGTTCCAGCTGCTATACATTTATAGCTCTGAACACTAGGCCCTGTCCAACTGACGTGATTAGCATGCAGTCCACAAATTGGCTCCCAACACATTATGATTGGAACGGTTCTCATATTCCTGACATATCGTTTTACACAGGCTCAAGGAGACATGATGAGGAGGAGAGGTCAGGGGAGGACCAAAACCTCTTTAGGGCAGCAAGCTAATTAGCTAAGTTAACATCCTGCCTCTACGTTATCACACAAAATAATTAAAGAGGCCCAAAGGCTCACAAACATCCGATTAATTTAGAATTACTTCCCTATTTGGGATTGACTCTCATTTATAACATAAAAATGTAATACAGCATGATATATTCATGATTTGACTTCTATTTAAAAAACAAAAAAAATCATCTAATGTCTAATCTCACACCAACGGTCATCTCCCGACAAAACGCAGAGTGCTGTGGAAAGTTGCATCAAAGCAGAAACCTGACACTGAGGATGGACTGTGCTGCCTGATGTCAAGGGGCCCAGCAAGCAGACACTCATACACCATGTCTAAAAACCCACCAATGCCAAACAGCTAAGGACATAGGGCAGGACAAAGGGTCAGAGTCTTAAGCATTGGGGGGGGGGGGGACTCCTGTGTTATTAGTGACACACTACTGCCCTTGCAGAGTCACTATGACCTGAGTAACCTCTACAGCTTTGGTGTGCCATAAAGTTCTCTCTCACGAACTGCCATTACCGTTATGATCAATAGATACGTATAGGTTTAGCCTGCTCTTCAAATACATGCAGCCCTATTCGCTATAAAGGGATTCAAACATTTTGAGTAGGATCACAGGCAGTTAACTAAGGAGACCAAGTTAAGTACTTTTGAGGTGTCTGCATGAGAGGTTAGCAGGCCTACAGCCCAGAGGAAGGAAAGTGTTACCTGAGAAGTGGGTTAGTATTGCTGTCAAAACATGCTCAGCAAGGTAGTAGGCCTCGGCCACCAACTCCTCGATGACCTCTACCTCTTTGGAATATTTGCGGGGCGGAGGATTGGCAGTCGAGGTACAGGAGGACTGCTGTGTTGATGTGCTGTTGGGGTCAGCTTCGTCTGAAGCCTTCCGACTTGGTTGCTCGTCCTCCTGACTGCTGCTCAGCTCTTTGAGAGCACTGATGGTGAGGCGTTCCTGTTCGAGATCCAGCACCACAGTTGGGTGGGACTGGTCTGATTTGGGGTACTCGATGTTGGCGAGAGCTTGGCGGAGGTCACCAGGGTCTTCATCCTGTCTGGACTTGAGGCATTCCCTCATGAAATCCACAAAACTATCGGTGGCAGGTTCAATGCTTTCTAGGCCACTAGTTGTGTCAGGTGTACGGTGTCCTGCTTTGGTGTCGTTCTGGCTGTCTGAACAAATTTTCTGTGGGGGAAGGGATTTTCTATTTGTCACGTCATCTGAAAAGTCATTCACGTTCTCTTTGATGCTGCTCGGTGGTTCAGTTTGGAAACAGGAATACGGGTCTTTAGGGTATTCTCTTGGAGATGGCGGACCTCCCTTGGGAGAGGAATCCTCATCACCCAGTGAGGTGATGTTGTCCAGTTCATGAGAGCCCTTTGGTGCATCATATTTTGTGGTGTTTGCACTTAGTGATCCAATATGAATCTGTGAGTCTGTAGAAGAGGTGTCGTGAGCATGGTTCAGGTCTTTGTCAAAGTCGTCGTCCAAGGCAGAGGGTACATCTGCATCATAATCATCAAATGTCATCTGTCTGTCATATACGTCATCCATCATGTAACCCTGTTTGACATCCATGTTGATGTCTTCACCAACTTTAGACAGGGTGTCTTGAGCTGTACCCTGGGAAGTAATGCCAGGTTTGACTAGAATATCTTGCACGTCATCCGACCACTCGTCGTCATTATTTGGGAATTCCACCTCTTCGTTTCTTATGGAAGGTTTGGCAGTGAAAGGGGAAGGTTTGTCATTTGACTCTGTGCAGGACATCTGCAATTTCTCATCTTGACCAAAATCCGAAGTTGTTGCAGTTGAGACTGCAGCATTCTTTACCTCATCAGCCTTGGCCTCGTGGTCTGATCCAGGTTCAGATTTACGGATCTTGTGTTCGGGAGAGCATTCGGCATCAGATTCCACAGGCGAGGATGGGGGGGAATATCCTCCCATTAATTCTGTTTCTAAGGGGCAGGTCCTGGTTGACTCGGATTTAGCCACCTCTGGCTGTGGTTCGGGAGCTTGAGGGACTTTGTTAGACGGGTCCTTTACAACCTCATAGCCCTCATCTTCCTCCTCTTGGTCCATCTCCTCATCACTATAATTTGGCTCATCCGTCTCGATGACATTGATCGTTGGGACCTGCATTGGTTTTTTCTCAGGGATGGCTGGTGTGGTAGCCATTTCCTCAGTGGGGAGGGAGGGCTCTGGAAGGGCTGTTTTCGGAGTAGGGTCCTTTGAGTGTCCTGGAACAGAAGAGGACGAAATAGCGACTCCGTCCTCGATGACAGTATCATCCGAGTCTCCTGAGCTGTCCACTTCACTGCTATCTGCACCCCATGGGGTCTTCTTCTTGGCTTCCAAAGCCTTACATTTTGCATCAACAGTAGTAGGTGGGGAAGGAGGGGGAGATGGGGAGCCAAAGCCTGCAGGAGGGGCAGGAGAAACAGGGAGCTCAGAGTCCAGGTTTGGTGGAGCCTGGGCACCAGATTTCTCCTGCTGTTCCCACATGTAGGCAGTTGGTAAAAAGCTAATGTCAAACTCTGCCTCCTCCTCTTCGCTTTGCTGCTTTGGCGGTTCATTGAACTTCTCTTTCAATTTTGGAGCTTCAATGGGAGAGTCCATGAAAGCATCAGGGACGCTTGCAAAAGCGGCAGGGACATCTGGTATAACTATACCTCCCACCTTCACGTCCTTGGTAATAGCACTCTTCTCTGACACTGGGGTGCGTTTTTTTAAATCTACAGCATCATCAAAGTCTGGCACTGGAGGTAAATGGGCCCGCATCCAGTCTGCTGTGTCTTCAAACTCAGTGACTTGTCGTGACTCTCCAAGGACTTCAAATGGAGATTCTGGTGACTCCACATCGGTGGAACCTCCAGAGCCCCCATAACCTCCAGAACCACCTCTCTTATGGACAGATGAGGGGATTGGCTCAGTGGGAGTCGTGGGAGACTTTTCAAAGTCGTGAGAGACTTTTCGTTCTCTAAAGTGAGAGAAACCTCCATCGCTCCTAAAGTCTGGTTCTTTCTTCTTGGCAGCAAGAGACTCCAGAGCCTTTATTCTCTCAGATATAGGAAGCAGCTTAATTGGTGAATCTGGTTGTCCATCAGGCGGCCCTGCTTCACTCCCATAATTCCCAGGTGAGAACGAGCCTGGTTGTGAAGAATATCGAAGGGAGGTGGCCACACCGTCAGAGGGCTTGTCAGAGCCCAGGACCACTCTCTTATCTGCCTTGCCATGCAGAGACAGCAGAGGTGGATAGGAGAAAGGAGGGAATAAAAGTCACAGACACTCAAGTCCCATGCACTTCCAGTATAACTTAGTGAGGCCTTAATGTTACAGCCCAAGCAGTCATGCATTGCGTCATGAAACAGTAATATTGGTTTAATGAATGGCATCTACCTGTGTGCATGCTGCTCTGAACCATTACAAAATGTTGCCATTGAGGACTCAATGGGGCAACAAAGAATGATTCACATGATCAAAATGAAGCAGCTTCAAACAAAATAAATAAGTTGATAACAGTGTAAATTGCTGTATTGTTATGGATGAAGGTCTCTTCACTAATCTTTATATGGTTTTAGAGTAGTGCGTTTTGTTGTCACAAGTTACATATGCACGAGAGAAGGTTGAAGTGTCAACTATTCCCAGCGGCTTTTGATTTTAAAGAGATTCCTAAATCTGGTACTGTTCATTTCATTTCATTTGAGTTGAACTTAGTTACTTTTATTAGAGGCTTCATACCATGGAACTTAGTCCTGGTTCGTTCTCAAAGTACAACAATGCTTAGTTTAGATTCAGCAATGTCAGAGAGCTGACATTTTTTGTTTTATCGTCATCGTTTCATCCATCAGGTCATGTCCTAAAAAGTTGTGGATAAAAAAGAAGAAAATACATCTGCTGGGTTTAAATATGGAGAGAAGGAGTTAACATCATTCCACCTGAGCCCGCTCTCTACAAGAGCCTCTCTCTGTGTAACATGAATGACTTTGAGAGAGCTGTTGAGTAGTCACTTCATGTCAAGATGCCTTTGACAGAGAGCACAGAGGAAGGATATCACAACTGAATGTGAAAATCGAAATGAAATCTAATGCTTGTCTGGGAAGTTAAGTCAACAAAAACAAAAAAGGAAACACTTGTATACTACACATTACCTTCAACGGGTCAAGGAAATATCTAGCTATTATAACTCCAGAAGTCAAATTAGTGTGTATTATGTCCCATTTTAAATCTCATCATTTGAAAACTAAAAGAGTAGGGGCGCCCGCTGGCCTACTGGTCCAGGCGCATACCACTTAGGCATTACCACATAGGCATGGATGCCTGGCGGCGTTGCCGGGTCGATTCCCGATCCGGACAACCTTTGCCACATGTCACTCCCCATCTCTCCCCCCATTTCCTGTCAGTCTACTGTCCTTTCAATAAAGGCATAAAAGCCCCAAAACAAATTAAAAAAGGGCCCTTCTCCAGAATATATTCAATTGGGTATTGTATAATTCAGCAGCTAAGCACAAATTCAATTATTGAAAGCAGACAAATGTAAGACCTTCAGAACAACCATGTTCAATCCTGGACCACAACACTAGAAAACAAAAAGTATATTTAATGTTCTTTACAATTAATTTTGACTCCTGAACTGCATTTAGACAATAAATAAGCACACATTTCCCACAATGACAGTTGGAGTCTGTACAAATACAGTAGGCCCCCTTTCCTCATTGTTAATCAACAGAACATGTAACTAAAGCACATACCGCAAGTGAATTAAGAGAGTACCCATTTAGTGGCTACTGAACAATGTCTTGGTGTGGGATTGGTCTCTTGGTCTCTAAATAATACGGCCTACTCTGCCTTGACAATCTGAGCACTAAAACAGTGGTTCTCAACCTGTGGTTCGGGAGGGTCCCCAGGTTATTAACGTAATGTGCAACATTGTTTTCTCACTCAACAGTAAACAAACCAACTTAGAGGGCATCTGCACATTTCTAAAGTGACAATTTGACGCCGTTGTGAGCATGTAGATCTGCTATAGATGCAATAGAACCGCGTTATACAAACTCTTAGTGCTCGTCAGGGTGGGGGGGTGGTCCCCAGTTAAAATATGATTATTTTGGGGGTCGTGGCCTGAAAAGGTTGAGAACCACTGCACTAAAATTTCCACCATTTCCTTATGCCATAGCCGAGGTGACAGTTTTGAGTCCGTTTTTTCAATGGTACTAGGAACTCCCTGCCTGTGATGCAGTGCCATGGGGATCCTCGGGGCTCTGTGTCCGTAAGATGTTCCAAGCAACTGTTCCAATAATTACATGATCCCTTCCCTTTCAATGCTGAAGGCGCCCCCATCATTTTCAACACCCAGTGTCAAGCGACCGTGACGGCAGCTATATTGGGAGGTGTGCGTCAGCTGCCCAACTCAACCTCTACAAGCCAATCACTAGCTACGGGTGAATTTTCGCTTCAACTTTGAGCAAACATTCAAATCAGGTAAACCATTTTTTATTTTATTTTTTGTAAAGCAGATAGGACAATCTGTTTTGGGGGGCCAAGAGCTACTTATTGCTTGTCCACCCAAATGTCAAAAGGATCAAGATTAAACTATTATGCCATTTCAAATATCACGATTAACTTGACAGATTACAGATTACTGAATATATTTCCTGCGCTGTTATTGTCTGCTGGTGTGAACCCTGTGTTAATAGTGTGGTTAGGCTGACCTCGTAGCCACTGTAGTGGCCCTTCACAGGACTTGTTTGCCATGGGTGCACAACTGACTGACTGGTGCACTTTGTCTTAGTTGGGACCCCCGCCTCCCCTCTCACTCATAGCCACAGTAAAATGCATTGTTCAAACTAGGCCACATGAATGGACCTTCCATTTAGCAGACAGCAATGGTAGTTGTTTGGCTGCACACTGGTAAACAAATTCCAAAACAACAGCTACTGCACCCCAGGCACAAGCCAAAGGAAATGTCACTTGATTAGAACTATTAAGACTCCAACCCATACTACCAAGGACGAGGCTCCCTTTGAGCAGGATTCAGATAAAGCGGTCAGCAATCTTGTTTTGTGCTAGCTCACTGTTCATGTGCCATCTTCCTAATGAAAGCATCACTGGTCTGTAACTTCCATGCTCTTGTCTCTTATGTAACCACTGCTCTCTGCAGTAATTGGAGTTGAGTGGAGTTGTGTGCACTTAACTATCTGGGAAGGGCATAAAAAAGACTGATGGACTGGCAAATCCTCCTGCTAAACTGACTGCCTTTGCCAAGGCCTCCTTCCAGAATGATGCTTACAGTACGTGCCTACTGCCTAGGCAGCAGATGTCTGGCTAGAGGCACATTTTCTCAAAGTTTGTTATGACTGCCATAATCAGTCCATGAATGAGTTTTGATCCTCTGTAAATCTACTCTCTATCAACTCTCTGACAATAACTCAACACTGACTACTCCGTGAAATTTACTTTCACTTCAGGGGAGTCATTTTAAAAGTGCAAATAGTTGAAAAAATAAATAAACGTAAAATGTTTAAATGATTAGTACAAGGCAGGATACTGTGCTTCACAAACATTCAGCTGACAAAGCCCTGGTATCTGTTATCGATAAAAGCCTAGCAATCCACAGGTCAGGCACTTTTTTCTGCAGAGCAGGTGAGTCAATATGATACGGGATCAAATTCCACAGGGCACGGTCGTGTCATCATCTCTAATTAGTGATGAACACTATACGTCTTACGTGAGATAAGCCCTGAGAGTGAGATTACCTTTGGACTTCATATGGTAGTTCTGACTGTCATTGTTTAACTTCACCCATACATTCATATTCAATATACTATATGTAAGATAAAAGGAAATGAGGGACATTCAAATAACTTCATTGTTACATACTGTTTCTGGCTTAGAGCCATCCAACCTTTTGTTTTGGATTTACTGGCATTTATTTTATCTTTTGATTGATCACTTTCACCATAATGACATTATGTTGTCAGTGACCTATCCCAGGATGGCAATGACTCCACCCATAGGAGTGGTGGCAGAATGGTTTGATTTTCCAGTCACCACATTTGAATCGAATGAGAACATTTTTTGTGCTTGAGCAGTAACCAGTGTGAACAATACACCAAACTATATTCTTTTCTGTGAGAGAATGACCCATGACAGGCTTCCAGACATGTTGGGTCTATGCCAAGGCAGACTGAAGCCGTTTTTAGAGAGAATTGTAGTCCAATACCTAACAAGGATACTTATTAAAGCCTTTATTTTGGCACTAGCAAATATCAAAGGACATCTGTATGATTCAGTATTTCACTCATGGACGATCACTGAAAGCGCCGCTCTCCCATCAACACAATACTTTAATTAACTTAAAAATGTTTTGATTTTATTCTAATTACTTAGCTAATTAATTGAACACTCACTGAATCAATTAAGGCATATCCTTCTGGAAACACTACCATCAGGATAGAAAGATTTAGATTTATTGGCATTTACCATGTAAGAGGTTGAGTAGTCCTAAAACATGCCAGGAAAATGTACACCAAACAACGTATTTCGTACTGTATCTCATTTGGTGACAATCCATTTACTTTGCTATCAACTATGGTTTATCTACAAAGCAAATGTTCCAGCCTAGACTTTGAAAATGGTGTTGTGGTAGGCAACATTAAAGGGATAGTTCATCCCCCAAAATGACTTTCTCCTATCGATTACTCACCCCATGGAGACTTGAATTCATGGATAGTCTTTAGGTTTTTGTCACATTCCTAAGCTTTGATGAGACTCTTTGTGTCTCCATAGGGAGGCCAAATCCATGAATTCAAGTCTCTGTGGTTTGGGTAATCAATAGGAAAAGAAATGCCATTTTGGGGTGAACTCAAATGAACCTGAAAACAAAAGGGCAACAAAATCAGACAGTTGCTAGATGAAAGAAACCCTACTTTTTAAGCTCCAGCGTGGAGGTGAGACATGCAGAGAGCCTAAGAAGAAGCCATAAGCAGGTGGCAAGCAGCAGTGGAAGACACAAAACCCCTGGGTGGCAGATGATCCCTCACCAGTGCCGCTCGTCCTCCAGGGCCTGGTTGCCGCTACAGGGGCTTTGGGGGGCATATATACCCACAGACACTGTGGCTAGATGAAAGGTAGGCTCCCCCTGGGGCAACAGCTTGATCCATTTTTAGCTTTTTGCTTCCTGGCGAAGTGAACTTGAACTTCTCCCTGCTTTCTTAAAATAAGGTGGCAATCTTGGGATTATATTGGATCCTACCGTGAGCGCTGCTGACCTAAATAATGCCAGCTAGCAGGCCGCAAGGACTGAAATGGATCAGATTGTCATCATCTGTTGGGACTTGGTTTTACATTGTCTTTTCATTTGTGTATATTCTTTATACTGGAAATGGGTAAGAACAGGGAGCAGGGGGTGTCAAAATGGGGAAGAAACTACATTTTAATCATGCGTGTTACACATGCGATGCTAGGTGGAGGCTATATACAACTGTCATTTAAAATTTGATCTATTGGAAAATGAAAGCATATGGCTATTCAATGCAACAACGCAAATAGATTGAAGGATCAAGTGCTTCTAATGCACTTGGCTAAGGCAAACCTTTACATCACACAGAGAGTGTGTATTCTACACGTGTAAACTAAATTTGCACTAAGGCCTCAGGTCGGCCATTTATGTTTTTATATTTAATCTCCAGTTGGGGAGAGTTGAAATAATTACAAGTACCATATGCTGCTGGAAAACAACGGTGGAGCTATGCTGCCCCAGTGTAGCTGTCAAGGATCACGAGCATTGGAAGCAGATGGGCTGCTGTTACAAACCTTCTACGAGGAGGGCTGGGTAACAGCAGTCAGGATAAGGATTGCATCCAGGTTAGGATTAGCAGCATAGTAATGTATTTATTAATCTATTTATTTGTGCAAGCCCTTTTTAAACATTTCCATGGTCTGGCCTAGAGAAGGAGAGGGGCACTAGAGAGAGGGATGGAGAGAGCATTACAGCAAGCGAGCAAGAAGAGAGACAGGAAAGGGAGAGAGATAAAAAAGGTTGAGAGAGGGAGAAGAGCAGGCGAGCAGCGTAAGAGAACCATACACTTGCCTTGAGGAGACTGAATGAGAGATACAGGCGAAGAGGAAAGAAAGGAATCTGAAAAAATAAAGGACAGAAGAATGAACATTCTACAAAAGTAGAAAATAAGTCCTATCCTCCACCACCCCCCCATTCTTAAAAGGCATTTACCGTAAATAAATCAAAACCACTTACTCTATCCAGCTGTAACAACTCCATATCAAATACTGCAAAAACACTTACTGTACATTCACTCCACCCCATGCATATACCGGTACTCTCCATATATACAATATACCATCAGCAAATTCTTAACACATGCATATAACATTTGCTATGCAGGCAGGACTGACACAAAAACAGACAACTTACAACTAATGACATAGCAATTAAACTATTGCAATAGCATCTACCAATATATCATACCACTTAAAAGGGACTGTTGTTCCTCTTTTCCTCCGGTGAAATTCTTAAATTGTTCTCCCATGGTCTACTTTGTTACCTCCAGATGCTGGCCCGGACACCCACACTGCCCTCACTTGATGGGAATTATGTAACCTTGCACATTTCTGACTCACTTCTGAACCTCGTGATATTTTATTTTGTTTTTTTAAACAATGTCTGCCATTGTAGAGCAAAATCATCTCAACAGCCTCCACAGTGTGGAGGAGCTCGTGGTTGTGTTTTGCGTCTACATATTGAGCACACACAGAGAAACTTCTTTTTGCCAACAACCCTGCATGTGCACGTACATCATAGCACAGGGCAAGCCGCAGAGCAGCGTGCCTCAGAACACGTTTAGGGAGATTCTGGGCCTTGCCCGAGGGCACTTCAGGAGTGCAGTGGGTTCGCTTCCCTACTCACTCCACCGCTACCTCACTGTAGCAACGATCCAACCCATATGTCTAATGGTTTAGGCAGGAGAGAGCATTTGAAGAACGTCTGGAGCTGTGACTAAGGGCTTAAGATGTGTGTGTGTGTGAGCTGCACGTTTATCAAGCGGGAGTGGCTACTGGCTATCATATCGCCGGCATGGACGTTTTTTTGAGCGGTGGTCACAACGCTCCTATACGTGGCGGTGTGTGTGGGTCTGTCTGTATGTAGCCTCTGGTGTAGCCTGAGTACCCTGGGTGACCAGAGAGGTGCTGTTGAGTCTAGCCTGCCCTGAGCATCAACTGCAATACGCACACACACACACACACACACACACACACACACACAAAAATAATTGTGTCATTTGGCCGCATGGTGGCACCATAACACCCCACTTTACGTTTTGGCCTGTAACTCTTGAACCGTAGGTCGGAAAATTAAAAATATTTTTTCCCTGGATTCCTTGGGTCATGACGCATCTCCCCATATAGGCCACGCCCATTTGCGCCATGATAGATTTTCCGCCATCTTGAATTTTCTCCAAAACACACTTTTTGCTCCTTTTCCTACATATTTTCTTCAAATGTCACAAAAATCGGTACACATGATCCACACACACACACACACACACACACACACACACACACACACACACACACACACACACACACACACACACACACACACACACACACACACACACACACACCCCCCCCCCCCCCCCCCCCCCCCCCCACGACCACCGCTCAGTTCACACGGGTGTGATTTTTTTAGACAGGCTGGACAGGTTGGCGAGCCCTTGTGTTGCAGCATTCCTCTCAGGTTCATGCCAACGGCTCAGCCATCTCATTACCACACCCAGATGTCAAAAATGGTTAGTGTGAAAATACTTTAGACACTTAAGCCCCAGTGCACGTAAAAGACAGACACATATATACGCACATACACAATTTGTTTCTACCAACTGTGTTGGGGAAGGTCACAATAATAGTTAATGGTCAGTTTCCCGCACTGCTGGCCTGGCGGTCCAGGCACCTAGGCTCTTGAGTAGCCTGACAGTGCGTCATGGGTTCAAGTCCCATTCCCGATGATCTTTACTGCATGTATCTCCCCATCTCTCTCTCTTTCCGTTTCCTGTCCATCTCTACTACAGCAACAAATAAAGGCCCCAAAATATTTATACTTTTAGTTATATTCCCAATCCCATCTCTGTTTTGAAACCTAGGTATGTTTTTTGTTTTTATGTACGATTGGTGATTGTGGAAAGCATCAGGCATGTCATTCAGGGACAAGTGTTCAATGTCCATTCATTATCACAGCAGCTCACACTGTGGTTCTTCTGTGACTTATCAGTCATGGCCAGGCACGACCAGAGGTCAATTGCATTGCTACTTTGCCTCAAGCTACCCAGTCTGGGAGAATCAGTTGAGGGTGGGTGAGTGGGGCAAATGCCCCCGATGGAGTTAATGATAGAGTCGCGGTGGGGGGGTTTACTGTCATCTCAGTCACGCCTACCATTTCTGTCCCTGTGCTGGCACTGTCCAGTAATGACACCAAAAACCCCTCATGGTTATTTTGCTGTCTCAGCCCGACTCAGTGACCTTAGTGATTATAGTCAGCTTCCAGCGCAGAGAGGGAGGAGATAGAGAGAGAGAGAGAGTGAGAGAGAGAAATTGAGAGAGGGAGAGGAAAGCCAAAAGAACTACATGTTCTCTCCAGACTCCTATTGAAGCTAGGGCAGCCATATCAGCGTCTGGACTCCTGCTACATGCCCTCGATCATTCCTTGGACAAATTATGGCTCTGATCACAGCCTAAAAATGTTCATCTGAAAATCTTAACCTGTTTTTTACATTGTGAAGTTTTCTTAGCCAAACTGAACAGAGAATGTTTTCTGCATCTGGCCTTGGCTAATGACAACAGGTGCATTACCAACTCATAGCAAAGTCTGGACTTTTAGGTACGAGTCATATTGGGAAGTGGCCTTTGACTGTCTGTACCACCTAGCACTTGTGAGGTGAGGTTAGGTGACAATGACATGAACATTAACTGTCAGGGCCCATTTCCTTTTTTTTTGGTACATACATATAACACATATTTAATTAATGGCTGTACTTGTACTGGAAGATATACAAATTACAAAACACGAAATATTCCAAGATAAATCAAATAGCCTGTTGTGAGTGTTGACTGCACATACATGTAGCCTACTAGAACAGGCCAAATGGAAAGGCAAGTTGGGAGTCATTAGCAATCATGCTCAACAAGTCAAGTTTACTGGAGAGTTGGCTCAAAACTAACTTCCCCTTGGGAGGAACAGCCCAGAGGAAGAACATTGTTGAATTGTTTGGTCTTGCTCCTGTTAAATTAATGTGACTTTACTAGCTTATTATTACGAAGCTACCAAGTACCAACTACCGCTACCTGTGTTATTGCTCTGGAATGTTCAAGTGTATACAGTTGACTTGTGAGTGTACTTAAAACATTTACATGTTTTCTTTAACCGCAAGTACTTATCTGCTCATAGACGTACAAACTGGCACTGTCATCGCGTATAAAACTGATCCCAGTCAGGAACATAAGCACTGGAAATAGAAGCATGAAAGATGTCTTTCCAAACCAAAACATCCTCTGAACATCTGCTGCCAATGTAGTTTAAGAAATTAGGTCTTCAATTTGAAACATGTCACTCCCTTTGTGGCCAGAGGCACTCATCGCTTTGCCACTCAAGTGTATTGGGCTCATCGGCAGCAAAAAGTGGCAGAGACAGCCCAAACCATCTGGTACCTCACTAGGCATCCAAGGTTGGCAAGCAAGATAGACAATAGAATGGATCACTGAAGCTAGTCTTTTGATTCTTAATATCAAGCAGTTAAAAAGAGACGATAAAATCATTATTTGTGTTTTGAAAATTACAAACGATACATAGTAATGGCCATTATTTATATGAGAATTTGAAAATGTATATACAAAACAAGGTAGCCCGCACTCACTTTTCGTTGCTCCAATTTTTATTTAGCAAGCAGCAAGTAAAATAGACGTTTCGACCGTGAGGTCTTCTTCAGTACGAAAAGTGAGTGCGGGCTACCTTGTTTTGTATTTAGTATTACTGCACTGTCAGTTATAGCTCAGCACCGAAGACAGGAGGATGTGCGTTATTTTTTCTCTAAAAATTTGAAAATGTATGGCATTTTCAAATCATGCTGTTATTTGACAATAGCCTGACATTTCCATACATTTATGATTTATTGTCAGAGCCAACGGCCAAGCAAACATATTCACAGCTAGCAGTCTGACATGCCGGGATATTTAGCTCATATGATAGGAAGTATAATTCTATAAAGCATTACTAACCTTTTCAATAAGCATGGACATAATTGCCATCATATGATCATATAGAGAAAATATACTACAGTTCATGTCTAGTGTGGGTGATGTTCAGATCAAACAGCATTCCAGATGCTGGGGTGGGGTCTGGGACCCTGCTGCCCCACCCTGCTAGACAATAAACGTCATTTTATATCCTGGGAGGCAACAGTCAAGAGTGTATCCCTTTGTTGTCATACCTTATCTTCCTTTACGCTGCCCTTAATCTAGATATTAAACAAGCAACACTGTAAATGAGTGTTTTCAGCTAATGAAATTGGTAGTGGAGCAAATTATTAAGGGTCTGTTTTTGTAATATCGACGTAGGGGGAGTTTAGAGTCTGTTTACCATTCACCCACACAACAAGGGGGATAGCAGGTGTCTCTGAGGTCCTCCCTTCATTCTGCCATGTGTACACCAAAATGTGTGACTCGTCAAATTCTGTGCCTCAAGAGGTCGCCGCTTTGTGGTTTTCCCGCATACATACGCTCTTGGACAGATACGAGCGTGACAAGCATTTTTCATCATGTTCGATAACAGCCGTCCCGTCATGACTGTAACTACACTAAGCTAACAACAAATTCCAGCCGCATCATTCACGCATCAAGTGTGTTCCGTGTGTGGATGTCAATTTTATGTGTGGCTGAGAACAAGGCTGGTTAAAGAGCATACCTTTTCACACAACCACAAGTTTCCAATTCTATGGAATTGTTTATGACATTTGCGATTGGATAAGATCATTCATGTTCGGATTGTTCGCTGAATTTGGCGAAAATCGCTAACACGGGCCGTGGGCGTCACAGAATTCAACAGGTCACCAATGTAGGTATCACACGGATAACAATGCCTCATTGCCTCTGCAGTGCAGAACATCCGCCGTCGCGGCATGAAGTCATTTCAACAAAACGCGTAAAATATCACACAGTGTTCATGCCAAGAAGTCAACGTTTGGTGTAAACATAGATTAGAGCCAGTAGCGTTTACGTTATGGGGATGTTATGTACGGGGATTGGTTGTAAACCCTGCCCAGGGCCTAACTACATAAAGACCACGATGACTCAACCTAAACATGCGCTCTCTCTTTCACTCTGAGTCTTTGCACATTTTGGATTTGATGGCAACTTCCTTTTTTTTTTTCCACAGCCTTGTGGTTTTCTCTACCGTGAAAGCTGACCCGGGGAAGAACAGCAAGCAACTCAACCCACAACACAGTTGTTCCTGATGATAAGATAGATAGATCACTTTACTACTGACACAACGACAACAACACGGCCTGTCCTGTTGTTAACCTGAGTACTGTCCAAGTTCACCACAGGTGTTCCTCCTTTTGTTCATCAGGTAATACGCACGTTAACAACCGGTGCAACGGCCAACACATGACATACTTAACTTAACACATAATATACACAGAGTAGACACTAGCTCTGGTCCATAGCGTTATGGTAGTTCTGTTCTCCTTAACGCTATGTCACCGATGAGCCCTTGCGCCCGCAGTAAAAGCTGCGTACTCTCGTTTGTAGTACAAAAATAAAAAAGACAGTTTCTATATTCACCAAAACAAATGCGTCTTTAGGGAGTTGAAAGCCTACTTTCCTTAGTGGGAACCTTCTGAGCCCCCCACCTCACGTCTAAAATACACTTTTTTAGCCAGAAAAGAAAATATTTCACCGGTTCACCGGAAGGCAAAATCTGGTCAATGGGATTTTCTATTGGCGAGATCTGTAGAGGGCGGTGTGGAGTAGGTAAAACCTCCGCTGAATGTTTGTCTTTTCTGGTCAAAAAGTGTATTTTAGACGTGAGATGGGGGCTCCGAGTGTTCCCACCAAGGAGACTAGTCTTACAACAGAACCGTCTTTGTATGTTTTGGTGAGTAGCGAAAGTGTATTTTTTTATTTTGACTACAGACGAGAAGGGCTCATGGTGACACAGCGTTATGGAGAACGCTAAGGACCAGAGCAACATAGTCAGTCACATACAAAGAACACACTATTTGGTACTGCGTAAAAAACATTTGCATGCATGCAAGTTTGTAGGAACGTGTTGGCTGGCATAGCATACAATTCAAAGCGTCTCTTATATAACAAACAAAACACGCAAATCATCGTCTACCGTCTTACCGGCGGACGGCTTTACTGAGGCAGCAGCTGAGTTCTGGCCGTCTGTGCCTTGTGACGAAGAGATCTGAGTGGACTGAGTCATTGGATCCATTTTGTTCTTTAGTTTAAGTCGTACACGAAAGAAGAAAAAAATATGATGCGTTTGTTTGCACTTGTGTGTCGGCAAAACGACGATGGTCCTCTTTACGGTTTACTTCCTCGTTGTTATTGATTAATTCCCCCCCAAGAAGAAAGAGCGGGACGCAGCGTTGCTTCTCTCTGAGTACCTTCCACGCGCACGTCTCGAGCGAGCACTGACCGTTCCTGTTGAGAGCGCGAGACAAGGCGGGCTCTGTGTGGATGGAACCAGGGGCGTCATTTGGGGCATGAGGGACATCAGGGCGATTGCCACCCCCTAGTGTTCACGGTTAACCTCAAAATTCAGTTATTTTATGCTTAATAGTAGTCCCTAACACTCATTTATTAAGCACTTTCAACGTGGCATCCCAATTTTGGAACATCTTCAAACATAATCTTCTCTTTTTGCCCTCAAACAAATAGCTAAAACAGTGGATATACACGCTCTGTAGCATGTAGATCCACTATTTTCGCTCTTTTAGAAATTAGGCTATAAAGTGGTAACCATTTTTGCCACCCCACGTGTCTTTCTAAAATTATGCCTCTGGATGGAACATAAACATTTTTAAAAGGAGATATCCATAGAATTATAAGGGAGATATCAGGGTGAGTCTGAAGAACCAACCCATAGCCCGCAGGGACGACCGCGTACGTCTATGATTGGCCAGTTGCAGTTCGGATGTCATGGTGGGCAGCCCAAAACTCATTGTGTTGGCCTACTACACACGATTCAATTCAATTCACACACTCTCTATCATGCTTAAATACATTTACTTGTTTTATTCTAATTTCTAATATTTTTATGATTGTATAATGCTGTGCAAAACAAACATTTAAATAACAAGCGGCAACATTTCATTGCTTTATAATTATTGTTGCCTAAAGTTCCTGCCCTTTTTTGTTGTTGTTGCCTGACAACCATTTAGCCAATCACAGTGGGACCCTCCCTCCTGCCCTCCAAGCCATGGGATCTAGAATAGATAGCATATTTCATGGCCAGCACCAAATTGCCAAATGTCTCTTAATATTATGCTATCGCGTAAAATGCACTAAAATAAATAGGTTTACCCGTCAACGACATGGTCAACGAGTGTTTCCCGAAGACACATTTTTTATTATTAGAGTTATAATAAATACCATCCATCCATAATAGGCCTTAGATTGGTACAGGGGGCTGGTCCATTGCAAACCCTTGCGACGATTTATTTTGGATGGGAATTATTGTTGAAAACAAACCACAATCTACTATTAAGATTGCACAACACATTAATCGTTTTGCATAACACTTTAAAATGTAATAATTTCACAGAGTATAGCTCATACATCTTCAGTTTTCATTATTTAATGTTTTCATAAACAGCGTATCTGATGCCATCATGTCACGTTACAATGTCGCCCTCTGCTGGCCATGTTTTTGAACGCGGGCCCCTGAACTACATATCCACGCATGCAATCCGAAAAAGGCGGCGCCGCAGCTCTCCAGATCGAACAACGCCGGGATGGGACCAACGCCGCTCTAACGTGACCTCGTTGCGGTTGTCAGATCTGCTGCGGGGCGCACAGTTACGCACTCCGCGACGCGCCCAAACTCTTCTTCGAACAGTGCGAACCGCGCGGCAAAAAGAAGGGAGACACAAACAAAAACATGTGGTTGCTGCGGCTGTGAGCAGAGCGGTACGTAATAACCAGCGCACTGGTCTTATTACTTCATATAAGCCAGTATTTTGTTAAAACAGAGACCCGGAAGGTTTGAAGACATTAAATAGTTTCCCGTTATAAATAAAGTGTCTTCATAATTGGCCCTGCCGGGGCTAACTAACTAGCAGCTAGTTGGCTAGTTAATTATATAGTCCCCGCAGCCAGCCACTCTGGTGGGCTGTTTTGAATTTTACCTCCAATTTAGCCCAGCATCCATGTTAAAGCATGTTTAATATCTTGCTGCGTGAACATTTGATGGAGCCGTCACTTCATTTTCATTCAGAAGGCTCTGCGTATATGTTAGCCGGGTTCTGGTTAGCTCATGTTAGCACGTTAGCTGACGTCAGCCTTCCTTCCAGGATGGCTAACTGTCTGGCTCATTGTAGGGGGTATATTTTCATTTTCTGTCCATTCGTTCTTTATATACGAGTAAAAAAATAAGCAGGAAAGTACATGTTTATCTATATTTATTCTAAGGCTTGGGGTCTGACTCACTGCACGTATTTACTTTAGTGCTGGCAGCAGCAGCGCGCCCCGCCCACCTCTCTCTCTCGCCCCATGTTAACGGTGCACCGTTCATGTAACCATCAAGTTACACAACAGACTGCAGGTCAAGGTCTCCTCTTGAATATCCATCTGACTAGACATGCTGTTCTGTTCCCCTCATTAGATCACATAGATGTCATAGTTATGTATAGTATTTAAAAATATATATTTATATTTAACTTTATCCTTTATAGCCTTTATGTGTAGCCTTTATGATAGCATATAGTGTGCTTAAAAAAATGAAATCAATAAATAATGAAAATATATATGTGCGTGTATTTATATATGTGTGTGTGTGTGTGTGTGTGTGTGTGTGTGTGTGTGTGTGTGTGTGTATGTATATATATATATATATATATATATATATATATATATATATACATGCATGTAGCTTTATATATATATATATGTGTGTGTGTGTGTGTGTGTGTGTGTGTGTGTGTGTGTGTGTGTGTGTGTATATATAGATTTGCTGACTATCAGACAGCATTTGCTGAATACAAAATTTAACACATTTATTTGGAGAACCCGCAGGCCTATGTATGTGTTCAGTAGGCGTAAGTCATTGGGTGAAGGCATAATCGGTATCTTCTTTTTTACATGAATGTTTACCACTCAGCACTGCATTGTGAGCAGAGAGAGCACATTCACAAACACTCGCCTTTCAAGTGACCAGTGAGTGGACAACATGGGGCTACATTCGGCTCAGAAGAAGCACTTCCCCCTGCGCGGGATCGACGGCGTGGTGCGCCTGTTCGACGCTGAGCTTCGGAAGGCCGAGCCGGACCTCTCGCTCCTCTCCCTCGTATTGGGGTTCGTGGAGCACTTCCTGGCCGTGAACCGGGTCATACCGATAAACGTCCCCGGCGTCCGCTTCGAGCCGCTCGAGCCGGACTGCCCCAACTCATGCTTTCCCACGGTGGAGCTGCAGATGATCTCGGCGCTTCACGAGCGCTTCACGGCGCAGATCCGCGGCGCGGTGGACCTGTCCCAGTACAGGCGCCCTGCCGGCGGCTCCAGCAGGGAGCTGGTGAAGAAGGTGTCAGACGTCATCTGGAACAGCCTGAGCCGCTCCTACTTCAAGGACCGGGCCCACATCCAGTCCCTGTTCAGTCTCATCACAGGTACAGTAGGACCTCCATCACGGTCACTGCCGTATAGTGGAAGTCTACTTTACACCAGTTGACTGTTAATGCATTACATAATAACAGTATTAAGGCCTGAGGCTGATTCTACAAATGCCTTCTAAATCAGAAGTGCAACACACTTTCAAGATTTTTCAAAAAAGTAAAACAAGAAATAGCAGATGTACGTAAGATGTAAGTTCACAGCGTGGCACAAAGTGACGCGCTGTGAGCTTTTATAACACAAAAATCTAAAATGACAACTTTAAACAACTTAAACCCTATATTCTCTGTTGCCTATGTTTCCCAGGGGTCTATCCTTGGCCCCCTCCTTTATTCCCCTCTATATACAATTTTCAGTTAGCTGAAACGGCTGAGATTTAATAATCTGTGAATTATTTTCACCGATTTCCCAGAATAGGTAGGGATGCTAGCGTTCAAAGATTGGTGGTTAATCGCTTTACATTAATTTCTTTTAGGCACCAAGCTGGACAGCTCAGGAGTGGCGTTTGCAGTAGTGGCAGCCTGCCAGGTACTGGGCCTGAAGGACGTCCACCTGGCGCTGTCTGAGGACCATGCCTGGGTCATCTTTGGCAAGAACGGAGAGGAAACGGCCGAGGTCACCTGGCACGGCAAGGGTAACGAGGACAGGCGAGGACAAACTGTCTCAGCAGGAGTTAATGAGAGGGTAAGGGGTTGAGACATGGAGCGATTGTGAAAAGTGTTTGTCTGTGTGTCTGTGTCACACTCTGTCCTCGATGACTCAATACGCTATCATCGTGATTTGTCAACTGACAACACAAGGTCATGAAACTTCATAATGTCAGATTTCGAACTCAGTATCTGTCATGGAGCAATGTGGTGGTCAAAGATCAATGTTGTGAGTCATATGGCTTAATTATGGGCACCTTTGGGTTTCTCTTGTCATTGGTAATGTTACATGTAGTCCCTCCACACACGTGTTAACCTTTGCAGGCTGCCATGATCATTATCTCAAACTGCAGGATTGCAGTGTGTTCAACAGGGTGAACATTTCAGCCTGTAGATGGCAGCACTGGCAATCATTTATCCCTGGATTTTCTTTTCATGATTCAGATAATATGCAAACCTCACCTTTCTGCAACATTCTCAAATGGATCAGTGGTTCTCAAATGTTTTTGGCTCAGGTCACCCCTGTAAATAAAGTTTTCATCCCTGAATCACATTGTCACTTTATAGCACATTACCTTATTTATGTCATATTACGGTATGTAAATCTTTCCCCCTAAGAGACAATTAGTATCAATTAGTATCATTGTTGAAGACGGTGGTCCGTCTTACTAAGTGTAGAGGGTTTAAGTGATATTGATAAATTCCAAATATGATCAAAGTAATCTGCGGCACCCCCTTGACTTGCGTCACTGCACCCACCATGAAATAGATCACGATGCGATTTATTTTTTACAGGTCCAGTGAGATTCTTTTTTTCCCCCCTGGCTGGGTGGGTGGGAGTGACTAATCAAAATGAAAGAGTGATGCGTGCCTACTCAAAGTGAAAGTGAGTGATACATGCCTATTTGAAGTGAAAGTGAGGGATCCGTTGACTGACTCACTGACTTAGCCAAAGTCAACGTGCGTGTTCAAGTTGGGGTATAAAGAGGGAGGAACCCAGCCTCTTTATTTGTTTTATCAGAATTCAGATTATTAAAAGAAATCTAAAATGTAGGCGTGATTTTCTGTTGTTGTGAGGCGAGGGGGCGGGGTAATGCGTGCATATATTTATATTCTGAAAGTAGCCACAAGACTGAGCTGTCCGCACTTGCTGTGGACATTGCTGTGGCATTTCGGAAACCATAATTAAAACTAGGCACTGCAGGTGGTAAAATGATAAAGATTCCACAACTCCATTGTGTATTTACCAGTAAAAATGTGCAAGTCTTTTACTAACAGCCGTATCCATGGTTTTAACTTCTCAGCTGGGCTGTTTACCGCGTGACGTCCTGCTGTCTAATTTAATCCGCGGGGACAGCCAGAGGGATGGAAGCCAGCACTGTTGGCTACTTTCTGTGTTTCTGTGTGTGTGGTGACAGTGCGCGCACACACAACATTTACATGCACAGAAAATAGCTGATCTCGCGGAAGCGACGAGTTGTGAACTTGTAGATCGGCTATTTTTACTTTTACTCGAACAGAGTGGTTCTACATTGCAGTATTGATACCTTACTCAAGTAAAACATTTTAGTATATTTTCCACCACTGTGTCAGACGACAGGCTGTCCACAGCAGCCCACAGCGTTCTGTCACGGCATGTAAACACATGTCTGTTCGGAACGAGTCAACGAGACAACAACCCATCGCTAAAATACTAAAATGTTAACCTGACTTTCGCCAGATAGTTGCAGCAGTGCGTAACGCTCTGCCTTACATCTGGGCTCTCTCGGGCACACTCGATGTAAGGGGCGGGCCATTTTTTGAATTTCTGTAGCAGGTGATTGGATGTGGCCGTTTCTATCACAGTCTGGGAGTGCCAACTCCAACCACTCATATTGGCCTGTCTGCATGACGTTGCACCCAGAATCCGCCTCCTGGGTTTCCACGTGGTCTGCAATCAGACTCTATTGGCTCAGAGCCGCTCAGAGCCCGCCCATAGCTGCCGCTGATTGGTCCGGCCCGGGACTTTACGAGTGTTATCAACTGTGCCGGAGCGAGCCCAGATGGTACAAGCAGAGCGTTATATACGCAATGCTGCCACCATCTGGCGAAAGTCAGGTTACTAAAATGTAATATATTCGACTAAAACCAAAACAATACCCCCCTAACTACTAAACTATACCCTAAAGTCCGACTTGTGAAAGAGAACCAGGAAACAGACAGTCACTAGACCATAGCACTAGACTTCACTACACTAGTGACTGTCATCTGCGGGTGCCTCTGGTCAGAAACGCAAGTACAGTGAAAAGTACAGAATATGGAAATACAATTTAAATCGAATAACATTAACCCATAATCCTAACAGAAATTAACAGATTAATGTATTATATATAATAATAATCAACAACTACAGTCATTGCTTTAAAGCAATGACTGTAAATAAGAACAGTAAAGAGTGTTACGGTAAATGTGATGTAAAGTGTCATGAATGAAACACTCTTCTGAAGGGCTTAGGGAGGACATTGGAATTGGGCCAGTGTCTTGCATTCCCTACTCGAAGGGAAAGGGTGCCATGCATGCCTAACTAAAAGCTAAAGATTGATGGCTTTCTAGAGGATTCTGGGGGTATGACCGTCGCCCCAGGGCAGAAGGCTGCTTGCTACACTGTCATTATGACGTGTGTTTGTGTGTGAAAGGGAACCATCTTTCAACAAAGCGGGTCCTATAATTTACTCTTGTGCGTGATTTAGGAGGAGATTATGCATTGGAGGTGGATAAGGTGATTAAGTGCAGCTGGACAGGAGCTGTTCACAGCCGACATTGGAGGTTGAAATTGGGGTTAAAGGATCTCACAATTTGCGTACGTTTCCTCTATGGGATGTTTGCAAGAAGGCACAGAAAGGTCATGCAAAGTGCATTCTATGCCACAATGTAATGTAAACAAGGGCAGCCATGTTTTGCTGGCACATTGTAATTAGCCCACATGCACCGAAGAACATCTGTGATGTGATAATGACACAGTGAAGCCAAGCCAGCAGCCTTATACTCAGAGAGACAGGACAGACAGACAGACACCCAGAATAGGGATGAGTTTGCCTTTACGTTTTTTCTTGGCAGTCTCCAAATTGATTTTTATATTTCAAAACTGATTTTATTTTATATATTAAATTATTCATTATTTTACAAATTTTTACTTTTTACAATGGTTTATATCATCGAAAGTTAATAATAATGTACAGTAATTTGCCATTGATCTGTTATTCACACCACTGGCTGTTTAAATGTAAACTTTGATCAAGAGAGGGCTCTGCAGTGCAGCCACACACTTCACTGGAGAATGAGCATGCAGACGAAACTACAGTACTTATCACAAAGATGGCAGACTATGATCTTGTCTTTTTGATTTATCGTTGGCCAGCTGAGGTATTATTCTTAAAGGAAAATGTGGGAGATTTTCAACCTAAATGACTTTGTTCTCATTTGAGACGAATTGTCTAGTGTGGCAAACATACCTTATGGGTCTTTTTAGGTGGTGTTGGTTGGGGTGGGGGAATCTGTCCCAAGAAGAGTTTTCTTTTTGGATTGTGGACAGTCGTACACAACGCTACCCCAAACCCAGATTCTTTCTCTTGCTCATGCATCCTTCTCACCTTGTTCACTCCTTATCCGTTTGCGTTACTAATGATTATATTCTTTGAAATGTTTGAAATCATGACTAGGATTGATACATTTTCACCATACATAAAGCATAATATTTAAAGGTCCCCTTAAAGACTCAACACTAAAGTCTATTTCCAATGCCTGTATTGTCATAAACCAAACGGCAATATGGTCATTACAGTGCTATATCCCCTCCAAAATAATCATTATTCACTTGATGCACTGTGTTTCTATAGCAAAGTTGGCTCTACCTGAAGGGTTCCTACATGAAGTGTAACAGAAACATGGAGGTGGCCTTCATGGTGTGTGCCATCAACCCTTCACTGGACCTGCACACTGACAGCTCTGAGCTGCTTCAGCTACAACAGGTGAACCTAACCTCTAAATAGAATGGTGTCATTGTTTTTGCTGCGTATAGATAGAAGACTCTGCCAGGACCGACCACATCACCACAATGTCCAGTCGAGCAAGAATTACTACACTGGATGATTATGTCACTGTCATTTAATCTTGTTCTGTTTGTGTGAATGGTTTCCTGTCTATGCAGAAACTGCTGTGGCTGCTCTATGAACGCGGAGACCTTGAAAGGTGAGATGTTGCTTGTTATCATTAGGATATATGGCTGCAACTGTTAATTGAACTAATCGATTTGAATATATTCATTGATTTTCAGTGGGGAAATGCCTGCAAAACGTAAGCAATAGAATGATCGCTATTTCGCTAAGAAAATAATCAACCATTGCAGCCATGTTAGGATATGAAGAATGGTTATTAGTATTAAAGGGGAAGACCACCCATTTTCAATATTGAACTATGTCATTAATATACCTTAGAGGAGTTGTGTGGAAATAGAAAAAAGGTTCCCCCTCTTCTGTGTTGCCTAGAACTGGAGGATTGATTTGGGGTTTGTATTGTAAAGTACAACTTGATGACATCACACATTGTACTTTACAATACAAACCCCAAAATCAATCACCCAGTTCAAGGCAACACAGAAGGGGGGGAACTTTTTTTCTATTTCCACACAACTCCTCTAAGGTATATTAATGACATAGTTCAATATTGAAAATGGGTGGTCTTCCCCTTTAAGTCTATTGTACCCATAGTTGTCATGGAATGTTTAATTCTTTGACTAATCCCTTATTATTGACTCACTGTGAATGAGGTTTTATTTTGCTCTCCTAACTGTGTTACGTCACAGATATCCTATGGCCATGGGCACCCTGGCAGACCTGGAGGACCAAGATCCCATCCCTGGCAAAGAGAACCCCCTTAATATTCACCTCAAAGTCAGTATTATTGCCAGACCCATGAAATGGGTAGGCCTACATAAGCAAATGTCGGTCTGTCCGGTTTTTCTCCATAGATGGTCATGATGATGACATGATGATGACATGAGGGAGGGATAGACCGACAGACAAAGCCTTCATGTCATCACAATGACATGAGGGAGGGACAGACCGACAGACAAAACAAAAGGCTTTGTCTGTCGGTCTGTCCCTCCCTCTTTTCTCCATATTTGGTCACAATGATGTCACAAATGATGATGACATGAGGGAGGGACAGACAGCCTATAAAGGGACAGACAGCCTATAAATGTACCATTACATTTATAGGCCCAGAGGGTTGGCAGAACCGGGGTCTGGCACAACCAGGTTGACCTGGTCTAGTTTTTCAAGATCTATTATCTTGCAGTGAAATATATGGCTGTGTTTTTGATATTATTTAAACATAATTTGTATTTGCTATATAATCTTATTAACTAAACAAAACATTCCCCCTGATTACTTTTAGTTGAAATGGTCAGTCAGCGATATGTGGTAAAAAAGTGTGTTTTTGTGTTGTTTGCCAGGCTGTGAACTCTGCGAAGAAATATTACAACAACGAGCACATCTACCCCTTCATGTACCTTGCCGGCTTTCACTACAGACATAGGAATGTCCGGGATGCTTTAGGATCATGGGCAGAGGCTGCCCAGGTCATGCAAGAGTAAGTTTGACACTGACAAACACTATAGATTGTAGATTGGACGTTTTTTGTTGCCCAACATCACACGCAATACATTTTATGCTGTTGGAGGTGGAAGGCTGGACTAGAAATAATGAGTTGCATCATAGTTTTCTACTTTGATGTTTTACTTACTCAAAATATTGACTCCAAATACATTATGCTTCATTAGTTACAGTATGTACTAATTGTCAGTTATTGTATTGTCAAAATCTTAAAAAAGAACCTCAAAATATTGGCTCCAAATTCACTTTTAGCTGTTCTTCTGTTCTTCTAAGTCTTTAGAAGAATTTTATTATATATATATTTTTGTATTCAACGTTAGTTGCCTTTACCCCTTTTATTTTATAGGAGGCTGTATAATGGTATTTTGTGAAATAAAGTCACGAACAGTTGAAGTTATTTCATTAGGCTAACACCAGATGGCGGTAAATGGAACCTTTCCAACGCCATGTTCTCAAACTATTATTTAGGGGCTTTGACTTGCCAATTAGATGCTTCAAACTGCATTCATCAGGCTTCCTTCCTTTTTCTTTTTTCTTTTATAAACTTCCCTTAATCAGCAAGTGCTCACATACTGTAAACGTTAAATATTATCCTCACTGGAATGCACTGTGTAAAGACTACTGAAGTATTACATAATGGTTCAACAGTTAACAAATGATTCAATTATATATATATATATATATATATATATATATATATATATATATATATATATATATATATATATATTAGTGTGTCTGTGTGCGTATATATCACAATTCAGCCATATTAAAGCAGGAACCTCCCAGTCCCTCAGATTTATGTAACGGAGGGTGTGGTTGGCCTAAAGATTTGCCAGGAAGCCTCGCTCAACTCTCCATCCTTGGCTCTTTGCTCCTCGTGGGTGCCGTTAACCTGCCTTCTCGTCCCCTTTTATTAAACACACTGTCTGCAGTGCTAAAAATATGGCGAGTGAGTGACTGACCAGAGAGCAGGGAACAGAACAGGCTGGAACGCCCACATTCCCTTCCCATCAATCAGCTTCCCTTTCCCTCCCTGTGCCTTTTCCTGTCCCCCCCATTGTTCTCAAATCCTTCAATTTCAGCTCCCCTCTGTGCACAATGTCTAGAAAAACTAACTGTTGAAAAGACGTAGACGAGAGGTGTAAAGTAAAAAAAAAAAGAAATAAGCAGGGTTCTACGACACACATGAACCCTAACGTCCCTACTCTGGGCTAGATCTAGTAGAACGTTTATTTTTGGCTAACAGCTTTTAGTGTAGAGGTAAGAAACAAACGAAGGGGCAACCCCCTTCACCAAAATATATACCGGTACAGTGGTTTTGAAATTCCTATCGGAGCATATTGTTTGATTGCAGACTCTGACAGAGCAAGGCCATGGTTCTTGATACTCATTTTAAACCGTTCATCTAGAAACTCAATATACGGCAGGTTCCTCAATTAGGAATGAAAGTGCCTTAACCTCCGTGAGACTTGGTGGACAGAGAACTAATACATAATGTGTTCCTTGTTTTTCGGAGGGTTTCCCTTAATTCTGTGTGTTCGTGTAGATTTTTGAATCGCTTTGAATGTACACTATTCGTCATTATCATAAACTACTATGACTTTTCCTTTGGTGTGAAATACAGTTTTAGAACTATTTATTTCCGTCTATGCACTACTACACCAAGTTATACAGATCGCTCATCATTATCTGACCGCTTTTCTTTCTACCTCTCCTCAGATATAACTATTTCAGAGAGGATGAGGAAATCTACAAAGAGTTTTTTGACATAGCGAATGACGTCATCCCCACCTTGCTGAAGGAGACCGCAGCTGCTGCTGAGAGTACCGGAGAGGGAGGAGAGGGTGGAGATGGAGCTAACAAGGTAATCACTCCTCCCCCGTTCCCGGACTGTTGTATAATAGATGAAACTCTTCTCACTAATATCATATATCTTAATGTCCCAGTCTATTCCTCCCCAATGCGTTCCTAATGACATTTATCACAGCCAATGCCTTTTGGGCTGACGTACTGAGACGAGTTCTTTAGGGTTTTTAATTGTATTTAACTTTGTTCTCATCAGTTTCCTCTTCATCGTTCTTTCTCTTTTTTTTCTTTCCTTTGTATCCTCCCCCCTCTTCAGGACCAGCCCAAGCAGGCTGCGGCGCTCTCTGCCCTCGAGGACTCTGAATGCTTTGCCCACCTGTTGCGCTTCTATGACGGGATCTGTAAGTGGGAGGAGGGCAGTCCCACTCCCGTTCTCCACGTGGGCTGGGCCACCTACCTGGTGCAGTCCCTCAGCCGCTTTGATGCACAGGTGAGGAGATGAGAACACACTACTGGCTCCAGGTCCTCTGGAAGAGCAGAGATAAATGCATGAAATCTCTTGAATGATGAACTATGTTTTAACTCATTCCCTGCTAGGCCCGATAGTCCCGAGAATATTTTAATGTCCTTCCCCGCCAGGCCCGATAGTCCTGAATTTTCTTTTCTTTTTTTTTTACCCCAAAAAATGTAGTAGGCATGATAGCAATCGCGAAATTGCATGTTTAACCCCCATAGCCACCCCATCTTTCAAACATGGCAGCCATCTTTGTTTACATTTTAGGAAAACATAATGGCTGCTAGTTCATGAATGCCTGAACGGATTTCCATTCAGATTTTTTTTTTGAAAGCTGTGAGCAATGTACACACACGTGGTGCATTATCTAGGCATGGACATGACATTACCAGTGCACTATGAATTACATGGAAGTCTTTGGAGACAGAGGCATATGAGAGTACGAAGGTATTTACAAATGGCGGGGTATGAGTTAAATTGAGTAGTGTGTGGGGAACTAGTGATCTCACTTAGTTTGGTAGTTACCTGGCGTACTTGTGTTTGCTTGAAAAGGTGCGTCAGAAGGTGACCATCGTCATCAAAGAGGTGGAGACTCCGGATGATGACGACCAGTCCAGCGAGGACCCTCGGGAGGGCAGGCGACGCGGCCCCAGGAGGGAGTCCAAGCTGGAGGACCAAAGCTCTACGCCACCACCTCCTTCCTCCACAGCCTCCACGTCCCCACCCAGCCAGCCACCCGCGCAGCCCAAGAAGGTAGGGGAGGCGGGCGGGCGCCGGCGGTCCTCCCAGGGCCTCCGGGCCTCCTCAGACACAGAGGCGAAGACAAAGTCTCCCAGCTCGGACTCCCCCTCGTCCTCCCCCACGGCCCAGCATCAGGCGAGCCCAACGGGGGGTCCTGTGGTGTCCTTCCAGAGCGAGAAGATGAAAGGCATGAAGGGGCTGCTGTGCGCGGCAAAGGTCAACTCCAGCGCCATCAAGCTGCAGCTCACGGCGCAGTCGCAGGTCCAGATGAAGAGGCAGAAGAGCACGCAGGCAGGAGACTACACCATGTCCTTCATGAAGCGCCAACGCAAAACCCTCTAGACTAGTGGTTCTCAAACTTGTTAACTTCCAGGACCCTCATAACTCTTGGTTGTACAAATAGAACAACATGGGTGTTCCACTTGTACACACAACGGAGTTATTGATAGGTTCATTTGGAACCCTTTCAATGAACACGGAGGGTCCTTGAACTTCACTTTGAGAGTCACTGCTTTTTAGACTGACAGGCTGGAGGGTGATGTGGGAGTTGCTAAAACTGTCTCTAGGACGTTGTTCCGTTGTACTGTGAAAGGCAATGCACACACACACACACACACACACACACACACACACACATTCACAGAATAACACATCCCCATATCTTTTTGTTCGTGAACATTTTAGAAATGTTTAGAAATTCTACTCCCGTCATATCAGTTACATAAAACAGTACAATATTTTCCTCCTTCCATATACTTAATAAGCTCGGATTCCTTTATCCTCACAATAAAACTGACTAGATTTACTCACCTTTTCATTTTAAAGGCTTTGTAATTCAAAAATGGCTACAGTACAAAGCAAAAACAACTATAAGCTTTTCTGGGCAGTGGTGCCTCATTAATTGATTGTAAACATTCAGTCACTGTTGATTTGTATTGTTCCACTGGGCGGTCAGCTGCTTACCAAACACTGACCTCTCATTGAGTTTGTGAATAGTTCTGGAAGCCAAAGCAACGGGAACCTTCAGCAACATGACATATATTTCTAGAAGTATGTAAATATGAAAGTTGAACCATTCTGAAATTCATGTTTTGTCTTGAATTCATCCATTTTGACTGAAGCGTTTTGGAAGTGTTTAATTTAGGAATAGTTACCATGTAACATTGTCCACTTCTACTCTATCGTCAGCTTATCTCTCGCTAGCTATATGTTGCCTTAAGTTGCCTTTGTTATTTTCTAATTTAGGTGGCCTTTAGTTTTGAGAATAGCTGAGGTAGATCTATTTCTAATGATTAGAGATGACCAGAAAGACCATGCACTGTTGAAAGGGAATCACTTGATGTGGCTCCTTGCTACGTTGTTCTCTTGCTTGTTAACTTGTGTTTTTGTATTCTGCAAGTAATAAAAATAAACTGAAAATGTGATTTAGTCTGGTTTTATGACTCATAATAGAGTTATGTTATAATACACTTTATTATCCCCTCGGGTAAGTTTGGCCCCTGCATTTGACCCGTCCTGTCTACTTAGGAGCTGTGAGCAGCCACAGTGCGGCCCCTGGGGACCAGCCTTGACCTTGGTCAAGGACAATGGCAGGACTATGTACATAGAATGCCTGTGTTTTGGTGTGGGAGTACCCAGAGGAAACTCACGCAAACAAACCACCATACTCCACACAGACAGACAGACCCCTGCTGGGGTTTGAACCCAGGAGCACCTTTTCGCTGTGATGCAACAGTGTGCTGTGTGCTTCATACTTTAGTCTTACATTAAATTGTAGTCTTAAAGTTTCAATGATTATTGCAATTTAATTATTACAATTAAGTAACACTCAAAGTCAAAACAAACCAGCACTGGAATGAAAAAAATATAAACCAAGGGCTCCAAACGATGAGAGCTGTTAAATTAGTTATTTGATTACCCTGTCATTTGGCTTGAGGCAGTTGCATAAAAAAGGCAAGTATGTGTGCCTGAGCAAAAGGGACTGGATCTCAGAGCTGAAGTCAACCGAAAAAGGATCAGATTTTATATTCAAATGAGCAGAAATGTGAACAGAAATCTAGGCTAAAAAAAACGTTATTTTCTATTATCCTCGGTTGTGGTCCACTCCAAACGAGTTCATGTATAAGGGGGTGGTCCAGACTACAGAACTGGAGACTGGTGTGTGTTATCACTCACATCACAGAGAGAGCAGCTAGCTCTTATGACATGCGCAGCGCAAATAGTGGAACGCCAGCCGGGAAGAGTTGAGTTCGTGTTCGATGCCGAGGAACCGCGCGCTCTCTCGAGGTGTTGTGTTGTGTGGGGGCGTCTCATCATCGGACTGATCGGAGTTGGAGAGACGGACCGAATATGAATGACAGGAAAGAACTGCGGATTATTTGGTGTCTGGAAACTAGACGCATACATATCGACATTCAATCGTAATTTCCAATTAGCTCCAGTTAGTATTTTAGTCAGCTCTCTGAGCTCTCGGGGTCTCCGGTGGTCACATTGATGATAAGTGGTTCGTGATCAGCTTCGTGATACCGCAGATCAAAGCATGGAGACGATAGGAGTGTCGTTTCTGGACCCCTTGGACGACTACGAATTAATTCATCGGATCGGGTGCGGCACGTACGGAGATGTGTTCAAGGTGAGTGTCTGTCAGCGTCGTGAGGAGCAGTAGCAGCAGAGCCCCTTCCTTCTTTAATACTCCCCTGTGTTTTTGTTTTGTTTTCTACATAACCACCTCGACAGGCCTGGGGTTTTTATGTGTCAGCAAACTGTTCCCATTTACTGTTCAAGGTGACACAATTTATTTTAGCATTACAATTTGTCCATGATAATACAATAGCCTACTGCCCAAGGACAGTGCCTGCTAGTGATGCCAGTGTATCATCTAATTTTAATATAAGGTATGCCATCCTGGCTGGTGCATTTGTCAAATGTGTTTTTGTTTTAATGTATGTTGGAACTTGGAACCATTGAAGAATCTTAATATATCTTATAGATGTAAGACTCAATAGGCTGTGATTAGTCCCCTGTGTGAGCTTTTATTAAATGTTTTTATCAGCCTAAATCAGACAAGACAATATTGCAAAGCCCTCTAAAAGCCTATATGCAGTAGGTTCAAAACATTATTGTAGAGCCAATACACTTTGGTCATGTTGCTTATTTATTGCAATGCCATTCAAGACTTGACCAGATTTGGGGGCTTCTGTGAATTGAAATGAACCATAAATAGCTGTGCCAATGAGCAGAGTGTAGCCCTTTCTTTCTCTGTGCCCTCTTCATAGAAAAGTGTTTAGAGGGCACAGTGCCTGTTAAATTAGATTCACAGGTTCATGGTTATGTTTTTAATCTGTGCCACTGTATACAATCTTTCAAATGACTTCTATTCTCACTTTGTGATAAGAGCCTGAGGATGCAAACATCCTGTGCTGCAAATCCGCCCTCCCTGAATGCTTTGCGCATGCTGCGAAGGGAAGAGAAAAATGTCTCTTTTAACCAGGCCCTCAACTTAGTTCACTCTGGGCCCCCAGGGCTCGATATCCTCCAGTATGTCCTTCTCCACACCAAAACTCTTGACCGAAACAACGCGTTGTTAGAGCTTTAGCCCTGCTATTTTCTCTTAATTTTCACCCCAGAACATTGATGGTTAAGAAGCCGGAAGATGACAGGAACAGATGATGATGATGCCAGCTCATATCTTCACTTAGAGCAGTTCTCCTGTGCCAGTCTTGAACTAACGTGGCATTTGGTGTCGTTGTCCTGTGTGTGTGTGTGTGTGTGTGCGCGTGTGCTTGCTGTGAATGGGGAAACAGTACTGTTGCAGAAAGACAATAGGCCATTATCACCTCCCACTACCTCTTTCTCCCTTCCAACGTCCGCCTGGCTTGCGGAGCTATACCAGGAGCCAAGGGTGAAACCACTGGACATGTGACCGGGTCTGTGGGCACTCAATGGAGTCCCATTAGATGGCCATTGTTCACAGGAATGGCTCACAGGCTCAAGAGTGTGACCCCATATAGCAGTGGTTCTCAAAGTGGGCGCCGACCGTGGCACCCAAGGGTGCCATGAATGACGCAAGTCCGCGGGTGCCGCAGAATACTTATCAATATCACGACTTCAGTTTAACCACTTTAGACACTCTATACTTATTCAATCCACGCCAAATCTTCTTGCCAAAAACAGCTGATCTACAAGCTTGTAGATCAGCTATTTTTGGCCACTATTCCCCCACTATACTGGGGTTCAAGTTGTATAACGTTATTTTCAATCTGTCCTGGGAAGTTAATATATGTTTTCCTCGTGAATCTTGGGGGGAAACATTTACGTATTTACATACGGTAATATGACGTAAATGTAAGGTTCTATGAAGTACTGTGAAGTAACTCTGTGTTTTCAAACACCACTGGTACCAAATAGAACCTAGGAAAAGGTTCTGAACTGGCAGGGGCCCTTTGAGGATGCCCTGTTTTGTAGATTTTTTCTATCCAATGAAGTAGTGAGTGACTAGTGTGACAGCTTGCCATAGGGCCCAGAACGGCAAAGAACTATCCTGTTTCTCACCTTCCGAGTGACTGCGTCGATCACAGACAGTAGAGGAAGAAATGGTGGTAATATGTGTGATAAAACGTGACAGGTGTTGGGTGCAGTGTGACCACAGACAGGAAGAAGTGCATGCTTTTCACAGCCACGGAGACCCGGCTGACATCGCTTTATTAATTCAGGGTCAGGGTGGAGAGGTTCCCAGACAGGAACCCGTCCAACTCACCTTTAATCCAACAGTAAATGAAGTCTCAAACTCTTGCCCCATTCTTCCTCTTCAGATTCACAGTACATACTGTACCGTGGTTCTCAAAGTGGTTTCCAGGGTGGTTTCCTAGGTTCCTTTAAGGGGTCTAAATTGACCCACACAAGTCTGTAACTCATTTGGTTCCATTTGTACACTGTCAGAGTTAAGGGAACACCTTGGATTTAAAAAGTTTGAGAACCACTGCTGTAGTAAATACGGGCAGGGGGAGAGCTCCGTCCTCTGAGGTTAACATGAAATGTGTCCACTAAGTAGTTCTCAACTGTGGAATACTGTGTTTTTAATTCTAGACCCTCAATCAGAGAGTGATTTATAGTCTGGTGGGAAGTAGGATTAAGAACCCATAGAGCAGAAAATGTGAGGTCCCCGACCGACTTTAAATCACTCCCTTCCTTGATTGGGAGACTAAAGAACAGCCAGTATTCATCAGCAGTTGAGAGAACTTCTTATCACGTCAACCTCAGTGAAAGAAACCCTTCCCCCCTTTCTTTACTTAACTTTTCAAGGGAGGAAGAGAAGAAAAAAAAAAATATATATATATATATAGTATCTAAAGCTCAAGTGTCGCCAATGCGGAACGCACTTGTGAGATTGGAGACAAGGTATTTTAGCTATTTGTCAAATGAAACGAGAGACTCTTGCACACCTACAAAAGCGACAGGTGCGAGGAGAGACCAAAGTAAACAATGGTCCGGTAAACTGAATAAGAAAAAACTCCACGCACTTCTTTCAAAGATTGCCTGATGAAGGTCTAAATACGACGAAACGTTGTAATTCCCTATTAAATCCCCTTTTGCATTTGAAGACGGTGTGTGTGGAGTTTTTTCTTATTCAGCTATTTGTCAAATACAAATTATTTACAGCTTAAGTAGGTAACCTAATGTATAACATTTACAAATTGATGCTGACTCTGCTGCTACAGCTATTACTGTAAGCATTTAACTACGTACAATATATCTGCAGCTGCACTGTAGCATTGGCTCATGGCCCACACATACATTAAGATATCATAGCATCATGCAGAATAGAAGTGTGATCAAAGTTCAGTGAAGTTTCCTTTCCATCCTACCCCCCCATTGTATTTTACCCCGGTGCTGTTATTTCAGGCTTTGCCGCCTAAAAAACCTCTCTCGGAGACGTTACTGTCACTTTAGTCACAGGAAGTCCTGTGGTATAACAGGAAAGAAAACAGGAAGTTGATGTAGCCAAGCTACAGGTTTTGTCTAGGCGTCCTTGTTATCCCATTGGCTACTGCCACGGCTGTTGTGGATGCAGTGAAAAAGCATCTTGCCTGACGTCACGTCAGTGTTTGGCCCGTGAATGGCCCGTGGAAGGAGATAATTGATGCTCCCTGCACAAACGAGGGAAGTTGTGAGCGTAGCATACACACGTTTGAACAACATCCAAAGCCGCCTTCCCTCTGCCGTTGTGACATACAGCTAACCACATGTCACAACAGCGTGCAGTGCAGCTTCATCGTGATCACAATCTCCCCGCATATTCCATTCAATAGCCATAGTCATAGTCATAGTCTATGATTTAAGCATTGTCATATCCTGCAGGTTTATCACAGAAAGGGATCAGGGATGAAAATGCACGTCACCACATACATTAATCACAAAAGGCCTGCCTTCAATGTGCAATGTATATTATGTTCACACGGTTTCCTTTAACCCTATCATCCCTATTCTGGGGCAAGCATTACGTGAAAATACTAAAGCATATCTACAAGCTCACAACATGTCACAAAGTGGCATTTTGTGAGCTACTAGATCAGCTACTTCTGCAAAGAGATTTGGTGTAGAGGAGGGAAAAGTGGTTACTTATGGGTTTAACTGGTTAATTATGCTATTCACCTTGGAACACTTGTTGTTCCCGATCGATCAGGTGAACTGACTAGGATATTTGTGTCTTGCCAACGACCCTGTATATGTCAGTTGGTGAACCTCTTCAGTCAATGATTCTGCCATACATTGAGCTGGCCCTGTCACTTGCATTCTGTTTCTGTGTTCTCAATCATAACCCTGGTAACTGCAGTAGTAGCATCAGTGCCAAGGTGGAAGCCAAGGTGAGATGACTTGCAGAAACTAATCTTAGAGTTTTTATCACCAATTATAACGGAGTTGGAGGGATGCCCAGAATCGTGATAGTGGGGGACAATGACAAAGCTACAAGCTTGGAATGAAGAAAACCCATCTGATGCTGTTGCTATATGGATCAAATAACAAGGAATTCTAGCGATATGCCATGGTGGTACAGTGGTCAAGATCAAGGCCTGAAAAAAAAAAAGGAATTCTAGCGCTACTATAATACTTCTGATAATTTTGTCATGAAAATATTTCATATTACAGGCTTTGAAGCGTTTGAAATATGTGTTTTAGATCTATATTGCTGCAAAGGTTTGCTGTTGCCAGATACAGGTGAAACGATTGAATCGTCATCGTCATAGGAATCGTCACGATTCCTATGACATTGGGCTCACAGAGGCATCATTTGGGAATGGTGGTGTTATGTCAAGCAGCTCCCCATAATAACACTAGAAACACTGGCTATCAATCTCTAAAGATTGTAAGAGAAGTGATTCAGAAGTAAATCAAAGCCATGTTCATACCAAAGAAAACATCCTATGTCTCTCATCCTTTCCAGGCACGTAACATCAGGACCTCTGAAATGACAGCCATCAAGATTGTCAAGCTGGATCCTGGTAAGCTAAAGCTTGATTCATATTTGGTTGCGAATGGTGTCTCGTACCTAAAATAGCAGACATACACCGTCCGGCGCATAGCCAAGTATAAATCGGGCATAACACACGACTTGCTCAGAATGCTCACAAACTGTTGTTAGTCACATTGTGATTATAGGTTGCATTTACTGCGCCGTGTGCTATGTGACTCAAGAATGCTGAATGCAACAAACACCTGAATACATGTGGTATCTCTAATCGACCAATCATCTGCCGTTCAGGTGATGACATCACGTCCATCCAGCAGGAAATTACCATGATGAAGGAGTGCAAGCACAAAAACATTGTGGCCTACTTCGGCAGCTATCACAGGTGCTGTATCGCGTCTTCTTTTTTGAAAACCTTTATTTAGCGCGGGAGCTGCGATGGAACACAGGTGCTCTTTCTCAGCAGAGCTCAGATATTCACCCACCAGGGGGGCTGCCTAAGTGACTTCATAGTCTACGCTACTGCTTGAGCAGTCCAATTGGAGCAGTTGGGGGTTGCGTATGCCTTGCTCAAAAGCACTCTGGCAGTGTTTGATCAGGGCCATGGGAAATTGTTATTTTTTTACGTGTAGCTAGCTAGCTAGATAGATAGATAGATAGATAGATAGATAGATATTATCCCACAAGGAAAAATCTGTTGTCCAGAGGCAGCCATGCAGTCAAGGATACAAAGTTACAGGTAAAAGTATGAAAAAAGAAATCACACCCAATGTGAAGTGAGCGGTGGTCGTGCTTGCATAACGTCTTCAGATTTGAGTCTAGGATGTACAGGCTATGCTACACACACACACGTTTTGCTATGGCAAAATGCTGAGGAAAAAGGCTATGACATACATGATGCTACGTACACACATTTTGCTATGGCAAAACGCTGAGGAAAAAGGCTACAGACACACGCACAGCCACGTATAGGAGCGGTTTACCACCGCTCATAACAAGAGTAAGTGTCTCACCGTTATCTCAACATGACACAAATAATAATACTAACTAGTAAGACGCCCCAGGGCGACAAGCGACCTTGCCCATGTCTTGGCCATCTGGCCAGTTATGTATATCGGACCAGTTACCCATATATGGAGACCCCATTATGGGCTTAATATTGATAACATCAGGGAACTCCATATATGAGCATCAAAGGGATTCTGTTAGTGTGGTTCCCCTGACATCACAGTGATGTCAGAGCTGCAAACCCATAGACCGTAGGTCAGCATGTGCCGTTTCACATACTAAACTGCGACCTTTGGTCGCAATCAGTACAATGCCAATCAAAAAAGTGTCCATTGGTCAGAATTGGTCTTGCCTCTAGCGCAGTAGTTCTCAAAGTGGATTTCAGGGACTCTCTAGGTTCCTTTCTGGGGGTCTAAATTGAACCTTACAAGTCTGTAACTTTGACAGTGTACAAATGGAACCAATGGACCTGTTATTGGTTCCATTTGTACCCTGTCAAAGTTAAGCGAGGACCTTCAAATTTCGAAGTTTGAGAACCACTGCTCTAGCGTACTTGGTGCGGGGAATCAGATTGGCAACTCTTAAGGTCTTTGTTTGCACACAGGCGCGTTTATCCGCACGGATAAAACGGACAATTTCATTTTTTTAAAAGAAAACAATGATTCTCTAGTCTCTACGACCTCATGCACACCGGATCCGAATTAGCCGTGCGACGAGTGGCTGCGGCCGTGCGTTTTTTTCTCGATCGAACCCAGTTCGATTTGTGCGTCTTGTCGCATGCGGTAAAAAACTCATCACTCTTTTTATGACTCCTTTTGGGATCTGCAGCGCCGATTCCGCACAGCATTGCACACCAAATCCAATGCGTTTTATTCATGCAGCAAACGAAAAAAAACACAACCGTCCTGTGTGCAAAGGGCTTTAACATGCCCGGTTTTCAGGCTGTGCTGTTTAGATCTGTGGCATTCCTTGGATTGTTGGCAGACATGAATATGTAGTTTGTCTCTTAGTTCCTGACGCCACTGCCCCTGTGTGCAGAATTCCTTTCCCACTCTTTGTGACTTGTGTGTCCCTGATGAAGTTACTCTGCATCGCAGCTCACCAGTGAGATGTTTTATTTGGCATTAGGGCTGTCACGATTATGACATTTTACGTGACGATTACTTGTCACTCAAATAATTGCGATTAACGATTTAATTGTGTTTTTGTCGTTGACAATTACATTTCTGTTTGGCTTTTGAGCTTTGAAGTTGCTCATGGCAATTATGACACATAACCTAAATACACAAAGAAATGACTGACATTGCATATTTGACAACTTTATACTTAAAAAGAACATTGATAGTGGAAATAGCCGATCTACAAGCTCACAGCGCGTCGCATTGCGACCCGTTGTGAGCTTGTAGATCTGCTATTTCCACTACTTTTTGAAAGTGTTTGAAACTATATTAACATTTCTCAACATGGAAACGATTATGACGATTATGCAAAATAATTGCAATTACCTAAAATAATTGCGATTAGACGATTATGTAATAATTGTGACATCCCTATTTGGCATGTTTCTCCAACACCATGTGGTACCATGGACTGGGTCTCTAGCCTATTAGTTGTTTCTCAATTGCAGTAAATCCAGTTTGCTACTTTCTGGTTTCTGCTCTGCCAGCTCAAGGTCAGATTGTAGTGGGCTTTTTGATAAAGCACACAAACCTCTGCTGCAATCCGTTTTCTAAAAATGCCTCTAGCAACGATAATCAGAGCTTTGGGCGGAATGTCCTTACTTCCACCCTAGCGTCCCTATTCTGGGGTGAACTTTGACAAAAATAGCAGATCTACTGTATAAGCTTGTTGAGATTGTTGTGTTGATTGGCTATTTTTGACAGAGATATTTGGCGAAGAGTGGGAAAAAAGGCAAAGGCCAAGTATAGAGACCTGTGTGAATAGAGGGAAAAAGTAGCGAACCATCTATAGAGCCCTGGGGGACCCAGTCGTCTAAGTAAAGGATTTATTTGGTTAAGACTGGACAATAAGCAGTGCATGTGTCAGACAGACAGATAAAGTTGAGCATCTCTTTTCAGGAACACCAAGCTGTGGATCTGCATGGAGTACTGTGGTGGAGGGTCACTGCAGGACATTTACCAGGGTAAAAAGCACACAGCTCTCTCTCTCTCTCTCTCTCTCTCTCTCTCTCTCTCTCTCTCTCTCTCTCTCTCTCTCTTCATATCTATGGACTGTGCTATACGGTTTTAGTTAATCTTCCAACCGAACGAACAGATCTAGTTTTTATTATTACAAATTAAAAGTAAACTCTTCCATATACTTATTTACGCACTTTAAAAAAGGACCCAAACTTGTGAAAACAGCATATCTAACAAGCGTACAACGTGTCGCTTTGCGCCACGTTTTTAAAATGCATACAATTATTTTAAAAAAATATATTATTATTATTATTATTACTTTTTAAATAATAATATATTTTTATTTTAGTCATGACCCATACAAATTGCTCTGTGACCTACAAATGGGCCCCGGCCCACTGGTTGGGAAACAGTGGCTAGATTATCTTTGTTATTTGAACTCTCCGTACTGTATATAGTATGCTGGACACGTAAGCCATACATGATGTGAGGTTACATGATGAGCAAACCTGTTTCTGTTTCTGACTCACAACAACCACCCAAGGATAGTTTATATTTCTAAAGAGTCATTTGCGTTCTATTTTTGGGAATAGCTGTATACCTGTAGACCCATACTTTGTCCTCCTCTTGTGTGGGTACTGGCCATTAATCAAAGTGTTCCTCACAGTGACGGGCCCATTAAAGGAGAAGCAGATTGCCTACGTCTGCAGAGAAACCCTCCAGGTAAGGCGTTTTGGGATTTCATTTCATTTCTCCCACCTCCCAGCTTATGTCCACTGTCTGCAGGCTAGACTCGTCGTGCGGGGGGGGGGGGGGGGGGGGGAGTGGGACTGAGTTACTAGGGCCCAAGGTGGAGGGGCCTTAATTATTCAATACTTTAGCTATTGAAAAATAGCAGATCTACAAGCTTACAGCGCAGTACCGAGTGCCCCGCTGTGAGCTTGTAGATCTGCTATTTTTGAAAAGTCGTGAAAATCTTTGAATATATGTATTTTTTAAGCGAACATTTGTAACTCAAATTTTGCTTCTACAACATATTTTGAGATAGGGGGTCTGTGGCCAAATACATGTCATTTTGGGGGTCCTTGACATGAAACAGTTTGAACCCGCAGGGAAACCTCATACCCAGGGCCCAGAATTTGGTGCGACACCCCTGACGTTTTGGGATTTCATTTCTCCCACCTCCCAGCTTATGTCCACTGTCTGCAAGCCAGACTCATCGTGCTGGGGCTCAGACCGCCAGACAGTTCGGGAATATACACGCGCTGCTGAGAAACTGAATCATACTGTTGTGTTTCCAGCCACAGTAGGGCAAAGTAGCATTTAACCTAGCCAGATACAGCTAAATATAGCTCTACTGCATAACAGAGAATAACAGAGTACAGCGACATAACATCTGTTGCTTCTCAATACCCTGTATGACTTATTTGTTTACATTTTCATCAACATTATGAATGGCCTATTTGTATGCAGTCTATCTACAGTGAAACGTTTACACTTAAACTAAGCAGGTGTCCATTAGAGAAGGTTTCCTCAGGATGGCTTCTAGCTTCCTCCTCATCCTCCCCTATCCTCCAGATTGTCCACTTTAACCCCAACTACAGAGCTAGCCTTCCTCAACAGCATGTTCAGTTTGTTAGTGTACTTTGTGTTGATATTATTAGAAACCAGATCCCTCCCCCCATCTCCACCTCATCCCCATGGATGGTGATGAGAGTCAGGGGCCTCTTCTTGCTATGCTGGTAGACAGTCCACCACCACCACCAGCTCCTTGCTCTTTTCTTGACCTGAAGGTTACTGTTGTCCAGTGGTGTAAAGTAACCAATTCTCAGTACCAATCAATCAATCAACCTTTATTTGTCACGTACAATTTAAAAAAGCAAATTTCTAAAATGTAGTGAAATGTATACAGGTTAGCCCAACAGATAGTAATCAATATAACAAGACAACAGGACTAAGGAGATAAGATAATACTTTTATGCCACTACATCTCAGAGGCAAATATTGTACTTTTACTTTTACATTTATTTTTACTTTGTAGATTTTGATTATTATTACTAAACATACATTACCCACTTCAGCCCTATATTAATTTCTGACATTTGAAAATAGCCAATCTACTGTACAAGCACACAATGGGTTGCATTGTGAGCCTGTAGATCGGCTATTTCCAAAAGGTTTATATACATTTGAAAACTTGAAATGGGACATTTTGCGTACTTGAGTACTTTGACTTTTGATACTTTAAGTACTTTTTTTAGTTTTTGGGCTTTTTATGACTTTATTGCATAGGACAGTAGACTGACAGGAAATGAGGGAGAGATGGGGAGTGACATGCGGCAAAGGTCGTCCAGATTGGGAATCGAACCGGCGACGCCGTCAGTCATCAATGCCTATATGGCAATGCCTACGTGGTATGCGCCTGGACCAGTAGGCCAGCAGGCGCCCCTATACTTTAAGTACATTTTGATACCAATACTTTTGTACTTTTACTCAAGTACATTTTGAGTACCTGGACTTTTACTTGTAGTTCTGGACTTTTTCCTATATTGCAGTATTGATACTTTCACTTGAAAAGAAATAGAGTACTTTTTCCCACCACTGTTGTTGTCACACCACACTACATCAGAGAATCATCAGAGAATTTCTGTATAGGTTGCACATTCTCCTGGAAGTCAGGAGTAGACGCTGGTGAATAAGAAAGGTGACGGTGAAATTGGGGCCACCGGCAGCTAGCCGGTGTGGTTGGATGGTGTTGAAGCCAGACACTGGAGATGTCGAATAGCATGACTCTCAAAGTGATGCCCGGCCTCTCCAGGTGTGTGTAGGCAGTGTGGAGCTGGTAGGTGATGGTATCATCATCCACAACAATGTTTGCCTGATAAGCAAACTGCTGTGTCTACCCACTAGACTAGGGGCTTCAGGTGCTGCTTGACCAGTCTCTCAAAGATCTTCATGACGTGAAATCAGAGTGACTGGTCTGTAGTCTTTGAGAGCACCAGTGCGTTCTTTCTTGGATATACTGGTACAATGCAGGATGTCTTCCAGAGCTGGGGCACCTTCCTAAGCACAGGGAGAGGTGTAAGATGTGCAGGAATGCTGCTGGCAGGTGCCAGGAACATGTCTTGAGCACCCTGGAGTCAGTGTTGTCTGGACCACTGGCCTTGTTCATGCTGATTCCGGAGAGCTGCTTCCTCACCTCGCCTGGCTGGTTGTGAGGATCAGGGTTGTGGGTAGGGATGGGACGATAAGCGATATTATAGTTTATCGTGATAGAAAAACACTTATGATAATGGTATTGTGGAGATTTAATTTATCGTGATATCGTCCTCCATCATGCAATGGGATCAATTCACTTTTTATTTGCAGTGCTTGTGGATCGGCTATTCTTTAGCAAATGTTCCGCCCCAGAATAATGGATTTTGATTAACGCGATAATATTGTAAACTGCGATTTCTTTTGTCACAATAATCATGATATGACATTTTCATATCGTCCCATCCCTAGGGGCTGTGAACCATGGTGATGGGTGGCAGTGGAACATTTGAATGACTAAGGGATTTTTTAGAAAAGTCAAGTGTCCATTTAACACATCTGGTGCCAACCCCGAGTTTCCCGAGTTTGTATTGGTACCAATGCTGTGCCAACCCCGAGTTTCCCGAGTTTTGGCCGTTTTTGAAAAAAAAACGTTTTTTTTTTTCAAAATCTTAAAAAAAAAAAAAAAACATTTTGGACCTCCAGAAATGTATTAGGCATGATCGCGATCGCGAAATTGCATGTTTAACCCCCATACCAACCCATTCTTTCAAACATGGCAGCGATGTTTGTTTACATCTGAAGAAAACATAATGGCCCATAAATCATGAATGCCTGAACGGATTTCCAAGCGGATTTTTTTGTTTGAAAGCTGTGAACAGTGTGCACACACGTGGTGCATCAGCTAGGCATGGGCGTGCACTTTTTACACAATTGCGCAATTACATGGAAGTCTATGGTTATCATGGCAACGTGGGACATTGAATAGAAAAAATCACACCCGTGTGAACTGAGCGGTGGTTCCCCCCCCCCCCCCCCCCCGCGTGTGTGTGTGTGTGTGTGTGTGTGTGTGTGTGTGTGTGTGTGTGTGTGTGTGTGTGTGTGTGTGTGTGTGTGTGTGTGTGTGTGTGTGTGTGTGTGTGTGTGTGTGTGTGTGTGTGTGTGTGTGTGTGTGTGTGTGTGTGTGTGTGGGGCGCCTTAGTGTCTCATTCTGACCCCAAGAACAGCAGCCCCAAGAGAGAACAGGGACACATTATTTCAGCTAATATTATTAGTTATTGATGATGTTCATATTTGTTCTGTATGATGATATGAGGTAATTAAAAATACATTATGATTTTTCCAGGGCTTGTATCATCTGCATGAAACTGGCAAAATGCACAGAGACATAAAGGTACAGTCATGTTCCTCCTTTTTCCCACCAGGGTACTACTTGAAGTTGTGGTCTACATTTAGATCCTTTGTTGGTATTTCTGGGTGTGTGAGTGAGTGTGTCACATCCATCAGCCCATGAAACCGGGCTCACATTCGCTTCTCTGTGTTCTCTCCACAGGGAGCGAACATCCTTCTGACAGAGCGAGGAGACGTGAAACTGGGTCAGTAATCTATGCATTGTGCTTGCATACACATGCACGCACAGACAGGCACGCACACACACACACACACGCCACTCGCCCAATATCATAGTAGGTCAAAAATACTGTCTTATTAGATGTGTCTCCCCGCTGTAGCTGATTTTGGCGTGGCAGCGGAGATCAGCGCCTCTGTGGCCAAGCGGAAATCTTTCATCGGGACTCCCTACTGGTGAGATGAATGTTCCTGGGGGACCTCGCCTGACACTGAAAATAATAATAATAATAGCATTTCCCCCCCATTCTTTACACACTCTTCTGATGTTGATATGGCGAATTGCACACATGCAATGCAGTGCAGGGTTACATTACACAGTAAATTCCCCTGTGGGGTCCATTTTTACACTTTCATAGATTATAAAATGAACACATTAAAGGAAGGTTCAACAGATAAGGGACAGCTTCTGATATTTACATACTAGTCCATATCTAGACAACAATAGCAGTTGCTTCAAAAAGAGAATGACATGGAAATTACTCAAAATGAGAAACATTCTCAGGTGGTACGGTGGCGCAGTCGTTAGCGCTTCGCCTCACAGCTAGAAGGTCCTGGGTTCGATTCCCGCCGGGGGACGATGTGGGTGCTGGGGGCGTGTTTCTCCCTCCGCGTCATCAGCGCCTACACCCTAGGTGGGGTCGGCAATAGGGCCTTTCTGTGTGGAGTTTGCATGTTCTCCCCGTGTCTCCTAGGGTTGATACCCTCACAAAAACATGCAGTAATCCTGGTCTCAATAATGCCTTCCCCTGGCCAGCCGGGGCGCTTGATGGAGGGGAAAGGAACTGGTTGGAATAACGTGTTCCTTCCACGTGCTACGTCCATCCCGGGGAAATCCCCCCTGTCAGGTGAAAAACTTGGAGTACTCATGCATTGAAGGAAGCATGAGGTCAGTCCGTTGTCTCCCCAGGCGCGGCAGAGGGAGAGCAGAGCCCAGGATTACATAGACAATTGGCACTGGGTGAAAAATGGGTTGCAAAATCGCGGGATAAAAATTATATAAAAAAAAAAAAAAATGAGAATCATTCTCCGTAACTACAGAAAACACAGCTGTCCGGGTATGAAGAATCATAGTGGGAGTCGAAGACGATGGTAGTTGTACCTAATGTATTAACTGACTTCTTTGTATAATATTGGCCTGTACATTGGTCGCATACAAAACCAGCTATATTTGCAATGCTCTGGAAATGTATATTGATGATATAAGTGCCCTTGATTTGTTTATATGGAGTGTTGGTGAGTTCACATTTTACTGGCAGTGTTCTGAATGTTGGCACAGGGCTAGATTTAGCAACTAGAATCGTTTTTCATATTCTTTGATTTTCTTTTTCTTTTTCTTTATTCTCATTGGCATTTTACCAACCAAGGATGGCACCAGAAGTGGCTGCTGTGGAGAAGAAGGGTGGTTACAACCACCTGTGTGACATCTGGGCCGTGGGCATCACTGCCATCGAACTGGCGGAGCTCCAGCCGCCCATGTTTGACCTCCACCCAATGAGGTGAAATCAGCAGCCGCTCTGACTCAGCACAGAAGACTGGCTCAGAGCCTCAAACAAACACACACACACACACACACACACACACACACACACGCACACGCACACACACTGTGACTGGCTCCAGTCCACTAGGCTATTTGAAGGTAGAAAAAGAGAGGGATTGGTATGGAGAACAACTGTTGCCAAATACGGGTAAAAAAAGGCGATTCCAGATATCAAACCCTGTATGCTTTGACAGGTACCGTGACAGGTCACAGCTTATGAATCATGACAGACCTCTATCGGCTAATAAACACCGGGTGGTGGGTGGGGGTCCGCTGTGACACGTTGGCACGAGGCCCAGAATTCAAAGCGGGGAGGGGGGAATGTTAATCGTTATGAACGTGGGGGGACTCATAAAGCCATATTTGGCCGGAGGAGTTGGTACAATCTAGCCAGTGTCAAGGTAGATAGATGTGGAGCAGAGAGACGTTTTGTTGTGTAACGTTTTGGCTGACTGGCTCCGTTTCCAGCTCCAGTACACAGTATAAACCATTGAGACGTCTTTCCCAGTGTGGTGACATTTAAAACTGTGTTGCAGAGCCCTCATGTTGATGTCCAAGAGCAACTTCCAACCTCCCAGACTAAAGGATAAGAGCAAGTGGTGAGATTAAGTGTCCCTGTTTCACATTTCTTATGTTAATAACTCTTTTCCCCTGCCATTCTCTGTATACATAATGCATGCTTCTCCTGTGTTTGGGTGATAGGGCTCATTATATTTTATTAATCTTCTCCTGGTTTGTAATTAATCATGTTCACACGCCACCCATTTTGTACTTTGTCTTTCTGGCCATCTCCATTTGTCTTCTGCTTTCCCTCACCCTCCCTCTTCTTAAGCCTGATTTGTACTTTGGCGTACGGCAGCGTTGCGTGCCGAAAATAGCTGATCAACAATCTCATAGTGAGCTTGTAGATCTTCTATTTTCTGGCATGGAACACCGCCCTACAAAACAGAATAAATGAAGCATTACAAAGTTGCGGAGAAACATTTCAGTGGCCTGAATTTCCCTTTGCTCACACTTCCTGGCTGCCTTCCTTTTTTCCCCTCATCCATTTTTGCTCTCTCCCTCCCTCCCTTCCTCTCTCTCTCTCTCTCTCTCTCTCTCCCTCTCTCTCTCTGCAGGACCACAGCGTTCCAGAGTTTTGTGAAGATGGCGCTCATTAAAAACCCACGCAAACGACCCTCAGCTGAGACCCTGCTGCAGGTGGGCCTCCTCCCGTTGTTCATCATCGTTGTGTGTCCATAACGCTCTCTCTCCTACAGTGTGAAGACAATGAGTGTGCTCTTGTGCCCGGGTAGCTCGGTAGAGCTCTCGCCTTTGGACTGCAAGGTCATGGGTTCGATTCCGGTCACCGCCAACTCTGCATATGAGTAGCACGGCTTGGCAAGTCGTGCGGCAAGTACTGGGAGCTGATGGTAGGTGTGGCGCCTGTGTCCACCTCAGCAGTCCATCTCCCAGGGGTCTAGCGCATTGTAACGGGGACAGACTCCCGCGTGTTACCAGCTGATACCGGCAATAAGCCACTCCCGACCTACTTGACTTTATAGCAGGGGTTCCTAAACTTTTTTGTCTCAGGGCACCCCATAAATATGGCTGTTTTCACTAGTTTTGTGTGACAGTCTTGTATGATGAAGCAGGGCTTTGCTTTACCAAAAGACGTACACATTTGAAACTTGGAGATACGAGGTTCTGCCCGACAGTGACGATATTTTAGTGATTATGTTGCGAAGAAAACATTGAGATAATAGCCATTTTGGTTAGAACTGACTGAAAATAACTTTGTACTTCAAGTTTAAAATGATACTAAATATTTTTGTGTCCAAGTGGCCAAATAGATAGATATGATAGATACCTTTATTATCCCAAGGGGGAAAATAAAATACATTCCAAATATTATCAAATGATCTCGCGGCACCCCTGGACTGCCGTCACGGCACCCCAGGGTGCCCCGTCACCCACTTTCTATAGTTTGGGTTGCTCTGCTTTACTAGGATGAGCTGAACCACATGTGGAAGGGATTTGGCTGGAGGTCAAAGAGTGATGTGTGATATCCCACACAAGGAGACGCTAGATTCATACATGCAGTAGCACCATGTTTTGCTTTTGAGATTTAGGAAGGAAAAACTCCCACACACTGTCGTCCTAACTTGAATAGAACCGTTTATTAAACGTTGTTTGAGTGTGTCTGACCTTCATCAGCTGACAAAAGAGGAATGGACTTTTTCCTCCTACGCAACCCTGTCACCGGCTCTTCAATTCAGTTTATTTGTCAGCATGCACTGCAGACAACATACAAAAGTACATTACAGAATGTACAATTTATAAAAAAAAAAAGAAAAAGAAAAACTGGGATAGAGTTAAAAACAAGACATTCACTAGGAGCTATACACTCACCCACAGAAATACAGAAAGGTACGGTGCAGGCCATGCCACATCACTTTTATCACAGTCCATTCATCAATCATTAACTAGTCTCGCGTGGCCAGACTGTTGCCTCCGCGATTTGGTCAAATGCTCCCAGCATACAGTCTGGCAGACGGAAATAGAAACGGTGAGTGCGAGATGAAGCGGAAGTGAAGCCCCCACGTCACTTCCGTTTCCGTCTCACATCACACATATTTATCATTATATAAATAAAAATCATATAAGCATGTTTAGCTTGCTGCTTAGCAGAAATGACATTTTAAAATATATATTTTTTAATGTTAATGCCCGTTTTCGATACTCGCCGTTCGGGAGCTGCTGTTCCAGACTCTATATACATATAGCATTCAGAGATTGTGGAATAGTTGTCTGGCTACGCGAGACTAATCATTAACAGTCCATGATTGATTTTACATAATAAATGTATGACAGTTCTATTCCAGTTTCAATTTTCTCAGTCCATTCTATTATTGGTAAAGTGACAGTGCATGACCGTTTCTCTTCCAGGTTATTATACAGTCTGTTCACATACTAGTAAAGTGCCAGTGCATAGTAGTTCAGTAGTAAGGTCCTAGAGAATGAGGTTAGAGTTGAGTGTTGATATGATCCTGGGAGAAAAGCTATTTCTGAGCCTCGTGCTTCTGGCCCGGAGACATTGGTACCGGCGTTCCCCTTGGCACTGTTTTGAACAGTCCATTACATGGGTGGTGAAGACGATTTTCCGGTAGATGTCCTTTATGGAGGTTAGCTGGGTGCACTCAGTTCCATGCTTCAGGGCCTTTTGATCAGCGAGGGTGCAGCTGCCATATCACACTGTTATGCATGGTGTTCTAATGCTTTCCGCAGTGCAGCAGTAGAAGTTGGCAAGGTGGACCCATTTCAACCTCCTCAAAAACTAAAATCCACGTTCGGCCTTCTAATCACAGAGACGGTATTTGGGGACCGTTTCAGATCCTCAGTGATGTGAGCACAGAGGCACTTGAAGCTTGTCAAGATCAGCCTTTGCTCCGTCGATGAAGATGGGGTCATGTCTGGTCATGTCTGGTTTTGTTGGTCTTTCAGACATCCACTGTCGCTTCCTTGGTTTTGTGAGGTTGTAATTGGAGTACCATGTCATTAGCCCAGCTCAGTGGCCCTGTAGTTAGAGTGTCCGCACCGAGATTCGGAGGTCGAGTTCAATCCTTTGGCTGCCTGGATCATAGCAAAGACTACAACAATAGGACCCACCACCTCCCTGCTTGGCAATCAGTATCGAGGGTTGGATTGAGGGTAAATCCTTGCGACGTACTTGTTTTTTTAATGAAAAACATCTCACATAAAATACAAAAAATGAACCAAAACAGTGTTTCAATGCCTTACCCAATACATGGTTTCTCTTTTCTAAAAGAGACCTTGAAATGTGAAAGAGCTTTTGTTCGAGTGTTTTTTTGATTGACTAAATATCCTACAAGTGCCACATTCAAGGATGGAGCCTGCACAAAATGATTATACAAGCCTTTTTGTAGGCAACTGGCTGTAACATTTGATTCCACATGCATTTCTATGAGTATAGTTATACCACACACCTCTTTATTTATTAACATTTATAGCAATTGCAGTAGATTAGAGTTTATCATGATTGATTATGTATGACGTTATAGAGTAGATCATGTATTCATTGATTATATTAATATCTAGGTCTGTACAGTATGATGATACTAATACTTGATAGTTAGGAGTCGAGAGGCCTTCAGTAGGCCTCAGTAACTATTGTTTTGCTAAAGCCTATCTTGTTATGGTACAGCCTGTTCCAGAGGCCTTGAAGCCACAGTATAACTCTAGTGTTTGACCATTCTTCTGGGCAGAACTCTTTTACCACTGCCCAGAGTGTTAATTGTACTTCTGTCCATGATATCATGTTATATATAAACTTGACCACACCACCACCTAATATACATTGTCTTGTCTCCTCATTTCTCATGATTATTGATTGATCTGAATTCCACCACACAGTCTAGTTATTATTGTATAAGGAAGTGGTTTGTTGCATGGCTTAGAAAAAGAATAAATTGGCCCGAGGCCAAACGTATTTGCTGCTAGAGTGAGCTAGAGTACTGTATGTTAAATCAGCCAGTCCTGACAGTTTGAGGTCTGTTGGTCAGAAAGTTCAGGGTCCAGTTTCAGAGTACATTATTTATTTTACATTGTGTTAGACATGACATTTTACAGAGCGATGTTATCAAATCGAGGTTGCCGTGTCCAAGGTCGCGAGTCACGCCCATCAACCCTTCAGGGGTGGCTGTAGATGAGTGGCTACTAGTGGCCGCCTGGGAATCAGAAGGTCACCGATTCGACCTTCAGATACGTGTCACTGTCGGTGTCCTTGAGCACGACACTCAACCCCCCACCCCTCGCCCCTTACCCTCATCTGAGCCATCAGAGCATTCACCTGCTGGGTTAAGCCTTTAAGACCTGGAACGTGCCCGCGTCGCGTTAGATTTGAACCACTTTAACTATTATTTTTATGCTTTAACTATTGAAAAATAGCAGATCTACAAGCTCACAATGCTGTGAGCTTGTAGATCTGCTATTTTTGGAGAAAAAAAACGTGAACACGTGTGCAAGTCTTTGAATATCTTTGACCTGATCTTTGACCCGACTTCAAAATCCTTCCTCTGAATCAGTGGTTCTCAAACCTTTTCATGTCAAGGACCCCCACAATTACAGGTATTTGGCCAAGGACCCCCATCTCAAAATGTGTTGTTCCAGGGACCCCCCCCCCAGAAGCAAATATTTGAGTTACAAACGTTTGCTTTGAAAAATATATATATATTGAAAAATGTGCACACATTTTCAAGATCTTTCAAAAAATAGCAGATCTACAAGCTCGCAGCGCGGCACGAGTGCCGCGCGGTGAGCTTGTATATCTGCTATTTTTCAATGGCTAAAGTATCAAATTATTCCAGGTCTTAAAATAAATGCACAAAAGTAATTAATTTCCAGTAAACACCAGTAAACACTCTTTTTTTTCCTTTCCTCCTCCAGCATCCGTTTGTGACTCAGCTGCTGACCCGTAACCTGGTGATCGAGCTGCTGGACATGGCGAACAACCCCGAGCTCCACTCCACCACGCATCACAGCATGGACGACAACGAGCTGGAGGTCAGCACACAGACAGACGCCTGGTGCAGTCAAGCAACAACTCATGCCAGCCCATGGTGCTGTATGTTATTGTATCACACCTTCGCACCGGGCCAACAACCCCCTTAGGTGTGACGCAGTATAATGACAATGAACCATGTAGTCTAGATGGAAAGGGGGGTCCGCGCACATAGGGTGGATTTTTTTTTTGCCACTTGTTTTTTTAATTTTATCCTTGAAGGGTATATTTTAAACTTCTGCCAGGTACCAAAAATGAAATATGTTCTCATGGTGTTCATTTGTAATGATTTATTGCACCTACCCATTACTTTACAGGAAAAAAAGACCCCCCAAAAAATCTTGGACACTACAAAACTGTGAAAAGTGATGACTCATCACTTTTCATCACAAAGCCATAGTTTTGTGGGGGCCGTTTTTAGCCCAAGGAAGGTTTTTCAAGCAAAACAAATGCTTGCAATTGATTCAGAATCATGAAAAACCCCTAGTTAGATCCCTCACATGCTACTTAAAGAAGATTTTTTTGGGGGTCTATTTTCACCTGTATACTGTAGTAAGTGAATGGTTAGGTGCAAGAAATCATGAAAAATGAATCCCATGAGAACATATTTCAGCTTGGTACCTGGCAGAATCTTGAAATATACCCTTCAAGGATTAAGAAAAACAGGTGGCGAAAAAAAATCCATCCCAAGCGCGCACCCCCCTTTCCATCTAGACTAATGGGCTGGGCTGAGTTATTGCCTTTTTAAAAGAATTACTGTCACAGCCGAATCATTCCAGTGTGTGTAATGTTATTATCTGATCGTGGCTCTGACTATTAACTGATACTCATTGTCTAGGCATTTAGCTACAGTAAGGCTGTGTCGTGTCGGAACTAATTCACCTTAGCGCGTCAGTACACGCATAGTGTGAGTGTGTTCAATACCTGTCTCTCACAACATGGCTTACACCCACACCGTGACATCCGTCTCCCTTGGCAGCATGTGTCCTCCTGGCTAGCCCCGGTCTTTGGCTCCTGTTCAGTTTAACTCACTGAACGCCGTAAACGCACGTCTTTGATCTGTAGTGCCATATACGCACTTTACGTCTTTTTAATTAATCAAAAGTTTTATCTTTCATAACATAATTGTAATTTCAAAAAAATCGCTCTAAACGTTAGCCGTTAGCCGTGACCGGAGCGACCGGACCGATTTGACTGTAGCACCGGTGAACACAGTCCGACGGGAAAACCGGTATAACCGAACATTGGTTCCGGCCACCTTAACGTTAATAATAAACGTTCGTTTATACACTTCCCGTGCTTCCCAGACGACGAAGTATAAGTACTCATTCGAAAGCTAAAAATGCCACCGTTCTATTGGTGCCATCCATTTGGCGATCCGAGCCCTTGATAGCGATCGCCAGGGCTCGGAAGTGTTATAGCATGTTAGCAAAAAGGCCTGGCCAAAATGTAAACAACTAGGCCCCGATCAAAAAAAAAATGGACGTGTCTCTTCCTTCTTCTATTTGTCGATCAGATAGTAGGAGACCACCACCTGGTGGTTTTCAAAGGCCATTGCACTCTAGAGAACACAGAGTCCCATTGACAGCATAAACATATCATAATGATCAAGACATCTTACACATGTTCTATTGAAGCCCAAATCTAATGATAGGATATATATATATATATATATATATATATATATATATATATATATATATATATATATATAAATATACATTTTTTCCTTTGTAAGAGGGGTAGTGTGGCTTTCGATAGAAGCATAGATTTATATATGTAATTTAAGTACAAAATATGATTTTGGCCCCCATAAAAAGGTAAAATTAAACAAAATGGATGGCACCAGTTTTGTAGATGTTTAACACATTGACCGCCATTTTAACATACCTCCGTACTCCCACCTGCCATTCGTCTCCATAGACTTCCATGTAATTGGGTGTGCACGGATCATGCACACCCATGCCTAGATAATGCACCACGTGTGTCCACATTGCTCACAGCTTTCAAACAAAAAAATCCGAATGGAAATCCGTTCAGGCATTCATGAGATAACAGCCACTATGTTTAACAAAGATGGCTGCCAAAATGGCTGCCATACTTGAAAGATGGGGTTGCTATGGGGGTTAAACATGCAATTTCGCGATTGCTATCATGCCTACTCCATTTTTTTGGGGTCAAATTTTTTTTTTGAAAAAACATTTTTTTGATTTTTTTTTTTTTTTTTTAATTCTCGGGACTATCGGGCCTGGCGGGGAAAGACATTGGAATAATCTCGGGACTATCGGGCCTGGCAGGGAATGTTAATAAAGGGTGGCATTCAGTGAGTATTAATGGACAGGGGGGAAAAAAATAAAAAACTAAAGAATCAATCCAGCCTATGTGAATTTCAACATTTAAACCATGGCATTATTTCACTTAATAAATAGTGACATTGGCTATGAGGGTCATGACAATCATAGACAAATCATAATAATAAAAAAATATTCAAAGAAGAAGAATTTATAAAGGAAAGAAGAGGCTATTGGAGAACCTGATTTGGATAGGGACACATGTGAATGTACGCAAGGACAAAACAGCCAGGCCTCAGACTGCATAGATCTGAACAAAAAGACAGACTTCATATAGCCATGGTATATTATGATTATACCACATCTCTCTTTTATACAGACAGACACATCAGGACATGCTACTGATGTAATGTAAAATCTAGACACTTTTACCCTCTCAGAGTTACACACTCTGGATTTTTTACTATGTGGAATACAGCTCATATGTACATTATGTACATACTATTACCAATTGCATCCTACCCCACTCATCATCAGAAGATCAAATGGAATGTGTTTCCCCCACAGACAACACAACGAGAACTAATCAAAATAAACTTACTTGACATTATCTGAATTGGCATGATGGTGCAAACACCAGTCATCTCGTATTCCAAATAGATTAAACAAGAGCCAAGAATGCTTGGCTCCACTCTTGCCAACTAAGTAGCAAAATAGCAAAAATACTGTAGGACAGATGGATAAGTAAATAGACAAACCAGACCAGTTCTCTAATCTCTGTTCTGTTCTGGAGGCAGGATTGGTAAACTGGAAGTTTAGTCATTCTGTAGAAAATGAATCATTGTATTCTATGTGAATGCGTTTGTCTTGCCAATGCCAAGTACGTACTAACAGAGGACTTTGTTGCTCGACTGGACTTCAGTGTCAGTGCAGTTACCCAGACAGCTGCATTGTTCCACAATGCAGAGTGAGGGAGACTTTGAGGGGAAACTAAATATTAGTTTGATAATATTGGTTTATTTACATACATTTAGCTGAGACCACTAACAGGGAAACAAAGTGCAAAATCTGATAAAATAGGCACATGGAGATGCATATCGTCGTTGTCGGGCGGAAACCTCGTATCTCCAAGTTTCAAATTTGTAAGTTCTTTCACAAGGTAAAGCCCTGCTTCATCATACAAGGCCGTCGCACAAAAGTAGTGAAAACAGCCGATCTACAAGCACACAACGCCTCGCACCGCGAGGCGTTTTGTGCTTGTAGATCTGCTGTTTTCACTAGTTTAGTTCATTTTTAAAACGATAAATGCAAAACGAACGGTTTTGGACATACAAGGTTTCCACCCGACAACGACGATATGGCTCTATGTTGAGTTTGTTGGGAAAAGCTAAACAAGGAAATGTTCACTGTGAACTGAGGGAGTCGCACACGCATATTTCAACAATGAGGAGTCAGTCAGTCAGTCAAACAATCACTAGTCTTGTGTAGGCAGATGATCAGAGATCTCTGCCTCCCGATACTGTATGTCTGGGGACTGGGAACAGCAGATCCTATGCCTTACTGCTTTGGAAGCTAAACCTGATACACTACCATCCCAATATGAAGGACCGCCCTGAACTCTTTGCATTGGTGCTGCAATGCAGTTATTTTTTAATAAAATAAACGGGCCCCGAGACAGTTACCAACATGGACTGTTATAGGCCGGTTTCCAGTGTCTCTCCCAGATCCCAGTAATCTATGGAAGTTTTTATTGGACTTAATTTTTCGCAAGGATTTACAAGGCTGTGTGTGTGTGTGTGTGTGTGTGTGTGTGTGTGTGTGTGTGTGTGTGTGTGTGTGTGTGTGTGTGTGTGTGTGTGTGTGTGTGTGTGTGTGTGTGTGTGTGTGTGTGTGTGTGTGTGTGTGTGTGTGTGTGTGTGTGTGTGTGTGTGTGTGTGTGTGTGTGTGTGTGTGTGTGTGTGTGTGTGTTTGTGTTTACAGATTGGGGAAGCTGCTCCTGACAAGATCCGGTCAGCAGGGAAAAAACACCTGCCTGTGGAGAGGACTCTTTCTGAGGAGCAATGTGAGCACAATAACACACACACACACACAAGACTAGGCATTTGGTCGCGGTAAAATATGTGTTTGACATAATAAATATCCATCTGCAGGCTGGAAGACCAGCTAATTTAACTCAACTCTTGTCATACAGTAGATCTATGTCTCTCTCTCTCAGATCCAGTCCCTGCACACACAATTTAATGAAAGGACTTTCAAGGCTGCATTTTACTGGCATCTTAGTTTGATACTCCATCTCCGTGCAAATACTGTATATTTTTAGTTATTTATGCCGACAGTGTTCTTAGGAAGCTGTTCGCTGAGCAGTTTCGCCTATAGCTAGGGCTGTCACGATATGACATTTTACGCGTTGTGAGCTTGTAGATCTGCTATTTCCACTATTTCTGACATTTTTCAACATTCACGATTATGACGATTATGACAAAATAATTGCGATAATGTCAAATAATCACGATTAGATGATTATGTAATAATTGTGACAGCCCTACCTATAGCTGTCATAGGCAGCCTCGCTGTCACACACATCCTCTCTCTCCACCCAGTAACCATGGGCAGGCTGCACGCACGCACAAACATGCACGCGTGGGCTTGCGCTTTATCTCTCTCCACCAGTTTACACATTCAAGAGCTTTTCCCAGTGAATCTCTTACACCAACATTGTTTTATGAAGCATTTTGTTGATATATAACATAGATTGTTGACGGTATGAAATATACCCGCATTAGAAATCAGCGCACAATTATTACACATACACACTGCCTGAATCTCTCCCGTCGCCTGTAATCCAAATAGATACTAGTTTCTAGAAATGCACTGTAGTGAGTGTGTTTGTGGTGTGACAAGTGGCTAACGTGTTTGTGCATGTAACCTAGGAAGCTGAGGTTAACACCAGTCTTAAGGTCTTGCTCGATGACACACGTGGGGCCTCTTGCCACAAGACGCACACGTTGACAGTTGGAGCGCCGTGAGGTCACTCGGGAAGGCGCCCAGCGCACATAGAGCCGCCACTGTCCAGCACACACACGCACATGCCATGTTCTCGCTGCCATCCTCTGACGTGGCCCCCCGTCCAGTGCGTCCATACATGTGGGATAGGGGGGGGGGGGCTTGGAACGAGGCCCAAGCAGGACAGCAAGAGAGGGCCATGAGGGAAGCCGTGATTCGGGAGTGACTGAGACGCTATTGTTCCGATTCATATCACAGAGATTACAGCACTGACCACAGGGCGTGTTAGTGGACAATGAGTCCACTCTTCAGTGAGGACAAGTGACACATATTTAGACATGGGCATGTATAGAGAAGTGCAGTACCCACTAACAGCCCCAAGGACTCACACTGAGGGTGGTCTGAGTAGAGCCAGACCAATATATCAGTCGGCCGAACTTATCGGCCATTATGGGCCTTTAACAGATCGGTACTGGAGTATACATTATGTTGTCCGTGTGCAGATTGATTCTTTTGAACATAACAGATAGGAATATGCTTGGGGTAATTGAGATTTGTTTCCATTTGTGTTTTTATATATAGATCTTTGTAATTATTCAATTCCAAGTGAAGTTTGCTGTTCCAGTGCACTGATGTCATTTTGGACTATAGGGTTCATTGATGAACTGTAAAATATCCTGCTGTCATTATATATCACAAGTGGTCGTTTTGCGGGATCAAGAAATGTGTGTTGGACTCAACTTTAAAACTGGGAAAGCATCTTTGTCATTTTAGATTTTTTAGATTTTGAAAGTGTAAGATCTACCGATTTAGAAGGCATTTTAGAATCGGCCTCAGGTCTTAATGAATTAAGCCATACCATACTTGGATTGTGGCCGTAGATCCGGGGCTGATGTGTGTTATAGACAGGACTGCCTGAAGCCCAGTGTGCCATAGTGCTGACTCATTAGAGACACGATGATTGCTAGTAAGTGGTTGGACAATGTCCCCCCACAGCGATGGGAAAAGCAAGCGCTGATCGATAGCAATCAACTCATCTGCTAATCAGTTGTGTCCAAAGTGAAATCATTTAGTACCGTTTGGTAGTGGTGTGTCTTAACCACTTAAACCCTATATAAATAATATATATGTGTTTCTACAGCTAAATGGCTATACCTGATTAGTGCACATTTATGTACATAAATGTACTGTACCCCCCTTACCCTCATTATGTTATGCTTGGCTTCTTCGTATTTGTTTATTCTTATTCTTATTAATGTTATAATATTATATACTACTGTCATTCTTGTTAGCACCGTACGTTGTGGACCTCACAAAATTGCATTCTGCTTCTTTTTACCTGTATGAGTAATGACAAATAAAAACTCCTTCTTCTATACTTAGCTGCCCGGGGTCCCTCAGAAATCTAGATTGGTTTGCTAGTATTTCCTAGCCTGGCATTGCCAGACTGATCACATAGGATCACTCACACGTTCTCTGAACGAGAGAACGTTGTGCGAGTGATCGATCTGGCAATGCCAGGCTTAGTATTTCTCCCTACTGTATATCTCTTTGTTGAAAATGGCCGATCTACAAGCTCACAAGGCTTCGCAATGTGACATGTTGTGAATCTGTGTATTGTAGATCTGCTATTTTCACTGAATGTCCGCCCCAGAATAGGAGGCCCCATTTTGGAACTGTAATAGATTTTTGTTTTTACATTGGTAATGTTTGTAAGAAATTCTGTTAAAACAGACCTACAGTATATTTCTATTTAAGATGTGGGTAAGAAAGTCCCAAATAGCATGATTTTACATCCACAAATCAAACATAACAACATAACTTAACACTGAGGACTTAACTGTAGTTTGTGGGTTGAGGCTGGGGCTGGTGTGTGTCATAGAGCGGACTGCCTGAAGGCCACTGTACCATAGTGCTGACTCAGTGACACAATGATGGCTATTTAGTGGTTGGGACAAACCACACAATCCCTAATTTATGTCAAAAACAACCCCAGATGGGGCTTTTACAGCATTCTCCTCTTCTCTGAATAAGAACCCCGTCCCAATAGTCTCTCGAGACAGACATGTTGGCTCCCACAGTTCTCTGCCTAACAGCCTGTACCTCGGAAACTCCGAAAATAAAGTGGAAAATCAAAGAGAATATCACGTCATGTCCAGCCTTTCACCTGTGTAGGCGTGTAAACAACTCCTACTGGGAGCCAAACTAGTCGAAGTCTAGCTAGCTAGCTGCTTTGCAGAAATGGAAATTCAAAAATATATTTGACAGATATTTTACATTACATTTTCAAATACCCTTCTAGCCTGAAGAGCACAACAGGAAGTTGTTGAGAACAGCTTCCTGTTCACTTCCTCTTCCTTATATTATCCAAGAAGTATCAAAGAAGGAGAGGAAACCACCCGGAAGTTGGCACACCACGGTCCATGCGCCATGACACTTTGGGTGGCGGAACTTGCCAACGGAAGCTTGATGAATAACATTGGCGTCTATGAGCTTCAGCTGGGACAGCTCATGAACAAAAAATAATTCTGAACGATTGAGACCTTTGTTGTATAATCGCTCCAGGAATATAAAAGAAGACATATCACAGGTATTTTTACAATCACTTGCTTTTCGATGTGCACGGTACATAATGTTATTGAGGCAGCTGAACAGCGGCGGCGGCCGTTTCTGTCTCGGAGCTATCGCGAGATTTGGATTCCAGACAGGGAATGGTGGAGAGTCTCGCGATACTATCTTGTTCAGAAACGTAAATTGTGCTCTTTAGATGCCTCTATAATGTTATACAGTGTACTCACCGAAAAGCAACACAGCACAAAACAATGTGTGACATGTTTTCTTTTATATTCCTGAGCTGAGTGTTTTATAAAGGTCTCTATCGTTCAGAATTATTTTTTGTTCATGAGCTGTCGCAGCCGAAGCTCATAGACGCAATGTTATTCACCGAACCTCCGGTGCCACTTCCGCCACCCAAAGTGTCATGGCGGATGGCCATGGAGCCTAAAATGACGTCAGTGTCCCTTCCTTCTTTGATCTTCCTTGATATTATCTATACAGCACTGGCTCTCAACGTGGGGTCCTGGGACGGCCACGGGTCCTTGAGGGGGTTCCTGCGGGTTCCAGGGGGTCCCAAGCTAGTTAAGAACTAAATGGACCCTTATAGATCTGTAACTCTGAAAGTGTAATGGAACCATTTGGTTCCTTTTGTTATTAGCAAATTAACACTGAGAATTTTACAGTGTCTGAGATAAAATCATAATATTATGTGTGGCCTAATGTAAATCAAACTGGGGGTCTTTGAAATGAAAAGGGATGAGAATCACTGATCTACATTTGTAATGTTGAAGTACTTGTGTGTCTGTGATCTATGATGGCACTTGCTAGAAGTCGTAATGCTTAAAATATGAGCATCAGAAACAAAGTGCAAACATGAATATTCAATGTGTCATCTTGTGTTTTAGTTGACCAAGTGAAGTTTGGGCCTCCGTTAAGGAAAGTCACAGAGCCGTATCCTGATCTGGTAAGAGTCGCTGAAAAAAGAAAATATATATTTTTAAGCTAAATCAAAAAGGATGTTTAAAATGCTAAAGCTCTGTTAATTACGATTCAGCAGGGCTCCTACGATGACGACTGGAGCCTCTCAGATGAAGACAACTCCCCGTAAGAGCCTTATCTTCATTGCTCCACTATTCTTTCTCCATTATCATCACACAGTAAAATGGACCGTGCTGAAAGAAACAGACAGTGATTGCAGTGCAAACACACAACTTAAAAGAAATGTCCCCAATTAAATCGGTACAATACAATAAGACCATACAATGACAACCATCCACAGTGTGCTTCTGTATACGACTCAAGCCCGATTTTATTTATTTTACCATAGTCAAACCATATTGAGATTTCAGTCTCTTTTTCAAGTGGGCCCTGGACAAAGAAGCCAACAGCATACATGTAGTTTCACATTAAAAAACATTAAAACAAATGAAATACAAATAAAACTGTATAAAATTGTAAAACTAGAAACAATTTAAAGCGGTGTTTTATATGTACATTAGGACGATCAATTCCATGTAGGGAATCTAACTTAAAATCTTTTTGTTGTAGATTTCGAAAGAACACATAGCTGCAAGCATGTTTCCCAAGTTCAGTTCTCACCGTGGGAACTTGATGTGAGATCATTCTGTATCATTTATACATCGTTGCGCGCCGGCGCCGCTCGTCGAAAATAGCCGATCTACAAGCTCATCGCACGACCCAGGTATAAATCAGGCTTCTATGTGTGCATTGGGCGGTTAGACCCATCAGTGAGAGAGCAGGGTGCCCCATATTAAGCCCCCCTCGGCCCATAGGCAGATAAACATCAGGTGTTCCTATTGCAGGAGCCTGTTGGAATGTGTGGAGCAAGCTCTGCAGCTGAGGTAGGAATGACAACTCCACTCCCCATGCCGCTAATCAACACCGTCATCCTGTATCCCCTCGTCTACCCCTGTCCCTACAATGCCCCATTAATTTATGAAACATTAAGCACTTTCCTTGTGATTATGGGATTGTGGTAGGCTTATGGCAATGATATTCATGTTTTAATTTGACATAATCAGTGGTTTTGTGTGTGAGTGTGTGCATATGCTTTCCCTAGCACATACAAATTCAGTCCACACAGCTATCATGAATGAATCAATTTGAAGGAGAGCTTTTTGAACACAAACCCACTGGTTTTAATGTTTGGCTTTTTTGCGCTTGTTTTGTTGTTGGTTTTGCCGTTTGTTTCTGCTTGACCGTTCCGCTTCCCATCATAATGTCATCGCTCGGCAGTTACAAATCAATTTGAATCCTTGAACATGTATATATATATATATATATATATATATATATATATATATATATATATATATATATATATATTTTTGGTTACTGCACATCCACTTGGTCTGTGCTTGATCGGGACATTGCTGTGTCTCTCTGTGCCTTTCAGGAGTTTGACCATCAAGAGGGTGCCCTCTGCTGACGTGAGTGGTGAACTACATCAATACACAAACCCATCAATACAGACATCATCAAAGTGCTCCCAGTGTAATCATGATTCATAGTCATACCCATTCATTCATGTAAAACCTATATGTATACTTGCATTTTTTTTGTTAAATTGATATATTATCAAGCATTTCAGACATGTATTTATGTAATTCGATCTGACCAGAACCAGGGATAAAACAAAATGAATGACCAGAGGGGGGATATCAAAAGACATGACACATCTGCTCTTTTTCAAAAAAGTTTGAAAAGTCTGGAAAGTGTGAGAACTACTGATTTTAGAAGGCAAAGTGTTGTGAAATCGGCCTCACGTGACCCGTATAGCGCTGTCTTCCAGGGGGGTAATGGGGGCAGGAAGAGTGGTCTGTTCAGTCCCACCACTGCGTCCCTGCCTGCCTTCAGCTCGCTGAACCTGACGTCCAGCACGGAGGACGAGGACCCGGCGCTGACCAGCTGCACGCTGGGGCCTGACTCCGCCCTCATGAGCAACTCTACCTCCTCCTCAGGTACAACACATTCAGCCCACCTCCCCATCATATAGACATCCTGCTCACATACAACACATTCAGCCCACCTCCCCACCATGTAGACCAGTGGTCCTCAACCTTTTCAGTCCGCGACCCCCAGAATAATCACATTTTAACTGGGGTTGAGGCAAAACGTTTTAACAGGGTTCTATTGTGAAAATAGCCGGTCTACTGTGAGCATGTAGATCGGTGATTTTCACAATGTCTGCCTCTAATGGATGACAATTTGGCCAATGTTTAATTTGTAATTTTAGAGATGTTCAAAGGTCCTTAAACTGTCACTTTAGAAAAGTGCAGATACCCTCTGTACACTTAAACTTTGTTTGTTTACTGTTGAGTGAGAAAACAATGTTTCACATTAAGTTAATCATCTGGTGACCCCCCAAAATTATTTGGGGACCCGGCCCACAGGTTGAGAACCACTGATGTAGACCTCCTCCTCACATACAACATGTTCAATTAAAATTTTAGTGATTCATCACTGTCACACATGTCATGTATTTTTGTTAGAAATAGCAAAAATACCAGATCTACAGTACAAGCTCATAACGTCTCACAACATGAGAGCTTGTGGCAAATGTAGCTATTTTACTGTATTTTAAAAACAATTACACGAGGACAGAAGGGCCACAGCCAGAGACTAGGGCTATTTAGGGGTCCTTGTCATGGAATTGTTTGGTGGAACCCCTTGCTTAAAATGCCAAATCTGTTGGAATTGGCCACGTCCACAGGGCAGCCATTTTGCTCCCTGCCAGGAAGGGGGTTTCCTAGCCTGAAGCTGTAAATGACTCATCGTCCTGCCTACCACCTGTTTTGAAATTGCACATATGCAGGAGGCAGTAGGATGTATTGAAAATGAGTGCTCAGAACTGCACAGAATTTGACAATGATGGGTTTTTCTTTTCTTTTTTTTTTTTTCAAACAAATCTTGATAAGAGACAAAGAGGATAACCAAAAAGAGGATAAAAAAATCTGTACAGGTGCAAAATTGGAGAGTTTAGCGTTGTTGAATACAACCAAATCTGTTTCATGGAAGGGCTGTCGATGGAGGGTGTTGTAACTTAAAAGCAGATAGCATCTAAGATGCATCTGTGGCTAGGTGTTTCCCACCCCTCAAGTATGACATAATCACAGCTGAAAGGGCTGGGGCGAGTGTCTGAATACCAATCGTCTCACAGTCCATGTTCCCACTTGCCCTCCAGGCCTGGCCAGGTGTTCAGCCACGCAGGACATCGTGCAGCGATGCAGTGACCCCTGCCTATCAGGTGAGGGAGCTGTCACGGGGAAGACGGCTGGGCCGGTTACCTCTCCAAAAAGGGACACTCCCCTGTCACCGGAGTGGAGCACGCTGAGGAAAAAGACTGAGGACTCTGTAAGTTCCATAGCGATGTTTATATTCTGACAGAGCAGTGGTTCTCAACTAGTACCACACACTGGGAAGTATAAGTCTAGATCAGGGGTCTTCAACCTTTTCAAGCCAAGGACCCCTTAACTGAGAGAGAGATGAATCAGGGACCCCCTCTACATATTGTATAAATGTGTGATGGAGATTTTCATCTATTTCATACAGCACTGTCATCAGTCTATGTTGGATTCATGTTAATGTGTATTTTCAGACATTTAACCACATAAATTGTCAATATTTTGTAAACTTGACCTTTTACTATGTACTTGGTCTGCTCTTTTTTTTACCTCTACACCAAACCTATTTGCCGAAAATAGCCGATCTACAAGCTCACAACGCCTCGCAGCGCAAGGCGTTGAGATATAAAGAGAAGGCTTTAGAAGCTGAAAATAACGGAGTGGGTGTTCTAAAACTTTAGCGATTTAACAGTTAGGACAATTTTAAGATTTGTTTTATAAAAAATGTTACATGGTATAACTTTAAAGGTGTAGGTGAAGTTATTGTTAAAAGGTTAAAGCTATAAATTCTGATAGTAATCATTGCTATAGAGTAACAGAAACAGGTCTTCACGTCTCTCCATTTCTTTAATAACAGAAAATACTTTCGGGTGGGTTGCCAAGTTCAGCCAATCTGGAGAGAGCACCCACTTATCAGCTTACATTTTTATGGTATCCTATATCCAGTTAAAAATGTGTCTGCTCATTTATTTGTGTAATCTCTTCCAATTTAACTTGTTTATCCTGTATGAGTTCTCTCTTCTAATTGTAACCATAAAATGCTTTTTTTTTTTTTTTTTACTAAAGAGCTGGAGAGACTGGGAGACCTCTGTTACTGAACGAACATTACTATCAGTATACTGTAGAGCTATTTAACACTTATTTTAACAACAACAAAACACTGAATCTTTAAATACTCTCTCGGGCCTATCACACAACCTTTTGGTTCCCACTGGTTAAGAAACAGATATTCAACAACATCAATAAACGTGTGAATTGTTAACCTAATAACCTGTTCTACTGATTCAGTTTTGACCCTTTTAAAACTGACCATGTGTGAGATTTTAACGTTGAAGTGACACAATAATTATTAATCTAGCTCCCTTTCTTTTCTTGTGTGTAACCTTGTCTTAATCTCTAGAGAGCTGACTGTCATGGACTCCCTCCTACCCCTCAAGTCCATGTAAGTGTGGAGGTTTTAACACACAGCAAACTGACCTACTGCAACAAGGCCATGACAACCTAACGGCAACATAACCACGCTCCTGCGCTTCAGACTAATTGTCATTCTCATCATGCATGATACAGCCTGCAGATAATTCATTAAGTAAATCACCTCGCTGATGAAAATGGAACCAGCGAGACAGGTCTATTAAAACCATATTATAATGGACAAGCTAAGTGACCTGAAAGAACACACTCATCAAGAACAGGGCAAAACACTAGACAGACAGACAGACAGACGGACGGACAGACAGACAGACAGACAGACAGACAGACAGACAGACAGACAGACAGACAGACAGACAGACAGACAGACAGACCACACTGTTATTTGGTGATCAGATCAGGTTTGGGCATTCCGCCATCGTCGACCAGCATTGGTTGCTTTGGTAACAACATAACCACATAGGAGTGAATAATGCTTAACTTATACGACAGTGTCGCTTGCCGAGCAGATGTACAAGCTCAGGATGCAACGTGTTGTGAGCTTGTAGATCGCCTATTTGCGTTGAGCGATACCGTCACACAACAAAGTATAAATCTGGTGGTCTGGTGTCCGTTGAATTTAGAAACCAAATTTGATTCGCATTTAAAACCACCTACGAATGTAGTTCAAATATGATCAACAAAAATCCCCTGGAAGCGGATTTTTGTTGTTTTATTATGTTCAGACTTCCAGTGTGAACATACTTATAAGTTAGATGGAGACTGCTCGGGAGTGGAAGACATCAACCAACCTCAACCAAGCTCCCTATAAACAAATAATTGTGTATATATGCTTTTAATTTCATATTTAACAATGCACATTATTTTAGAGGCCAATTGTATACCAAGTCAGTACAGTATGTACAACTAGCAACTTCCTCCTCTTGTGATGCCATGATTTTTCATACCCAGACAGGTGCTTTTTCAGCAGTTATGGAGAACGTTTATCATTTCCAGTCTTTTCAATATAATTATTTTTTTGAAGCAACAGATATTCATAGTAATTTACTTTATCTGTTGCCCTACGGCCCTACCTTAAATAACTTTGAGTGACAACGTTGATATACTGGGTTTTGCAGATGGGAGCATGCTTTTCTAAGGTCTTCAACGGTTGCCCCCTGAAAATCCACTGCGCAGTGACTTGGATTCTACCCAAGACGAAAGGTAAAGCTAATGCCATCACTACCGTCAAGGGGAATTATCCTGACGACCGAGCAATGAATTCAAGCGTTGTATTTTCATCCCTAGATCAGTACCTAATTCTGGGAGCAGAGGAGGGCGTCTATATACTCAACCTCAATGAGCTTCATGAAGACACACTAGAGAAGGTAAAACAAATATTTAACAGATTTGTTTCTACTTAAGGTTTCTTAATGGCTGTGGTGCTGCTAGCAGTTTTCTACCTGAACAAGTTAAATCACATTCACTGACGCACAACCAGAATAATTTGTATTGACTAAGGAATTTGTGTTGGTAATGCGTCTTTATTTTTGCAACGGTCTAATTAGGCAGAGGTTTAACTTAAATAAACTAGGTTCTTTGTTTGCACACCTACACTATTAAAAACCCTAAGTGACAGTAGGAGAGAGCCTGAATGCATTCAGAATAAACAAAGAGACTCATCTTGCACACTGTCTATACTTGGAATTAAAATATGTATTAGAGAAACATGCCTACAGCATTTTGGTCCTCAGGCAAAAAAGCCTCTTTCAGTCACCTGCGTTTAGAAAAGCTAGAAAGAGCCATTGCTATAAAGCCTCTTTTTAGATAGTATAACAGAGAGATCGGATGACACGCAAAAAGATCCTGAGCCTCATTCAAACTCAAGAGTGTGTGCTACTAGCGAAGCGAATATTTTTCTCATGTCCAGTGTGAATGCCCATTCTCTTCTCTACCTGACATACATATACAGGAAATGTATGTACCGTATCTTGTTAAAAGTGTTTGGTAGAACACTCTGCTCTGTGAGCTCTTCCTTTGGGTACATTGGGCACACTGTGCGTGTACTGCTACCTGTGAATTGCAAATTCATTTATTATTTAGTGTACATTTTGTATTTTTGGGGTTCTTAGGTATCTGTTTGTGTATCATGGATGTTCTATTTTTGTTGTGATGTCTTGTATGTAAGCAAGGATTGTGTAATTTTTTATTTCTGCCTCTTGGCCAGGTCACACTCGAAAAAGAGATCATGTCTCAATGTGTTTTTATCTGGTTAAATAAAGGTTAAGAAAAAAAAAGGAAAGAAAAGAACCTTGGGTTGTATAGGTAATAGCCATGATCTTTCATCTTTATCTGTTGCTTTTAAGCACTGTGATCAAGGAACCAGAAGCAGTGATTCCATTCTCTCTCATTGTATGATGAAACAAATGGCACTATTAGCATGTAAACAAATTAAAACAAAGCAGGTTCCATATTTATAAAAGGTTATTTAACACCTATTTCATCATTATCGCTCTTGTTACACTATCGATTCGTGTTGTGCAAGAGAACTTTTCTCAATGGTACTATAACATGAATTACAGCCAGAAAACACACTGTTTAAGTCCAAAAGTCGAAATCTCTGCGGCTTTGCCCAAGAATAAATGTAGCATTTTATTTCACCTGAAGACTGAGTGCCTCTGTAATTTCTTTCCCTATACAGTCTGCATCACCACAAGCAGAACTTTGGGTCTTTTTTGCTTCCATGAATTACAACCATTTCACTTCCCTCAAATCAAGTACCATATACTATTCTTTCTAGCATCTGCATTGTTTGTGTTAAAGTGTATTTTTGAGACTTATTTTGCCAGGCAATGAGAGTGAATGATCTTGCTTCCACTTTCTTTCCTCCCAGAGCACAAAAGCAACAGAAGCAACAGATCAAGAAGATAATTGACATCAAGTCCAAGTTCTTTACAACCCAGGGTTCTACCAAACTTCCTAACATTGTTTCATGTTAACCTCTTCCTTCCTGCAGTTGCTGCCCCAGAGGTGTACGTGGCTCTATGTTATGAACAACGTTCTGATGTCTGTATCAGGTACAAGACCATTCAAGTGAAATCGTTATCATAACAACAACACAAAATACTAAAGTCATGCTCGAATTCTTCTCAACGCTGTATTTTTCCACCTTTCCTTTCCTCCGACCAGGGAAATCGTCACAACTGTATTCTCACAGTCTGTCAGGGCTGTTTGAGCAGAGAGGTCATGTACACAAGAAACACGGCAGCCTGTCTCTCGGCCACAACCGCCTCACTGAGAGGATCAGCCCAAGGTAGGACACTTTATTTCTTTCTTTTACAGTTCAGCTGATTGAGAGACAGTTGATAGCTAGAGATGCAACCCAGGTTAAACCAGCTCCATTGGTTTGTACGTATCCAGAGACACCTCAGTACACGACAAGCCTAAGCCACATCATAATATGCCATTTTTATAAACGCAAGCACGCACGCACGCATGCATGCACGCACGCACGCACACAACAAACAAATCATTGCCAATCATTGGACAATGATGACAGTAATGTTTCTGCTGTTCCTTAAGTTTTGCCCTGGTTTGTGTTTTTATGCCAGTGGCTGCAGCATCTGAAACTGTGTTTTGGATGGCTAATAGGCTATAGGGTCTCTAATAAGCCTAGGTTTTGTTGACTGTGTTGTGTATTTCTTGAATGGAGGGAAGCTTGCATCGACTGATGCGCTGGGTCCTCACGACCTTACGCAAAGCTTTGCGGTTGAGGTCAGTGCAGTTCCCATACCAGGATGATGCGTTCAGTCAGGATGCTCTCTGTGGTACCTCTGTAGAAGACCCGTAGGATCTTGGGTCCCATGACAATCTTTTTCAGATGCCTGGGGTGGAGGAGGCATTGCTGTACTTTCTTCTTCCTCTTGTTCAGTGTGTACATCCCAGGTGAGTTTCTCAGTGATGTGGACACTGAGGAATTTAAAGTGGCTGACCCTTTCCTCTGTGGTGCCATCAATCTAGATGGGGGTGTGCTCTCGGTCCGGCCTCCTGTAGTCCACGATCAGCAGGATCTTGAGCTCTTAGCTGTTTGCTGACTCATCGTCAGTGATTTGGCCTATCTCTTCGTAAAGTTGGAGCTGTGCGTGGCCACACAGTCGTGGATGTAGAAGAGTATGGGACTCATAATGCAGGAGGCATTGAAGCCCATAAAAAACCACCTGGCGTCGCTCTGACAGAAAGCCCAGGATCCAGCCGTTCAGCCTGGGGTTGAGTCCTAGGTTTCTGGAGCATACTGTAGATTGTGTACCCGAAAAACTTGCTTGAAACATTAATATGTGCCACAAAGACAGTTGGTACCTGTATCTCAAACCAATACTTTTAAGTATGATCATGTAGAAAAACTAAGACACATTTATTTTATGGAGAAAGAAGATAGCAGGAGCGCTACTGGTGTCCCTCAAACCACCGGTGCTCATGAAAGGGAATACAATGAGCAAAAAGAGGAAAAGATGTGCCACAGAGGCACAAAAATCCAGGTCCAGGCACTCAGGTGGATTTAACAATAAAATGCCTTTTTTAAATGGGCTAGAACATTATTAAAAAACACCAACGCGTTTCGGCAAACGCCTTCTTCAGGGTGTTACTGAACAAAGACAAGATGTAGGCCTAATTATAGGCCTACCAGGTGTGTCCACAGAGAGGACCTGCAGGCTGCAGACTGATTTTTTGTGCCTCTGTTGCACATTTTTTCCTCTTTTTGCACATTTATTTTATGTTTTTATTATTTATTGTATATTGGGATGTTAACAGGAGGATGGTCATAAAAGTTAAGAGTCCTGCTCACGTCTTGACTCCAGGTGTTTCTTTCTATTGTCTCCATCAGCAGGAAGTATGCCATATCTGTGAAGATACCCGACACTAAAGGCTGTAGAAGATGCAGTGTAGGTAAGTACAGGAGAGCTGGTCATGTTGAATGAACCTTTATTCACATTCAAGCACAGTACTTGGCTGCAAACGACATGTGATTGTAAGAAGAGCAGGGTTCCTACAGAAGTATAGAAAAGAGTTTAGTCATTTCCAAATCTGTATGGAGACTATTGGCTAATAACTGCACCAAATTCACACATCCACCACCAAATTATAATTGCATATACCGTAGGCTTGCATCACAAATAACATTGTGACAAAGTTTGTCTAAACATTCAAGTTATGCAGCGGTGTGGTTATCAGAAAAGTTGAACTGTCTTTCCTGCATAGGGAACCCCTAATTGTGTGGCTGCACTGTTGTACAACAAAGGCAGTGATTGATTTGTATGAGCTACTGCAGTACCTACTGCAGTTGTGGCTATGGGTGTCTAAGTAGTTTGATCGGTATGAGGGCATTGTCCCTTTGAGTATCTTAAATACCAATCCCAATGATGTTTGTTAACCCTGCAGAACCGTTTTAACATTTGCCATCAGTTGACTAACACTACTGTTAAGTTCCAAAAATGTAATCCTCATAATGTGTGTCGATGTCGCACGCGCAATACATCATGAACCACCTAATCACGTCACAACTGTAATCAAATAGCAGAAGATGAGCTGCTTTAATGGTTATTACAATATTACCAACAAGCTGTGGCATTATGATACAGCAAAACACATTATGAGAATACCAAAAACCCTCAGTGTTTTGTGTCTCTCTCAGCACGAAACCCTTACACGGACAGTACATTCCTGTGCGGCGCTGTTCCCTCTGGCCTAGTTCTTCTCCTGTGGTATGAGCCTCTCCAAAAGTTCATGCAGCTCAAGGTCAGTACCGAGCTGTTTCATTTTCCACTCCATCAGTAAATCCTCATATTTTGCTTTGTATGCTGTGTACCTCGATTGAGCCTCCTTCTGTCTTTGCCTCTTTTTCAACATCCAGAACGTAGCGGTGAGTCTGCCAGAGCAGCTCCCCATCTTTGAACTGCTGGTGCTGGTAACGGATGAGTTTCCACAGCTCTGTGTGGGGGTGAGAGACACTGCCAATGGGAAAACCCCCAGCAGCCAGCAGCTCAAGTTTGACATCGTAGAACTGAACGGCACACCTAATTCTACTCCAGGTATGGGGTGGGCTATTAGCCATGCCTTTCTAAAGATTGATTTATGCTCTGATGAAAAAGGTTTTCCAGTTAAATCGACATGCTATTTTTGTTGAGTGGGAGCTGTTCCCATTAAGGGCTGGGAGCTGTTCCCATTTAGGGCTGCAACTATGAATTGTTTTTTTTTAGAGATTACATTTTAATCGAAGCGTATTTATATTAACAAATTAGCGCTAAATAATTCCAATAGATCTTCTGATCAACTATTCATGCTTCGTCATACAATGGTGTTACCCAAAAATGTCCAAAATAGACAATCTACAAGCTCACAACGCATTTTACCTATAATGACATGTCGAAAATGTGTAAGCCTATGACAGGGTGAAAGGGACAGACCGGGTGGGCGTTCCCTTTTCTTTAACGACGATGGCTAGCCAGATTGGGGTGAAAGTGGTTAACTATTGCAGCCCTAAAAAACAACAACAATTTCTATTTCCCCCACAAAATGTATTCTTTCATTAAAATTGATTATTTTTTCATAATCAATTAAATAGATTAGTTATATTAACTTCTGATCTCTCTGTATTGCTCTCTGTCTCCAGACAGTGGACCAGTAGGGGCAGTGCAGGTGACCCAGCTGGACAGAGACACTGTTCTCATTGCACTAAAACGTGAGTCACGAAACCTAACTGGACCTTTTGAGCAGGCCTGCCATCTTTTATATTAATTAATATACTGTATATGCGTCCTTGTCTTTGTTTCACAGAAACCGTTAAGATTGTGAACCTACAAGGAATCCCGAGCAAAGAATTGGCTTCTGAGATGGTCTTTGACTTCCCCATTGAAACGTTAGGTACAGATCTCTCTGTGTATAAACAAGAACACACCACACTGTCTGTGATATTTGAACAACTGTAACTTTTATGTTTTAACTACCGGTATTAAAAAAAATAGCAGGTATACAAGCTCTACAAGCGCTGCACGCTTGTAGATCTGCTATTTTTGAAAAATGTTGAAAACTTGTCTTCTAAATACTGCTAGGGTTTCTGAAAAATGCATGTTTCTATGTCCGTGGTTCTCAAACCTTTTCATGTCAAGGACCCCAAGAATTGTATGTATTTGGCCGCCGACCCCCAACTCGAAATATCATCTATCGGGGTACCCCCAGAAGCAAATATTTGTTTTACAAATTACAAATTCAATTTATTTTTATTTTTTTCAAAAAATAGCCTTTGAGCTTGTATATCTGCTATTTTTTAATAGTTAAAGCATAAAATAATGGTTAAAGCTGTTGAAAAATGAAGATGGGATGTCCTAATATTCATTTCTCAAGTTCCTGAGCCTCAAAAAGGAGCCAAATCCACACAAGAAGTACCTTTGTGTGCGCCTTCAAGTAACACACTCACGTGACATCGACTCCCTTCCCCTTTTGGCTCACGTGCACTGTACTAGGGCGTGAGGTCACTATAGCTAAAAGAATGTTGTCTGTTCATCTACTGTAACTGTTTTAATCGAAGTTCTTTTACACTGGCTTGTATTTTGGTAGTTTGTTTACAGGACAGCGTACTGGCTTTCTGGAAACACGGACTCAAAGGGAGGAGTTTACACTCGAATGAGGTGAGCATAGATTTTCTTCCAGGGTGTATTATTATTATGAGTGTGTGTTATTGAGACATTAAAAATAATCTGACTTCATATAAATATATACACATATTTGCAGGTTACTCAAGAGATCACAGACGAGACTCGAGTATTCCGAGTTCTGGGAACCAACAGGTACAATATGTATAGATTTATGTGCCAATGTCAAGTAGTGCTGAAATGTGGTGGTGTTATTTTGAGACATGGGAATTCACTGGAAACCATCCTGGATGAGTTATGCCAACTTGATATTGAAAATCATTGTCTTTTTGTCCTTGCAACAGGGACATTGTCCTTCAGAGCACACCCACAGAGGACCCCTCAGCTTTGAGCAACCTCTACATCCTGACTGGACATGAGAGCAGCTACTGAGAAAATAGATGAGGGAGAAAGGGAAGGAGCAAATAGACGCTGGCCGTGCTAAAGACAAAATTCGGTGTGAAACACGGATATACGCAATGGATTCAGAAGGGCCAAAGCGAGCCCTCACTCTCACTAAAGGTTGTGTGGGCTGGACCAACACCCAAATGAACCCCACGAACACTCGGTTGTGTGTGGCATTGGTTCTCAAACCTTTCAATTTCAAGGACCCCCATAACTGTGAGAGTGTGTACACATGGAACCGGTTTCATTTGTACACTCTCAGAGTTACAGAGCTTTAATTGTCCATGTGGAACCCCCTCACAGAACCCTGAGGGTCCCTGGACCCCACTTTGAGAACCACTGGTGTATGGCAAAAGGGAAACAGAATTCAGTTCAACACACACTATCCATACACTTGTGTGGAATGAAATGGCAGTGTTTCTGGAAGGACTAGTTTGTTTGTCATTGTTTTTTTAAGAGACTTTTCAACATGCTTACTTGTGAGTTTCTAACTTGTGGATGCACACACGCTATTAAGCCTCTATTGCGTATTTTTCCCATTTCTCCCTTTACCCATAATGCAGTTGGGATAGCAGCGGTTCCAGACAGCAACAGGAAGTGGACTTCAAAGACCGGAAACACAAAAGCAAAAGTATTGTGGCTTGTGCTGCCATTGATATTGCCACTCAAACACAAATCGGCACTGTCAGGCAAAAACCTTGTATGTCCAGAACCGTTACTTTTCAGGAAATGGTGAAAAGAACCTGTGTTCCAATAGATTCAATGTCGTTATTAGTCACAAGTTCTTGTTAATACTTTTGTGTTGTGAGCTTGTAGATTGGCTGTTTAGCTACTTTTACGTGCGACACTATTATACTTCAAAGTACAAAATATAGGGCATTAATCTATGAAAAAAAAAGTATATATTTAAAAGATTAAATATGGAGATACGAGGTTTCTGCGCACTCCCAAAAAAATGCACAACACTGGGAAGCAACGTCATAGAAATTGAGTGCTACTAAATTCTAATTATATTTGTTTGACTACAATTGTATTGCAATTCCACTGTATCGGAATTGTGATAATTATGCGTGTGGCAGTATTTACGTCCAAAGAGAGGACAAAAGATGTAACACTCACTCATCCCTGAGATATACTTGAAAGACAATGTGCACAAAGCTATTTGATATATTATATGTTTGTTCTTGTTGCCACTTTGTCGTAATCTCTTAGAGAATATTCTTGTCTGGCTGAAAATGCATCGAGGCTCTGAGGGGGAGTTTGTAAGACTCACCATGAAGCTAATATTTTTTTCATCCTTTGAGCCAAATCATACGTTGCCATAGATCATACATGGGCAACTGGCAGCCCGGGGGCCACATGCAGCCCCCACCTTCACTTAATGCGGCCCTCAGGTTAATTACCGGAATGCTGATATATTATTGATTTCAGCTGTTATAATATATAATTCCAAACATGAGCTGCTTTAATGTAATTCCATCAGTCTATATTAGTAGCTTAATGACTAGTATAGTAGTATTAAAATGTATTTTTTTTTATGTCCAATGTATTTGTATTTAGGTTCATGAAGTTAACATGAGTATATAGCCCTAGGCTAACTAAATGCGTTTGAAATTGAATCAAAATGTTACATTTCAGGATTCCAATTAAAAAATAACAAAAAATAATTCAGGATTCCAATTCAAAAGAGGCAAAAATAGACGATGCGATGCGTTTTGAGCTGCTATTTTTGCTTCTTTTGTATGAGATATGACAAAGTAGGACGTAGCAATGTGGCCCTCTGGAGTGAAGGTGGAAATATAGTGTGGCCCTCGCCATCATCAAAGTTGCCCACCCCTGCCATAGATGGAGATGATGGAGGAACCAAGCCTTATGAATTTGGTTTGGTAAGTTGTCCAAATAAAAGCGTCACACCCACTTATGACGTTTAGAGTTGCGGTGATTAACCATTTTGGCGTACATTCCTCCTGTAAAGTCAATAACATTTGTTTCTGTACATTACAGTCTGTAAACCGTCTTTTTTCCCCCCCACACATACGTTTTTTCAACAATCTATTGGCATTGTGCTTTAAACAAGATAACGGTTCATATTTCAATACTTTTATGTTACAAAGATGAAACTACGCCTACGAAGATGCTTCGTAATCATTGTCAATTTTAAGTCTTATTTATGACATATCAACTGTTCTAATCTTGTCTGAAACTAGGCATGTTGAAGTGCTTTCTCATTGCTGCAGTATTTTCAATTGGGTACGTTCTTGCGTACGTTCACACATACAAGCCATTTGTCTTGGTTGGTTGCTCGATATTTTCACACTATATCAGGATAGAATAAGAAAAACACGTTTTAAAACAGAAGGATATTAATAAAGAATGCCAAATCTGATAATAGTGACGTATGCATGTTTCTGTTATTCAAGGTTCAAGATTTTACGTGAGAAGGACCTGCCCATGCCCAAGTGCCTTGGTAGGACAGCATGGTGGTGAATTTACAGCAGTGATTATCAAACTATTGAAATTCACGTTCCTCCAGTTTGATATGCATTTGACCACGGACCATTTGATACGATTTTTATCTCTGGGACCCCGATATACATCGTAAAATCCTCAGTATTACCGGGAACCCTGAGAGTGTACAAATGGAACCAAATATTGTTCTACTTGTAGACTAGGTCCACCACGCCTCGCCTCCTCGCACAGAGGCTAAGGTGCTAGGAAACGACATGAGGATGGAATTTAAGTACCTGCTATTTTCTTTTTCTTTTCTTTTTGGGGAAAATGTCTACATCTTAATTTGTACTCTTGAATTCGAAAGTATTTTTAAAAGCATGTAATTTTGAATGCTACGCAAGTACTCCAGTACTTTAAGTGAATAGTGCGGTATGCTATGTATTCCTGTAGGATTTCTTTGCTAAAATAGATTTTTTTGCTGTTTTGGCTTCTATAGGGACCAAACTATCAGAAAATGACGGGGTTCAAATTTTCATACCCCTCCCTCATTTCCTGGGGGCGGGTCACTTCAGTTTTGGCCCTATTCGGCTATGTATCCCCAATTTTCCATAGGTTTGTTTGCTAATATCGTTTTTTTTTTTTGCAGATCTTGGTTCTATAGGGTCCAAACTATCAGAAAATGATATTAGCACAAAAATCCTACGGGAGCTGTTTTTTGGACATAGCATACCGCACTAGAACTTGTGTTGAGTAATATTTGACCAGGAGTGGCTATTCGAATGAGTTGAGTGTCAACTTTAAAGTCGATGAAGAAACGACTGAGGAGTAGGACATCACAGGACCACCCTGAAACCCTCCTGCTAACAGCTGCAGATGAAAAGATCCTGGAGACCTCAAAGGACAGGACGACAGAGAAAAGATCTTCTCATTATGCAAGGTAGGATACCTGATCCACACCAAGCAAATAAATACCTTATTATTATAGACCTTGTGTTCTGGTGAATATTGTGAGTTTGATACTTTTATCAGGCTTGCTTGACAGCATTGGATGGATGTAATTTCAGCCATTAATACGGTTACAGAAATTGATTTGATGATGGAAGCGATTTAATACCCATCTTTAATTATAGAGGGTATGCACGTGACATCATCATCATACCAGGAAGTTATGCGGGAACGCCTACTGAGTGGCAAAACAAATTCTTTCTGGACTTGACAGCCCATACACCTAACAGAAAAGTCCTATCTGATTGCATTAAACAACGTTAAACAACGATAAACTCACTTTGCCACTCGATGTGCCACTCGATTTGCCATTCATTTTATGCATGTGCATACCCTCTATAACCGTTCATTCACTTACAAATGAATATCTCTGTATGATTGCATGCACTGACCACACCCCCCACCCCGAGTGGGGGTCTGGGGGTCCTCCCACAGACATTTCTTTTTACATATTTTGTAGATGCAATTTTCTGTGTTCTGGTGATTTTTTTTGGAGGGGGAGTTTGATACCAAATGAAGGAGAAATGTCCAGAAGGAGATGTGGTCAAAAAAAATCAAGGAGGTTCCAGGGTTGGCAGCCCTGGTTACTCCTATGTGCGCTTTTGACCGCCCCATAGCCTACAACACCCAAACTGTCACTACATTGTCATAAGAAAAGTCATGCACTCTTATTTTGTCAAAAATATGTTTGTCATTTAGGCCTATGTCATACTGTACAGTTATCAGAACTTCACACTACTGTACCATTTAGCCAGAAATCATACTGTCGCTAAAAAGTGCATACAATACTGTAATGAAAGACATCATCCTAACATTATTAAATTACTCTAATGTTCAAAATATATCACATGTCATACTATAGCTTTTTTTGTTCAAAACTGTAACAGACAAAACACACCTGTCCAGAGTGTCCATAACCTCAACACAACCTTTCAATATTATTCTAGGTCGTGATTAGCCATTTATTGACCTTTGGCTCCCCCTAGTGTCCTTTATGTGTCACAGTCCAATTAGTTTAGAATACTGTGACAGACCAATAAGCATAGTCTGAAGGTCAGACAAGCTGTGGCTGTACCATAGGGGCTGTACATATGGGAGAGAAACGTAACTAATTGACTGCTTGAGGAAACAATTAACAAGATGTATTTTAGTCTGGGACAGCCCTAATTTTACATGGAGACTTGCTGTCTGTGCTATAATAACTGGTGGACAAAGAACTCGATCCCAAGTACTTGACAGTGCTTGAGTTAAAGCACTTGACAGAGCTTGAGTAAAGTGTTCAAAAGTATAAACTACAAATCTAAGTATTTTAACAGTACAACGGTACAAATTGACATGGCAACTTCCACTTGTAGTTGAGTAATATGTGTCCAGGAGTATATCTATACTTTGACTCAAGTAAGGCTACTTAAGTACTTTGTCCACCTTTGGCCAACAGTTGTTGGACCACAATGTTGTCCCCACATAAAATATTAACTGACATGAAATATCTGTCATGCATGCCAAGTCTAACAAAAAAGATGTTTGTTAGATAGTTAAACAGTCCAATGGTTAGGGTATTTTTTTCCCCTCTCAGCCTTTGCACTCTTCCTGCCCTCTGTTTTGAAATTGCATGCCAAGCCAGGAAATCTCTCCACACACAATAGGCCTACATTTTTTATACACAATAGACCTATACACTACCACATGTGAAGGAATTGGAATGTTTAAAACATAATGTAAACACAGTGAGGTGTGTGTGTGTGTGTGTGTGTGTGTGTGTGTGTGTGTGTGTGTGTGTGTGTGTGTGTGTGTGTGTGTGTGTGTGTGTGTGTGTGTGTGTGTGTGTGTGTGTGTGTGTGTGTGTGTGTGTGTGTGTGTGTGTGTGTGTGTGTGTGTGTGTGTGTGTGTGTGTGTGTGTGTGTGTGTACACAGTTACAGAAGGTGTAGAGTAAATCTAACCTCTGAGCATTGCCTTGGAGGCGGGCTTGATAGACACACTGGAGGAACAACACTCACTCACACTATAAGAGCAAGTACACACACACACACACACACACACACACACACACACACACACACACACACACACACACACACACACACACACACACACACACAAAACTCACATGTGCGCATGCCAAGGCAGAACCCTATCCATAAGTTAACAATTGCAAATGATGGTTCAGAAAATATTCGTGCAATTCAACATGAATAAATACTGTACATTGGACAGATTGTGAATGTTTTTTTAAGCGTGTGTACAGTATGTGTGTGCAATAGGCCTACTGTAGTAGTAGTAGTACAACCTCTCCTGTCTGCCTTGCCTTCAGGTGTACATTGACGTCATCAACCTGGCTCCACGCCACAATTAAGCTCTTTATTAAGATGTTCCGCGGTTCCATAATATGACAGCCTCTTGAGCTGCAAAATGAAGTTGCGTGGTGTTGTGCTTGTCCTGTGCATCTGTCTCCTAGTCTGTGAGTATTCAACATCCAGCATAGATTATGTTGTTAGTACTATCTGGCTGCTTTCTGTTCACTTTGCTGTCACATTGTTAGACATACTTTGGTTTTACCTTGTTGTAGACAAGGTTTATTTTAACTGTCTCAGTCTGTTGGTTCTGTTATCTCTCATTTAAAGACTTGTTGGTTTTGATTTACTTTAGTGCTATGGTTTCTTTATGGTGATGATTATTAGTTATTGCTATTCTTTTGGTATCCCCAGATTCAATTTGATTCCAATTCTTTGGGTCATCATTCAAAATCAATTCTCTATTCAAAATGAATCCCAGTTACAGTAATTTGAAGACATTGTAGTGTAGACATTGATCTGAAAATGTCTATCATTTGATGTTTTTGATTTATTAAGCCTACTTGCTGATACTTTATGACTGATGTCAATATCAGTTCAGTCATGAACATTCACGTTACAAGTAGATTTAACCATTTATTGCAACAAATGGAATACAGTTGAACTCGGTGTTAATGGCTCCGCTCTTAAGACGTTCCCTAAATTTCTCTAAGCAAAATCAGGGAACGCTATGCAAAACCTCCCAGAGGTACCCAATCAGGTTAACTTGAGTCATGCAAACTCGAATGCAGTTTTACATTAAAGCAATAGAACATTGACATTTCAGTTTACTTTAGAGCCATGCACACATGAATTTCAGTAACATTCAGTTTAAATGTTTGAGTAATGCAAGACTCAGACTCTAAGGTGGAGACTGGGGCAGTGTAGGCAATCTCTGCACTGCAGCAGTGTGTGGCAGCAATTGAAAAGCAGAGATCCAGTGTACGAGGGAGCTGTATTCAAACTGACCACCTTGCTGAGGGAATGAGGCGTGATTGGTTTGTGAAGAGCATGGCTGATTGAAAGTAGCCTCGCATCACCAGACTTTTCACCACGGAGGAAAGCCTGGTATTTGTTCTAAATCGAGCCATGTGATCCGGTTTAGGAAAAAAAGTGGTTCTGGTGGTCGGATCCAATTTGCGTCGCGAACACATAATGCAAATCAATTTGTTTATTCTCGCTTGTCCTGCTACGAATTAGAATAAAAGATGAACTTACAAATGATACGAAAAGACACAAAACAACAGTATATAGAGGGTATGCGCATGCATAAATTGAATGGCAAATCGAGTGGCAAAGTGAGTGGCAAAGTGAGTTTAACGTCGTTTAACATTGTTTAATGCAATCAGATAGGACTTTTCTGTTTGGATGTATGGGCTGTCAAGGCCAGTAAGTAGTTTTTTGCCACTTAGTAGGCTTTCCCGCGTAACTTCCGGGTATGATGTTGATGTCACGCGCATACCCTCTATTTGAACCAATTAGAAACTAGGCACGGCACCGGTGGTTCTGGCCACCTGATGACTACAACATGGCGTATACGGTAGTTATTTCCCCTCCCGCCCGGATCAGAAACCCAAAAATGTTATTGATCCCAGGCTAGATAAATGCAATCCACAGAATGACAGCTGATTACAGCTGAGCCGTATGACTCCCATGCCCTGCAGTGATGCTTCATTCAGCTTGCAAATAATACATAGCCTACGTTAGGTCAACATGAACTTCATGCAATTCACACACGTCTGTTTACCTTTTGCAAATGTGTTCAAATAACATCCTCAGTTGAGGATCCAGTCAGACAGGGTAAGGAGGATCGATTGTGTTGCTGTAGATTTGTGGACCATGTGAATTAATAACAAAGTGCAGTCACCTCTCTCTTTGCCCTCCCATATAGCCTCAGAGGCGGCGAGGAGAAGAAAACGTGCGCTTTGGCACTTCCGGTCAATGATTAAATGCACAATACCGGATAGCCTGCCACTCCTGAAATTCGGTGACTATGGTTGCTTCTGTGGGAAGGGTGGCGGTGGTACGCCTGTTGATGACCTTGACAGGTATGCACTCAAGGACAACTAATGGTGGCATGGGAATGTAAATGTTACAAAGATGTGTTACAGTATGTTGCTTTCTTGTTGTTTTAAGAATGTATTTGTTGTCTGATCTTCTGTAGGCTATGAGTTTTTGGGAGCACTTGAATGCATACTATGCACAGTATAGTATACAGTAACAGAATTATGACAAATCCTTAGTTTAACAAATTAGAGACTAGAGTGTCTGCCCTGAGACCCAATGCCTCCCTCCCTGCTTGGCCCTCAGCATCGAGGGTTGGATTTTGGGTAGGTCCCTGCGACATACTAGTGTCATGGGGGTGTACTTACCTGCCTCACACAGAAACAGGAGATGGGCTCCTGCCCTATTGGCCTCATGGCTCGGCAAGGCTTACACTACTACTACTTTATTTAAGAAATGATTTATTTCTCCCTACATACTGTACTACATACTGTACTATGTACAGTAACTAGCTCAGTGGCCTTGTGGTGTCAAAGTACACCGTGATGATGTCATCACAGTGTACCTTGCAAGCCAAACCCCAAAATCAATCCTCCAGTACTAGGCAACACAGAAGACCTTTTTTCTTATTTCCACATAACAACTCAAGGGTATATTAATGACATAGTTCAATGTTGAAAACGGGTGGTTCTCCCGTTTAAGACAATCAAAATAGGGTCCTCAGTATCAAGGTTTTGGGGGTAAATCCCTGCGAAATACTTGCATCATGTCCAGAGGGTGTATTCTTTTGTACATCAAGCTGCCTCACACTAGAGAAATAGCCGGGAGATTGCCTATTATTTGTGCTGTGATTTCATGTGACATAAGGAATGCATTAATAATAGCTTAATCCTCTGTTTGTTCTCTGTTTGTGTCAGATGCTGTCAGGTCCATGACAAGTGTTATGGTGATGCAATGCAACACCCTGGATGTTGGCCTATCATAGACAACCCATATACAAAAATATACAAATACCAATGTGATAAGGCCACCAAGACTGTTACTTGTCCCAGTGAGTATTTTTGCCTATTGACATTCTTGATTTTGTTGTTAATTGGCAAGTGAGACTCCGTAACTAAATCTAACCGGAAACAGGCCACAGAATATACAATATACAATATTTCTATATGTTCCCTTGACACATTTTTATGTGATTGACAGAATATTAGTTAAAGTTCTATGTGCCGTGTGGAAATAATCGGAACCCAAACTTGACAGCTACAAGGTTGACCAACATGCTATGACCCCTCGTTGTAAACCCGATGTATACTTTATTGTCAATATGCCATTGCTGGTATGTGACAGTCGTGGCTGCCTAATGCTTTTCTTTTTTTCTTTCTTTTTCTTTTGTCATTTAGGTGATGGCAACAGTCCATGTGCAAAATTTGTCTGTGACTGCGACAGGAAGGCGGCCATATGTTTCGCCGGTGCAGGTTACAATCCAGAGAATAGGAACCTTCCCAGCGACCGCTGTCAAAAGCAATGAAGCCATGATATTGGCTCTGAGGTGTCTTCCTCTTTCAACTACTTTTTTCATATAATTTGTAATGTCTTTTTGGAAAATAAAAATAAACTAAATACAATAAGAAATGTAAATAAAATATACGAAAAAAGTAATACAAAAAAACATGGCACCCTCACGTAATAAGAGGGCAGCATGTGTCACCAGAACCAAGATGGGTGTTTTGATGAATACTGTAGTAGGCCTATGGTTAAAATGGAGTTACAATGGGTTTACTTTGTATAAAAAGGGTTGTCTGATAAAAATGAATAACACATATATACATTCTGAATCGAACAACTTGAAAACTGTCTGTGGTGTTCACAAAGGTCTGAGTAGAAAATGAGATTATGTTTTTTTAAAGTGAAATATCCCTTTAACGTTGGATGATACAACAGTGATAAGCCAGAATGTCAACAATGATGAGTCTGATACAGAGATGAGCTCAACTCACTGGCACTCTGGTGCCAGGAGAACAACCTCAGTTGATTCTGATTCAGGTGAGCTTCTATAATCTTTTAGCAAATGAATTAACCACTTATTAATTACCGTACATTAATAACCACTTTTAACCTGGTGTCCACGTTTAGCACATATCATTATAGGCAAATATTTTCTAAAATTGTTAAAAAGAAAATTGCGAGAGCTTAGATTGATTATTTTCGCAGTGTGACACCATTATATTATATATAGACACCATTATATTATATATAGAATATTGCTCTCTCGACTGGAAAACCAGGTGGGCATCTCCGGGACGGCCCTATCCTGGTTCAGATCTTATCTGACCGATCGGACTTTTTCGGTCCAGGTGGGTGAATTCTACTCATCAGAGGCTCCTCTCACCTGTGGGGTTCCCCAGGGCCCCATTTTGGCCCCCCTACTTTTCCTATTATATATGCTTCCCCTCGGCCCCATCCTCTCCAAACATGACATATCATTCCAATGCTACGCTGATGACGTACAAATCTACATGCCTCTCATACCCAACAGCAATAACTCCTTTGACCCCCTGATTAACTGTCTCAATGAAATAAAAAAGTGGATGGATGCCAACTTCCTACATCTAAATGACAATAAAACTGAGATCATCATCTTCGGCCATAACCCCACCCTTCCTGTAAACACCCTGGGCCCTCTCACATCCAACATTCACACACCAGCGCAAAGAACCTCGGCGTCATATTCGACTGCAACTTCAAATTCTATACACAGATTAGTGCCGTTGTCAAAACCAGTTTTTATCATCTCTGCCTACTTGCTAAAGTTAAACCCGGTCCCTACCTCCCAGCCAAACAATTTGAAACCGTCATACATTCTTTTATCTCTACTAGACTCACTTGACTACTGTAACGCCCTGTATTATGGAACAGACCAAACCGCACTTAGACGCCTCCAATTAGTTCAAAACCCAGCTGCCCGCCTTCTTACCGGCACCAAAAAATTCGACCACATCACCCCAGTTCTCATCTCTCTCCATTGGCTTCCGATTAAACAAAGGATCGACTTCAAGATTCTTCTCTTCACCTTCAAATCCCTTAATGGCCTTGCCCCCCCATATATGTCCGAACTCATACACCGTCACAACCCACCCAGAGCACTTAGATCTGCTGATCAGTCACTATTGACAGTTCCACCAGACATAACCCGGAAAACTAGAGGTGACCGTGCCTTTGCAGTCGCGGCCCCGGTGCTGTGGAACGGTCTCCCTCCCCATATAGTGTGTGCCAGCGGCTACGTCATTGTAGTCCTTAGCGGCCATTTCTTGGGTCAAAACACAGGTGTTTCAATTGTTTGATTGTGTAGCCCCAGCCAATAAACCGACCCGCAAACGCCCTGCCAATCGAGCTCAGCTCTATTGGCACAGTGGTTTGGGTGTCGGACTGGCGAGTGGGAGAGTGGTGTTCGATTCCCGCTCCTGCGCATCACTACAATCTGGCGTTGTCGGCAGGATGAGGAGCGATATCCTTGCGTGAGGGACATGAGGGACGTCGTGTGCGGTGGTCCGCGGCGTGAAGTGTGAAGCGCGAGGACGCGCTTCCAAAGACCGAGGGGGTGATTGTAGCCCCAGCCAATAAACCGACCCGCAAACGCCCTGCCAATCGAGCTCAGCTCTATTGGCACAGTGGTTTGGGTGTCGGACTGGCGAGTGGGAGAGTGGTGTTCGATTCCCGCTCCTGCGCATCACTACAATCGCATAGAACTAATGCTATAGTCTAATCAGAACACCTGTGTAAGGCTGTGTTTACCCAAGAAATGTCCGCTCTTAGAACTACATTTGGCACACCCTATTAGAGCTGCCAAATCCATCGAGATTTTTAAGTCCCTCCTCAAAACCCACCTTTTCTCACTGGCCTTCGATGTTCCATGATGGCTAAGCATTGTTTAATTTTTAACCTTGCTGGTTGTTATGCCTATGTATTCATATTTGATGTATCTTGTGTATTTCTTATGTTCTTATATTTTATTATTATTGTTGCGACCGTAAGGTCGCAGTTTAGTATCAAAACCTCCACCGGCTGTCCGTCACGTCACACGTCACACCTTTGCCCTGCTCATATCTCCGCATCAGTATGACATCACACTGCTGACATCAGTATGAACCTTTGTGTACGTTGCTGTGGCAACAGTCTGTTGTTGCTGGTCTGTTAGTGTACGTTAGCAACCACCTTAGCAACCATGGTTTTACCCTAGCAACCAACTGTTTACCCTAGCAACCAACTGTTTACCATAGCAACCATGTTTTTTTTACCCTAGCAACCAACTGTTTACCATAGCAACCATTTTTTTACCCTAGCAACCAACTGTTTACCATAGCAACCATGTCTTTTTTACCTTAGCAACCAACTGTTTACCATAGCAACCATGTTTTTTACCCTAGCAACCAACTCTTATATTGGTAAAACAAACTTTTGGCCTATTTGTGGAGATAAGCGACCAACGGTCGCTTATCTCCCGATTAGGGAGTCTTACTGGTGTTTTTATATTTTATTTACTGTGAAGCACTTTGGTCAATTTCGATTGTGTAAATGTGCTATATAAATAAAGGTTGATTGATTGATTGATTATAGGACAAACTATAAAACAGCTTAAGTGGTTAATATGTACTATGTATGATGAAAACTGTTGGTCACAAATAAGCATCAAAGGACGAGAAGTTATCTGGATATAAACTGAACATCAATGGGGCTGCTATGTCATTGGATGTGTCCTAAATAGAATTAATCTTCATCTCTCTTGGCATCAAGTACAGTATGTAATGTTCCTGTCTAGCAGGATTCTGCATCATTCCAAACGTAGCTTTTGTTAGCACTCCCAGAAGTCATAGCTGGGCACACCCGAGACTTGTAAATAGACTCCCCCCCCCCCCCCCCTTTTTCTTTCTTTTCTGCCTTTGTATTTGATGTTATGCTTTTGAAACTGATATTATCCTAGATAAAGTATGTTCTATCCGTCTGTCTTTCAATATTATATGAGATACTTAAAGTGTGGTTCCTGTGGAAATAAGCCTCGGCTTTCTAGGATCTCCTTTTAGTTGACCTTGTACCAGTGATTTGTACTGTCATGAAACTGTACTTTTTTCTATTGCAAACTTCTAATAAATTCTTCAATCAATCAAAAAAACACAGTCCTCTCCCATGAACCATGCGGTCCCAGACAGTTATCCAGTTAGTTCCCCAGAACCTGAAAACATACATAAAATGTATGTATGTATAGTGACAACCTTCAGATTGTGATGTTTCAAACTCTCACCACTATCTCTAACCCTGACCCTAACCGAATGCCGGACTAATGAGATGCCAGCCTTTTGTAATTCTTTGTTGTTTTCTGTTGATGTATACTTCGTTCCATTCACCCAGCTCAAGAGTCTTGTGTTCCTGTTCAACAAGTCACCAATGCAGACACGTACTCATATATCAAGAACATAAACAAAGACCTTGACAGGGATGAGTTTTGAGGTTTGCTACTTTGTTTTTCCAGCACATTCCAGCGGTCATCAAGAGGACCAGTAAAACCACTTCTACTGTGTTCAACAGCACTTGCCTCAACCAGCAAGGCCTTTATTGGAAGGAGGTTTATTTAACAAGACACTTGACTTCAGCGCTAGAAATTGAAAGAGGAATCAGATGGCTATGGGCCAGATGACAAACCATCCATCCATTATTTGGATGGATGGATGCATATTTGTGTGCGCACAGCGTATTTGGAAAGATCCAATTCGTATCAATGTTACCGGCAACACCAGGCGCGCGGACTATGCGAGCCCCGCATACACAGGCTTTAACGTTTAACGTTTACGTTACTCACACATTTCTCTGGTGTGTGCCGGGCCTAAGAGGGATAAACCATAGTTGGCTCCTTTCCAAGTGAAGGAGCGGCGGTTCTACTCAGTCTCTCACGGATGACAGAACTTCTCACGCCATCTCTAATGGAAAGGCAGCCACACGTCTGATAAAACTAATTTTGGCCACTTGTATCCGCGATCTTATTCTTTTGGTCATGACCCACACTTCATGGCCATAATATGGTCATGAAGTGATATGAAGACCCCGGCTGCTAGTGCGTGTGTAGAGCAGGCTACACTCAATGCTTGCATTAGCGCTCCTGGAAGGCATGAAGTTGAGCACAGTCCTCTCCTGTAAGCCCTGTGGCTCATCGGATCCATTTATCCAGTTCTCCTTCACCCCAAAAGCTGAATAGTGAATACATGAATAATTAAACCTGAAACATTTAGATTGTAGGCTACTTAATGTACATGTATGTTTTTGTTTTCTATCAATGAATAATTAATTTCAACTTTGGCTCATGGCCAGGCCAGCTCTATACCGCCTGTCGATGTATCCAAAGCCATAGCGTACCTCCAGATTTCTGAACAGTCTCCAACTGACTGTTGAACAGTGCTGAGCGCCTGAGCCCACCTTGTCACCAGGCTGTCCTGATGACACAGGCCACCACCCACGATTAGTTTTTCTGTGTAGGATATATATGACTATAAAGTATGACTGTATATATTCATGGTTGTTATCCCTGCTGCTTTTTAAATGCCACATTTAATTGTCATTTGCGTTAAACTATGCCACTCGTGTACATCTGTTATTACATCTGCTGCTATTTCAACCATGCACCGTATGTATGTATGTATCATGCTTTCACTATATTTCACACTGTCCAGTGTCCATGTTTTTCTCTTTCTCTCTTTCCAAGTTTCTTCAAACTGCAACTGATAGGAGCTTGTATGACATGAGACCATACATGGAACAGAGTTTCGTAGCTCCAAGCATCCACCCAGTGTCTTGTGTTTGTTCAACGAGTCCATAGTGCACACATGTACTCCTGCAAAATTTTATATTATTTTCCAGGAAAATAAATAGTGACTTTGACACTGCAGGGGTGGGTTTGGTTTCCCAGTATCCTGGGGCATACTCTTTCCCTCCATGTGTTGTGCTTATACATCAACACATTGAGAATTGTTAGCTCCCAAGGCAACCTACTTAAGGTATGTATATTTGACAATGTTATTACATAATATGACCTGTTTTCCTTTGTTTCCTTCTTTTTCTGTTTTCTAATGATGGAACAACTGAAGTTCGGGAGGTGTGGCCAAGCAGAGGACAATCAACCACCTCTAACCAGCCACTGGTAACTCCAGCCATGCCACCCAGTGCCAACATCTCACCCATCTCCTATCAAGCTGACAACTCCTCCTCTACCAACCACGGTGGTAATGTATATAAACCCAACTTGAAGAAATGGCGGCGGGCATAGTTTCCAGTAAACGTGGCGATACGCCCATAAACGACCATACACCAAAAGCTAAATGTTGTTAGGGCTTGCGTGTAGTGATGACCTTAGATGACCATTAGCACTCTGAATTCTTGTCCGTTTATGCCGCACATCCCATGCCACGCATGCGATGCGCCCATAAATGACCATACTCTTGGGTTTATGATAAACAACCTAAACCTATTTTTGAGCGGTGGTCACACCGTCTCCATAGCGTGGCCGTGTGTGTATCCGTCCGTCTATGTATGTGGGTGGGTCCGTATGTAGCCTAAGTACCCCTGGTGACCAGAGAGGTGCTGTTGAGTCTAGTCTGCCCGGAGCATCAACTGCAATACCAGTGGTGGCCTGAGTGACATGGATGGATGGATGGCTCTCTCTCTCACACGCAAGCAAGCACCCCCCCCCCCATATATATATATTTTTTTATTGTTATTATTTTTTTTTATATTTTTTTAATATTCTTTATTATAATTATTATTATTATTATATATTTGTTTTGCTGTTGCGCAGCCTCCACGACCACCGCTCAGTTCACACGGGTGTGATTTTTGTCTGATGCTTGGTTTCTCCTAGTGAACTGCTTTTTAAATGCCACATTTAATTGTGATTTTCCTGAAACAATGTGAATCATGTACTGTAAATACAGTATACTAGTCCTGTGCCCGAGGGTGTGCGATGAGGGATTGAATGTATTGCGCCTCTAGGGTCAATCTTGATAGACATAACATTTCATTTCACTCCTACACTGACGGTGTCCAGATGTACCTTCCCATAAAAACAAACTCCACTAACTCTCTCCAGTCACTGCTCGCCTGCCTCCAGGATGTAAAAACCTGGATGGTTAAAAAACCTTCTGTCTCTTAATGGAAATAAAACTGAAATCATTATTTGACCATGACACTATCCCACCCTGCACTATCCCGGACACTGTCACCCCTTATATGCGCTCATCTGCCAAAAACCTTGGTGTAACTAAGACAGTACCTTCAAATTCAATCAACATATCAGTTCCATCGTTAAAACCATCCTTTTTTTCAGTTAAGACTTCTCCCGTCATCAACTGGAGATGGCTATTCATTCACGCCTTCATCTCGTCCAGATAGTTAGATAGATAGATAGATAGATAGATAGAGATTTTTATTTATGTGTCCTGCACCAAATGATGCCTAGCCCACATGGGCTTACAAGACACTCACAAACATAATATATACATACACCAAGATACACCACAAACAAAAATGCTTAAGAAGATAGTTGATAGTCCATTAATAGTCCATGCTGTTATTTAGGGGTACAATGTTCTCCAACGCAACTGCCACGCCTTCTCTATGAATTTTGCCAAAACAACAACTTCCTTGCGTAACATAGAACATTCAGACATCCAAAACAAATCTGGATTTTTGGCTTGCATTTTTTCAAATAAGGAATTTCTTAAGTCATGATACAGTGGACAGTGAAAAACAAAATGAAACTCATCCTCCACAACTCCCAAATCACAAAGAACACACAAACGCTGCTCCTCAGGAATACCAGTATACCTACCCAACTCAACTGCCAGAGGTAATGCAGTTCTTAACTGGGCACAGAGGGACCGCTGTCCTCTCTTTAAGTTAAATAAAACATAAGATTCCGTTATATAATCATCTTTAAAAATCCATTGCTCCTGGTGTAGTATTGACAATTTATATTTAACCATATTTATATTACATTGGAGATTATTCATGAAATATACATTTAAGTCAGAAATTGAAAAAATTAAAGAAACTTCTCTTATCCATGGATAGTTACCTGTTCTATTCCAATTAAATATAATTTTTGTAAGCCTCCCTTCTGGCAGTTGGGTAAGGCGGTTCCACAGTCTAATGATTTCACACCTCTGCTTTGTAAGGCAGCTTTCCCAACCTGTGTCACCTTCAATGGCCAATTTAGTGGTATACTTATGCACCCTGAGAAAACACCTCAATGCTCTACTCTGAATGTTTTTACATTCGGTGGCCTCCTCAAAGCCCCATACACCTGCTGCATAAAATAAAATACAAGAAACCATACAATCATATAGCTTGGTAAATGTAGCAAAACCTAAATCAGGGCACAGTTTTGTTTTACTTAATATGGCACCTAATGCTCTTCCAGCTGAGTCAGCCTTCCTTCCCTCAGAAAAAAATCATAAATTCATGAAAAACAAAACCCAAATATTTATATGAGGGGACATAACTCAAAGACATTGACCCAATAGTAAGGGGAACATAAGAAAATCTGCGAAGTAAATCGTTACCAAGACATTTCTTCACCAATGTGTTTCTAAAGGTGTGTAATAATATGTACTAAAAGGTTGAAATTCAACTCCCGGGGGAAACCTCATAAAAAAATGATTTGTGTTTGTGTCTTAACTTTACTATACAGGACAGGACTATAACTTTACTATATATTCCGTGGGCTACAAATGGCCCCTACAAAACGGTGAAAAGTGATGATTCATCACTAAACCATCGTTTTGTGGGTCCGTTTTTAGCCCAAGGAATGTTTTTCATGCAAAACAAATGCTTGCAATGGATTCAGCATCATGGAAAACCCCTAGTTTGACCCCTCACATGCTACTTAAAGCATAGTTATTTTTTGTATTGTTTTCCTGTATAGTAAATTAATGGGACACAAACTCAAATCAGTTTTTTATGAGGTTTCCCCCGGGAGTTGAATTTCAACCTTTTAGTACATATTATTACACACCTTTAGAAACACATTGGTGAAGAAATTTCTTGGTAACAATTTACTTCGCAGATTGGTCAAATATCTTATAAAATCCCCTTACTACAAACACAAAATTGTGATTACTCTGCTGTTCAGCTTTCCTTCTGAATTGTATAATCTGTGTTTTCTCTCTGTTGATGGCAAGTCTCCATTTACTGCACCACAAGCACACAATGTTCAACATCTTTTGAAGATTTGACTCATTTTCGGCCATCAGAGCAATATCATCAGCATATAAAAGAATACTCAAATTAATATTTTCAACAGATAGTATTTCATTATACCAGCACAGAGCACCGTCCTACCTCTGCGCTTGTGAAACCTTACATCCAAGGGTAACCGTTCTTTTATGGCCATGGCCCCTCGATTCTATAGTCTGCCCCTCGATCCACATCATTGCATCTTATTGCATTGAGTTTACCTAATTTGTTTTTAACTTTTCCACATGGTAATGCTAAGCATATTGTCTGTTGATGTTGTCTTTTATTTTGTTGTTTTGAATTGTTTTGTTTCATGAATAGTTCTGTTGTTTTCTGCTTGTGTTTTAACCATGTAACGAACTTTGGTTCAGCTCGGCTGTGGGGTCAGTTTTGTTTTGTTTGCACGTTTTGCATATTGTGTACGCAACATAATATGACCTGTGTTCCTTTGTTTTTCTGTTCTTTTAGCCTTTCTTGGAAGAGCAAATGATGGAGCTTGTATGACAAACAATTTCACCCAATGTATACCTGAAGGGTACCCTTCTGAAGGGTATACATTGGCCTGAAGGGTATACATTGGCGTCAATGGCCTGGGATCACGCCCCACGCCCCAAGGTCTTGACTTTATACCACATAAGATGCTCCGGTTCCAACATCACAGCATCTTCAGAGTTAAAATGAAGTTAGGTGGTGTTTTGCTTGTCCTGTGCATCTGTCTCCTAGTCTGTGAGTATTCAACATCCAACATGGGTTATGTTAACAACACTATCTAGCTGCTTTCTTCACTTTAGAAACATCATATACAGACAGACTTTGGTTTTATCTTGTTTGTTGTAGACTAGGTTCACTCAATGCCAATGACGTCTCATGTCTTTTTTCAATGGGCCCTGTGTGCCAATGACGTCTTTGACGTCTTTTGATCAAAGGCTATAAAAAAGATGTCAAAATGACCAGCTTTTCTCTGTTTGTGTGTTGGCTCCCTCGTTTAGCTGATTGAGAAAATGTGTGTTCATTCTAGTGGATGGACACTTTTTGGAGCGGTGAAAGCGCTCCCAATAGACAGGTATGTCTGTGGCTGGCTATATGTGGCTATGTGGCTGGCTATGTCCGTAGCCTGGCAATACCTTGAGTGGCCACACAAGTTAAAGGAGGGGCGCTGTTGTGCAGGCACAACACACACACACACACACACACACACACACACACACACACACACACACACACACACACACACACACACACACACACACACACACACACAGATCTAGAACACACAGAATGTAAAAACATAGATCTAGAACACAGAATCAAAAACATAGATATAGAACACTTGGGGCTCTATTATGATCCAGGTCTTATGCCTTAACTTCTTTGCCTTTTTTTACTATATAGACATATTTATTTTAATATTTCAAATAGCTGATCTGCAAGCTCACAACGTGCAGATGTAGATCAGCATTTGAAGTATTTAAAAATGTTTTTCAAAATATAAAAAAAAATCACACCCGTGTGAAGTGGAGCTGTGTGTGTGTGTGTGTGTGTGTGTGTGTGTGTGTGTGTGTGTGTGTGTGTGTGTGTGTGTGTTGCAGTTGATGCTCAGGGCAGGCTAGACTCAACAGCACCTCTCTGGTCACCCAGGATCATGTGTACCGATTTTTGTGACATTTGACGAAAATATGTAGGAAAAGGAGCAAAAAGTGTGTTTTGGAGAAAATTCAAGATGGCGGAAAATCTATCCTGACGCAAATGGGCGTGGCCTATATGGGGAGATGCGTCTTGACCCAAGGAATCCAGGGAAAAAAGAATTTTAATTTTTCGACCTACGGTTCAAGAGTTACGAGACAAGTAGGCCGTTATAGCGCCACCATGAGGCAGAGTGGAAATGCTTTTGGGGATTCGTTGAGTATGCCACCCCCGACCTGTGGTTGAAATTCAGTGTTGACTGGACCTTTTGTTTGTGATTTATGGCTATTGTTTGCAAAACGGGCCCCTCCCGCTAACTTTGGAAGCGCGTTACGAACGAACGGAATGGACTATCGCAATATCCCTTGAGTATGTTCATTGCATAGGTTCATAGATCATGTGTACCGGTTTTTAAGACATTTGAAGAAAATATGTAGGAAAAGGAACAAAAAGTGTGTTTTGGAGAAAATTCAAGATGGCGGAAAATCTATCCTGGCGCAAATGGGCGTGGCCTATATCGGGAGATGCGTCTTGACCCAGGGAATCCAGGGTAAAAATAATTTTCCGACCTACGGTTCAACAGTTATAGGCCAAAACGTAAACTGGGCTGTTATAGCGCCACCATGAGGCCAAATGACACAATTATTTTTTATTTAATCCTTGAAATCATTATGAACCTCCTCTCCAAGTCTTGAAACTGTAGCCCCTATGGTTTGCGAGAGAAAAATAATTGAATGTGAGTTTTTGCGATTCCCATTATAAGTCAATGGGGAAAATTAATTCACTAATAAATTAATATCAATTAAACTATTGAACCTTTCTCTTAGCAAGTTACTAGCCCACCATTCCCGAGTAAGCCGGTCGATTTGACATATGGCGCGAGTGTGTGGTGGCAAAACTGTGGGACTAGTAGCGTGCCGAAGTTTAGGAAGTTCAGGCTACATACGGACACACAGACAGACAGACAGACAGACAGACCCACACAGCCACGTATAGGGAGCCTGTGTTTCACACAGCTCCAAAAAGGCAAAGAAGTTAAAGCTATACTGTGTAAGTTGCTCAACTGGTGGTCTGTAGCAGTATAGCAAACCGCGGTCGCGTTTGCTTTTTTCGTCCGTTTTTCGCTCGCGGACCGGGCCGTCAGACCACCGCGTCCGCCTCGCCTCGCCGAGACGCTTTCAATGAGGTCTCCCGTGTCCTTCTACGAGCAGCGGTTGGAGAGTTACATGCTAGACTCCTCCAGTGTAAACACTGCAGTGTACTTCCTGAAGGCGTGTTTCCTAAACCCACCAGAGAGCCCGGCAGTGTATGTTCTGCGCTGTGATTGGCCGGCAGTGTATAACCCTCGCTGTGATTGGCCGGTAGTGTGATGACGCAATTTTTCCGCGAAAACGGGTCCCGGGCAGGGATCATAGAAAACATATAAAGAGAAGGCTTTAGAAGCTGAAAATAACGGAGTGGGGGTTCTAAAACTTTAGCGATTTAACAGCTAGGACCATTTTAAGATTTGTTTTATAAAAAAAGTTACATGGTACAACTTTAAGGCATAAGGCATACGACCTGGATCATAATAGAGCCCATAGAATCAAAAACATAGATCTAGAACACCTAGAATCAAAAACATAGATATAGAACAAATAGAATAAAAAACATAGATCTAGAACACCTAGAATCAAAAACATAGATCTAGAACACATAGAATCAAAAACATAGATCTAGAACACAGAATCAAAAACATAGATCTAGAACACATAGAATCAAAAACATAGATCTAGAACACAGAATCAAAAACATAGATCTAGAACACATAGAATCAAAAACATAAATCTATAACATATAGAATCAAAAACATAGATCTACAACACAGACTCAAAAACATAGATCTAGAACACATAGAATCAAAAACATAGATCTAGAACCCAGAATCAAAAACATAGATCTAGAACACATATAATCAAAAACATAGATCTAGAACACATAGAATCAAAAACATAGATCTATAACATATAGAATCAAAAACATAGATCTAGAACACGTAGAATCAAAAACAGATCTAGAACACATAGATTCACCGCTCCACTTCGAACCGAGGTTTGATTTTTTTGATTCAAACAGCTCTATCTCTGGAACCATTTGTCTGATTGACCAAATCTTTTATAAAAAAATATATTTCTTTTCATTGCATAGTAAAGAAAAACATACAAAATCCTGGCACAAATACCTTGGGGCCATTTTGGCCCTTGGCACAGAAAGAACTGTCTCAATATGTTGTGTTCTGTTATCCCTTGTCCTGTTGGTTTTGATTTACAGCCAACGTTTCTTTATGATGATGGTGATTATTATTAGGGTTGTTAATATTTTTGGTATCCCCCAATTTGATTCCAATTCTTTGATTCATCATTCAGAATCAATTCTCGATTCAAAACGAATCCCAGTTATTAAATTCCAGTATAATTTTCCAGTATGATGTTAATGTATTAAGCCTACTTGCTGATCCTTTATGACTGATGTCAATATCAGTTCCTAAGCAAAATCAGCGAGCGCTATGCAAAACCCCCCAATGGTACCCAAGAGCGGGCCCATCGCAAGGTATTTAAGGTTAACTTGAGTCATGCAGACTTGAATGCAGTTTAACCTTAAGCCATAGAATATTGAATTCGGTTTAGTGCCATGCAAACATTGAATTTAGAGCAAATGTGTTCAAATAACATCCTCAGTAACGAGGATACAGTCAGATCAATTGTGTTGCTGTAGATTTGTGGACCATGTGAAATTAAGCAATCTTCTTGTCCCTTCAAATAGCTTCGGAGGCGGCAATCAGAAGAAAACATGCCCTTTGGCACTTCCGTAAAATGATTAAATGTATCATTTTACGGTTCATGAGATATAGAGGCACTTCCTGTTTGGCGAAGGGCCCTTCCTGTTTGGCAAAGGAAGCACCAATTAAGGTTAAGGACTCTTAATCAAGTCATATGACACCACCAACGCGTCTGTACGACAAACGGTTTATGAGATAAAGGGTAACTTCCTGTTTGGCAAAATAGGCCCCAATTAAGGTTAAGGACTCTTAATCAAGTCATTTGACGCCAACCACAAGTCTGTACGACAAACGGTTCATGAGATAAAGGGTCACTTCCTGTTTGGTGAGAGGCACTTCCTGTTTGGTGAAATAGGCCCCAATTAAGGTTAAGGACTCTTAATCAAATCATTTAACACCACCCACAAGTCTGTACGACAAACGGTTCATGAGATAAAGGGTCACTTCCTGTTTGGTGAGGGGCACTTCCTGTTTGGCGAAATAGGCTCCAATTAAGGTTAAGGACTCTTAATCAAGTCATATGACACCACCCACGCGTCTGTACAACAAACGGTTCATGAGATAAAGAGGCACTTCCTGTTTGGCAAAGGGCACTTCCTGTTTGGTGAAGGAAGCACCAATTAAGCTTAAGGACTCTTAATGAAGTCATATGACACCATCCGCGCGTCTGTACGACAAACGGTTCATGAGATGTAGAGGCACTTCCTGTTTGGCGAAGGGCACTTCCTGTTACAGAGGGGGCGGGGCTTAATCAATTACAGCTCATTCCTATTGGCCGGAAAAAGACCAAAGTTGTGTGTGCATTTTAAAGTTTAAGTGACGTTGCTAGGCAAAAGTATGTCAGAGTAATGTGGGGCCAAAGTTTCAGTTTTTTTTTTCAGAATGGGGGGTTTTGAGCTTAGTTTTTTACAAATTACGTTGCCATGGTAACGCGGATCGGAAAGAAAAGTAATGGGAGAGTGTTTTCTGCTAGTGTTTCAGTCCGAGTGTATCAAAGGGTGCGTTCGGAAATGCGCACCGGTTCTGGTTAGGGTTAGGGTTATGGTTAGTTTTAGGCATAGTTTTACTGAGGTTAGGGTTAGGGTTGGGTTTAGGCATATAGTTTTACTGAGGTTAGGGTTAGGATTAGGGTTAGGTATAGGCACTCATTACACTGAGCACACACCCAGTGCGCATTTCCGAACGAACCATTTGATACACTCGGACTGAAACACCAGCAGAAAACACTCTCCCGAAAAGTAATAGCACACCATTCCCGGCCGAGCCGCACATTTTGATGTATATATTGCAGGGGTGGCGTAAATCGTGTGGCAGTTATTATGTGCCGAGATTTCCCCCATTCTAAGTCAACAGGGTTTGTGGGCGTCGTTTTTTGTGAATTACGTCGCAATGGTAACGCGGATCGGAAAGAAAAGTAATAGCACCCCATTCCCGGCCGAGCCGCACGTTTTGATGTATGTATTGCGGCGGTGGCGTAAATCGTGCGGCAGTTATTACGTGCCGAAATTCTGTCAGAACATTATATATATATATATATATATATATATATATATATAAAGTATGGCGGATTACAATAAGTGTTTTGCCATTGCTTTGCATGGCAGGCACACTTAATTATCTGTGCTGTGATTTCATGTGACATAAGGAATGCATTAATAATAGCTTATTCTTCTGTTCTCTGTTTGTGTCAGATGCTGTCAGGCCCATGACCAGTGCTATAGTGATTCAAAGAAACTCAATGCATGTACAACACGTTTCTTTGACAACCCATATACTAAACTAGAATTGACAGAGTAAATTTTTGCAAGTGTGCCTGCAGCTCGCTAAATGTGCAACCTTGTGTAGCGGTTTGGACGGTGAGACAATCCTCCAAGTTGTCTGTGTTTCGTTTTGAGAGGGTCGTTCCCCCTGAAAAACGCGCTCTGGCACGAAACGGTTACGTTTGGCGCGTTTTTGTGACGCCTCCTATAGGTCGAAGTGGAAATGCTTTTGGGGATCTGTTGAGTATGCCACCCGCGACCTGTGGTTAAAATTCAGTGTTGACTCAACTTTTGTTTGTGATTTATGGCTATTTTTTGCCAAACGGGCCCCTCCCGCTAAATTTGGCAGCCTGTTACGAACTAACGGTATGGACTATCGAAATATCCCTTGATGTTCATTGCATGGGTTCATAGATCATGTGTAACCATTTTTGTGACATTTGACGAAAATATGTAGAAAAGGAGCAAAAATAGTGTTTTGGAGAAAATTCAAAATGGCGAAAAATCTATCCTGACGCAAATGGGCGGGCCTATATGGGGAGATGCGTCTTGACCCAAGGAATCCAAGGAAAAAATATTTTTAATTTTCCGACCTACGGTTCAAGAGTTACGAGGCAAGTGGGCCGTTATAGCGCCACCATGAGGCCGAGTGGAAATGCTTTTGGGGATTCGTTGAGTATGCCACCCGCGACCTGTGTTTAAAATTCAGTGTTGACTCGATGATTTGTTTGTGATTTATGGCTATTGTTTGCAAAACGGGCCCCTCCCACTAACTTTGGAAGCCCGTTACGAACGAACGGTATGGACTATCAAAATAAATATCCCTTGAGTATGTTCATTGCATGGGTTCATAGATCATGTGTACCACTTTTTGTGACATTTGAAGAAAATATGTAGGAAAAGGAGCAAAAAGTGTGTTTTGGGGAAAATTCAAGATGGCGGAAAATCTAGCCTGGCGCAAATGGGCGTGGCCTATATGGGGAGATGCGTCTTGACCCAAGGAATCCAGGGAAAAAATCATTTTAATTTTCCGATCTACGGAGTTACGGGGCAAAACGTAAAGTGGGCCGTTATAGCGCCACCATGAGGCCGAGTGATGTAATTATTATTGTATTCATTCTTAAAATTATTATGAATCTCCTCTCCAAGTTTTGAAACTGTAGCCCTTATGGTTTGCGAGAGAAAAATACTTGAATGTGACTTTTTGCATTTTCACATTATAAGTCAATCCGTTACCATGGCAACGTAATTTTCGTTTTTTGCCAATTACGTCGCCATGGTAACGCGGATCAGAAAGAAAAGTAACAGCACACCATTCCCGGCCGAGCCGCACGTTTTGATGTATATATTGCGGGGGTGGCGTAAATGGTCCTTTCAGGCGAGCCCACAATGACAATATCTAAAGTGTGCCACAATTAAACCGTTTTACATACAATTTGAGATAAACTTTTGGAAAATAGGTTGCCTTCATTCCCAACATGATATATTGCTTAAATATGAAATTAGTTTGTTTAAGCAACATAATTTGAATGTACAGGACAAGCTCACATGTTCCTGAGTTTAAACATCCCAAGGTGTCAGTGATTATGCAGTCAGATTCCAGTCAATGAGTACATTCAAAGTTTGTCACTGTCACATGTCAAACTTTAAATCGTATGCCAGCCATAAAGAGCACAATTATTAGGTATTGTGATGAAGCTTGCCATAACACTTTTGATTTGGGTCAAACAATGTAGGCTACACAATATTGTGTACATCTTAGTGTTAAACTAAATGTGTATCACCATCACTAACCATTTATGACTAACAAAAATGTATCAAAAGAAACAAATTATTAATGGAATAAATCATCCATCCATCTTCAACCACTTATTCGGAATCGGGTCGCGGGGGGTAGCAGTTTCAGGAGAGATTTCCAGTCCCTTTCCAGCAACTTAATTTTTTTCTTCTTCTTTAGAAAATACTTACGCTATGAGGATGTAATGATCATTAGACATTAGAATCATTACAGTAATAACCTATATCTCCCAGACTGCCTCCCCACTCAGAGAGTTTGAATGAATGTAGAATTATGTACAGGATGTAGAAATTGTGTGTGAGGGGACTTTTTAAAAGAAAAAACTTCTCTCTGTCATGCCAGAGTGCCACTGATCACCCTCCCCTGTGCCAATGTTGGCACCCATGCCTAAGGTTTCCTACCCCTGATGTAGACAATGAGCAACCCCTCCCCCCCCCCCCCCCCGGCCCCCAAAGTTGTATCAAAATATCACTTTACCACCCCATCATCCATAGGAACAATAACTTCAGTTCATGAAAATAGGTTAAAGAAAAACCTTCATCCGCCCATGATATATTGTTTAAATATGAAATGAAGTTTGTTCAAGTAACATAATTTGAATACACATTTTCACATGTTCCTGGGATTAAACATCCCAAGGTGTCAGTGATTATGCAGTCAGATTCCGGTCAATGAGTTCATTCTAAAGTTTATCACTGTCACATGTCAAACCTTAAATCATATACCAGTAACATCTTTATAGACTGAAATCAAGCCCACCAGGTATTGTGATGTAGCATGACCATAAAACCTTTGATTTCAAGGTTGGGTCAAAAAGGCAAAGGTACAATACACATCTTAGTGTTAAACTAAATGTGTCACTAACCATTTAGGACTAATTAATTACACGCACACACAGTAGCAGGCTTGGAACAGCCTCTAAACCTTGTCCCGTCACGGTTCGAGTCCACCGCAGCCTCCTCAGAAGCTCTTCTCTTCAACGACGCCGACCTGGAGATGTAAGACAGACAAGACCATTTCCTCCTCCCAGTAAACCTCTGTCCATTATCACTATCAGAACCAGTATTTTGTAGATGTCCGGTGGAACCCTCATGCAGTATGCCCAAATACTTTTTGCAAATAAAAAGAAAAACTGAAGAAATTGCCCATTGTGACTCTGTAGCAATGATTTAGGAAAGGACTAAATATAGTCAACATCGTGTTCTATGTCATTTTTTATACACACCATAGCTGTCTACACTGTATCATGGCTCTTGTTGATATGCAACTGTTTTCATCTCCTTGGAGCGCCATTGAGATCATGATTATAATTACATCTAACGATGCTTCTTCTCCATTCACGTTTGGTGAATGTAGCCTTGGCCAGGAAAATTTGATGTCTTCAGGGGGTAACCATCGATCATCAGGTGTTTCGACCGGTGAACCCTCCGCTACACCCTCCTGATGGCCGGGTCGGCAGTGGTGGCCAAATCACTGCCCATCTCCTAAGGCAAGGCCAAGGCTAAACTCCCCTCTCCATTTGTTTTTTTCCCAACAAGAGGCTCCTCTGGGGAGGTATTGGGTGGGTCCCTCCTGAGGTCTTGAGGTGACACAGGTGCGTAGAGTTCTCCAGTACTGTGAGGTTATTCCTGCCTGGAGTTCTCCTTCGTCTCACCAACTCACCAACCAAGTTGTGCGCTGCACCTGTGACCCCTCTTCTCCACACTTGGTCCTGGCTTGTTCCTGCAGATGTTCTCGCAGTGACACTTTACTTCCAATTTCTCCCCAGCTGATGTTGTTTCGGTGAGCCATCTCGTTAGCTGTGATTAGTTAAGGGCTGTTACCGTTATGTTTGTATTGTTGAGTCTCACATACTCCCCCCTCTCGGGAGACTTTGGGGGTATCTGTATAAATGTCTGTAGCTTGAGTTGGTGCCCTCTCGCGAGTGCATGTGGTTGCTAACCTCATACACCCACGCCAGGCTCTTCCTGGTGGTCATCTGTCTCTCCAGCGTCACCAATCTTCCTCGGTTTCCATCCAAACTTTCCTGGAAGTCACTGGTTGCCCAGAGTTCTATGATTATAATTACATCTAACGATGCTTCTCCTCCATTCACGTTTGGTGAATATAGCCTTGGCCAGGAAAATTTGATGTCTTCAGGCGGTAACCATCGATCATCAGGTGTTTCGACCCGTGAACCCTCCACACCCTCCTGATGGCCGGGTCGGCAGTGGTGGCCAAATCACTGCCCATCTCCTCCTCCTGGCCAAGGCTAAACTCCCCTCTCCTGCTCTATTTGTTTTTTTCCCAACAAGAGGCTCCTCTGGGGAGGTATTGGGTGGGTCCCTCCTTAGGTCTTGAGGTGACACAGGTGCGTACAACATTGTCAAGTTGGTTATTAATTCAAAGAAAGTTGACTTTTAAGTAGTCTTAATGTTCTGTCATGTCACTGCCAAACCCTACATTCGTCAGGTATTTTAAGCAGGCTAAAACAAACTATTTGTATTTGGTTCTTCTGGGCTGTATGTTAGTTTGTTGTTTTTATTATAGGACATCATGGCTGCCATTCAAGGCGGGCCAGTTCTAGAGAAACACTCATCTGATGATCCCACACACATTTATGAAAGATTTAAGAGAGTTGAGGATAACAGCATTGTGGAAACCAAAATGTGTTCATTATTTATAATTAGCCTACTCTTTTAGCGTTTGTGATTTATTTAGACAGGACCTACCATGACATCAACCATTGTACCCCAACCAGTGTGTCAAAACTCGTGTCTTCGTGCCGCGTTTCAAGCTTGCAGAAGCTTGAAGCTACTTTTGATACTTTTGTGTGACACTGTAGTAGTATGATCCAGTACCGCATTATATTAATTAATGAAAATAAAAAATACAATAAAAATATGGACACAGTCTCAACATTACCCAGCAGAACTTGCAGCAGGTCCAACAAGACATTTCCCATCATTCTCCTCCTTCAGGTATAGTCTCACTGGGAACTGGGAAACGGTTCATGACCATTTCAGCATCGGATTAGAGAATATATCAGTAACAGCAGCAACAACTATAGTACATCAAAGAAATGCATGCTTTAGTTTTGTCAGCATTCAACTGTGTTAATGTAATTATAATTGAATTATGTCAATCGAATTCTGATTAGGACGATATGACTTATCTGCTGTACAGTACATTGCACACTCAGTCAGTGGAGTGAGAATCTTTTTTGGGTTCAATTTACTCAACAAATACAGTATCTCAGTAACTACATTTCTTGATAAGGGTTGTTAGACCTGTCAATAGGAGACCATGCAGGCTCTTAAATAAAGGTTTTGATTGTGCGTCTGGGTAGAGTAGAAGTACAGTTGATGGAAACTACAGACTGATACAGAGAGGTGGACATGTTTCTGACTATCTTGTGTTTACAGTATGCTGTTAGGCTGTTTGAGACCCACCCCTAGACTGTACCACCTGCCAAGATTTCACACCCATCGCAGGCTGTGTTCATGATTTGAGGTGTTTTTGGCCACTTTATCGCTGCTTGCAGCTATATTTATTATTATTATTATTATTTTATATATTTTTTTGTGTGCACTTCATAGGCATGTTAGAGAAAGGTCCTTAGATTGTGTGTAGAATGTTTCATGCAAATTGCTAAAAAAAAATCCCAGAATAAAAACGGGTTTAAGCGTTTCACAAACTGCTCAAAATGATATAGCGCCCCCCTTTGGCCAATTGGGGTAAGATTGGTTTTAGTGATATTTGGACTAAGCCTCTACATCTTTGTCAAATGCCATGAACATGTTACTTTGCATGTATGATTTAGAGGCAGAAGAATAATTTGCATAAAACTGCAATATTCATTGAATTATTAAAAAAGCATGTATTTTAATTAAAAAAATATCCGATCTGACAGATCTTTAGATATCGGTCCAAAGTTCTTGTAAAAAAAGTTTTGTGCACGTGACGCGAAAATTCCAGAATAAACGCGGGTTTAAGCGTTTTACAAACTGCTCAAAATGGCGGAAAATCTATGGGCGGAGCTTACTTAACAAAGACACAGATGTCTGGCAGCGCCGTTCAATGGCAGCAGCCGTGCACCCTTAAATGCACAAATTCATTTCGTTGTACTGTGAAGGTGCTTGTATGTGTACTGTACTTTGGAAATGAGTTGATCGTTGACAATGAAACTGTGCCTGTACCTGTACTGTATTGTTACAATGACAAATAAACTCTAATCTAATCTAATCTAATCTTCCGCTTGAGTCAAAGCATGCATGTAAGCAAGTTGCATGTCTTCAAACAAAACGAGTCATGACTTATGCCTGTTTGAAGTTTGAAATGTCAAACGCTTCGTATAGCGCCCCCCTTTGGCCAATTGGAATAAGATTTGTTTCAGTGATATTTGGATTAACCCTCTACATCTTTGCCAAATGCCATGAACGTGTAACTTTGCATGTATGATTTAGACTTAGAGGCAAAAGAATAATTTGCATAAAACTGCAATATTCAGTGAATTATTAAAAAATAATGTTTCACTTTAAAAGAAATCTGGTTGATGTACCTCAAACAGAGCATGAGCTATACCTGTTCAAAGTTTGCACTTTCGAAGGCTTTTCCTACAGCGCCACCATTTGGCCGATTGCAGTAAAAAGTAATAGCACACGTTGCCACAGTAAGCTGAACACATTGATGTTTTTATTTTCATTTTCTGTCTAAGTATGTAGGAGTAGAAAGGTGCCAAAGTTTTGAGGAGAACTGTCTGATAGATAAAGAAACTAGAAAATATTGTTCCTTCGAAACAATTGTGGGCTCGCTTCAAGCCAGAAAACAATGGCTATAAAAGTACAAAATGTCAAGATCGCAAGCAGTGCTCTCTTTGACGTTACTGACGCAATCAGACGCTGCATGCTTGATTTGAGGCATTTTGTTCCAAAAATGTGTTATGTAGAAGTTGACCCGCTCGTGGCGCTATAACAGGCCAATGTAAGAAGGGTGGCATCTGTTCCTTGACCTAGTGGGAATGTGCTTGCAAGATTTCACAGATTCATAGATATAGAACACATTGCATGCGTTCATAGATCATGTGTACCGATATTTGTGACATTTGAAGAAAATATGTAGGAAAAGGAGCAAAAAGTGTGTTTTGGAGAAAATTCAAGATGGCGGAAAATCTAGCCTGGCGCAAATGGGTGGCCTATATGGTGCATCTTGACCCAAGGAATCCAGGGAAAAAAATATTTTAATTTTCTGATCTACGGTTCAAGAGTTACGGGGAAAAACGTAAAGTGGGCCGTTATAGCGCCACCATGAGGCCGAGTGATGTAATTATTTTTCTATTCATTCTTAAAATTATTATGAATCTCCTCTCCAAGTTTTGAAAATGTAGCCCTTATGGTTTGCGAGAGAAAAATACTTGAATGTGACTTTTTGCATTTTCCCATTATAAGTCAATCCGTTACCATAGCAACGTAATTTTCGTTTTTTGCCAATTACGTCACCATGGTAACGCGGATCGGAAAGAAAAGTAATAGCACACCATTCCCGGCCGAGCCGCACGTTTTGATGTATATATTGCGGGGGTGGCGTAAATGGTGCGGCACTAGTTACGTGCCGAAGTTTTCCTGAGCGAGTACAATAAGTGTTTCTGCCATTGCATGGCAGGCACACTTAATACGTTTTTCTGCCATTGCATGGCAGGCACACTTAACTATACAAATACAAATGTGATAAAGCCGCCAAGACTGTTACTTGTCCCAGTGAGTATTTTTGCCTATTGACACTCTTTGATTTTGTTGTTAAATGCATGTGATATCTAAAGCCCCTTTTTGACTGCAGCTTTAGCACCACACTACACAACACTACACTGCACCACACCACACCACACCGCACCATTTAAATTATCTACATTTTCCATTACACAAAAGTACCCCTATCGGCAAGAAGCAAATTGACCCTTTTAACTGTGATTATAATACAATATAAAATTGTATTACAACTAACCTAATTATAATACACTATAATGGATTATAAAACTGTGACTATAATACACTATAATAGATTATAATAGTGGTTATAACACAATAGAATCTATTATCATGTATTACAACTATACTGTATGCTGGTGGTCTAAATGAAAAGTCAGTGAATGATCAGTCATTATGATGTGTTTGGCCTAAATCAGACTCTGGATTGGATACTTTTTAGTACCATGTTTAGTACCACTTTCACACCACTCTACCCAGGTCCTTGTAGTGGAAAACCTAGCACAAGTGGGCGGTGTGGAGTGGTGTGGTGTTGGGCCATGTCAGTGGAAAAGGGGCTTAAGTAACTAAATCTAACTGGAAACAGGCCACAGAACATACTGTATAAGCTTAGAAATTGTGGACAATATTTCTATGTACCCACATGACATTAACAGGGAGTTCTTCCCATGATTCACTTGTTGACAGAATATTAGTTACAGTACTATGTACTAAGTACTACGTTAACCACGGTGAAGTCTTCTTTACTTATTTGTTTCTCCATTACCAAGTTTCTGAAGAAGCTGGCTGAAGCTATTTGAAATGCAATGACTTCTCGTAGTAAACCCGATTTATACTTTGTCATCTACAAGTTTGTAGATCTGCTATTTTTGGTATGTGACACTGCCTAATGATCTTCTTGTTTTTAATTTTTTGTCATCTAGGTGACGGCAACAGTAAATGTGATAAATGTATCTGTGACTGCGACAGGAAAGCGGTCGAATGTTTCTTCCGTACAAAATACATTCCGGAGCATCATCACCTTCCCCACAAACGCTGTCATTAAGCAACACACACACACACACACACACACACACACACACACACACACACACACACACACACACACACACACACACACACACACACACACACACACACACACACACACATATTTATTGCGACCGCCAATGAAGTTCACCTTCATCCCCAAAGCTGATAAATATTGTTGACCTTCAGATTGCACTTGTCTAGGTGCTATTTCAACCATGCAAAGTATTTATATAGCATGTATATAGCTATATTTCACACTGTCCAGTGTATGTTTTTTGTTTCTCTCTTTCCAACTTTCTTGGAATAGCAAAGGAGCTTATGACATGTGATGATAACGTGCAATAGAGTTGAGCTCCATCCACCCAGTGTCTTGTTCTTGTATTCATGTTCAACAAGTCAACAGTGCGCACATGTACTCCTAAATGTCAGGAAAAATAATGATGACTTTGACACAGGGATGGGTTTTGTTTGCATGTTTTGCATAGTGTGTACTGTATCATTATTAGCTGGGGTATACTCTCACTCCAGGGGTTCAGTGCTTGCACATCAAGCTGTAATAGTCCTTAAGCCACATGATTGGAGCTGTTAGCTCCCAAGGCAACTTACTCTACTTATGTATATTTGACATTTGTTTAACATAACATAATATGACCTATTTTCCTTCTTTTTATATTCTCTTGGCCTTTCTTGGAACAGCAAATGATGGAGCTTCGGGGTTCCTACGGTACATGCAATTCCTGGAAATATTCTGAAATGAGGAAAACTTTTTTGCAGTGACAATAAAGTTGATTCTCAGGTGAGCTACATACTCTTTTAGCTAATGTATTAACCACGTTTAGCTGGCGTCCATGTAGGCATATCATAGGGAAAACATTTTCTAAAATGGTGAAAAAAACTAGAACCTCACGTTTAGAATTCGAAACCTACATGCCACCGTTGATGTGACTGATATATGCCCATATATGGGCATGTGTCTGTCAGACCTTGTCCCTTTTAAAGCCATAAATGGAGATCTCTGTATTTGTCAGTCCTTGCATGTTATTGCCAGACCCATGAAATGGGTAGGCCTACATAAGCAAATGTCGGTCTGTCCTGTTTTTCTCCATAGATGGTCATGATGATGACATGATGATGACATGAGGGAGGGATAGACCGACAGACAAAGCCTTCATGTCATCACAATGACATGAGGGAGGGACAGACCGACAGACAAAACCTTTTGCTTTGTCTGTCGGGTGGTAGACTTTTCTCTATATTTGGTCACAATGATGTCACAAATGATGATGACATGAGGGAGGGACAGACAGCCTATAAAGGGACAGACAGCCTATAAATGTACCATTAAATGTATAGGCCCAGAGGGTTGGCAGAACCGGGGTCTGGCACAACCAGGTTGACCTGGTCTAGTTCCCATATATATCCATATTCACCGTATAGGCTATATATATATATATATATATATATATTAGTGGTGTCCAACGATTAAATATTTGAATCGCGATTAATCGCATGATTTATGTAGTTAATCGTGCGATTAATCGCAAATAAGTTATCAGCTTTTATCAGGTTACAATGTAACTTAGAGGGATATCTTTCAAGTCTTTTGTGGCCCTATTAACTTGGGAGCGGAAATATTTGCTGGATTTATGCAAAAGTATGTCAATCTTTTATTCGAAATCAATTAAAAACCTGAATAAATCATAATGGTATTGCATTAAACAGACTGCAGCTGATGGGTATAAGGATCTGCTAAATTGACTTAATATGATTACTGTTGTGTCCACCTTTATGCTTTATTTTTACTTTGTATTTTTTGTTACATCAACAGGGATGGACCTTGTAGCCAATATAGCCGATATTGTAGCCAATGTTTGTAAATATGCGATTAATTGCGATTAAAATAATTAATCGCGATTAACAAAACGGTGAGTTAATTGCGATTAATTTAGTTAACTCGGACAGCACTAATATATATATATATATATATATATATATATATATATATCATGCTATCGCTATATTTCACACTGTCCATGTTTATCTGTTTGTCTCTTTCCAACTTTCATGAAACTGCAACCGCTAGGAGCTTGTATGACATCAGCGACTTAACAGTGCACACGTGTACGATGAAACTGGCCTTAGGCCTATTACAGCTTGAATTTCATGTAGTTGGCAACATAGATCTATCTATTAGATATATTTCTATTGGCAACCCTACCCGGAGAACTGATGTTTTTCAGCAGCACATCTACCTGTCCTGAATGGTGACAAAGGTTTGCCTCACTATAACCAATGGTCAATTCTCTATCATCACTTGTGATCATCAGCAGGTTCCCAGGTCAATCCTGGCTCTTTATGACATGTACCATATGTCTGTGTGTCCTAACAGATCGCAGGCACATTTCGTGTGCAGGCATAAGTATCTCCACCATCACCCCCCCCCCCCCACACACACACACAGATGTTAATACTCTTTTCAAATACATTTTATAATGGAAGTCAAAGTCTCCACTATGACACCTTATTCTTACTTTATCTAATTTACATACATTATTAGCAGGTCAAGTTTCAATGGGGGAAAATAAATAGATGACATTTGCAAGAAAATAAATTATAAAGTATAATAGAGCTGCTATAGGTACACGCACAAACGTGCATAATACACACGCATGCGTGCACCGCACACACACACACACACACACACACACACACACACACACACACACACACACACACACACACACACACACACACACACACACACACACACACGCGCGCGCACACACACACACACACACACACACACACACACACACACACACACACACACACACATACACACACACACACACACACACACACACACACACAAAACACACATGTGCACATGTTTACATTGGCGTCATCACTCTGGCACCACGCCTCAATTAAGCTCTTTATTAAGATGTTTCCGGATCCATATGACAGCCTCTTGAGCTGCAAAATGAAGTTGCGTGGGGTTGTGCTTGTCCTGTGCATCTGTCTCCTAGTCTGTGAGTATTCAACATCCAACATAGATTATGTTGTTAGTACTATCTGGCTGCTTTCTGTTCACTTTGCTGACACATTGTTACAGACAGACTTTGTTTTTACCTTGTTGTAGACAAGGTTTATTTTAACTGTCTCAGTCTGTTGGTTCTGTTATCTCTCATTTAAAGACTTGTTAACAAAGTGCAGTCACCTCTCTCTTTGTCCTCCCATATAGCCTCAGAGGCGGCGAGGAGAAGAAAACGTGCGCTTTGGCACTTCCGGTCAATGATTAGATGCACAATACCGAATAGCCTGCCACTCGTGAAATTCGGTGACTATGGTTGCTTCTGTGGGAAGGGTGGCGGTGGTACGCCTGTTGATGACCTTGACAGGTATGCACTCAAGGACAACTAATGGTGGCATGGGAATGTAAATGTTACAAAGATGTGTTACAGTATGTTGCTTTCTTGTTGTTTTAAGTATTTATTTGTTGTCTGATCTTCTGTAGGCTATGAGTTTTTGGGAGCACATGCATACTATGCACAGTATAGTATACAGTAACAGAATTATGACAAATCCTTAGTTTAACAAATTAGAGACTACAGTGTCTGCCCTGAGACCCAATGCCTCCCTCCCTGCTTGGCCCTCAGCATCGAGGGTTGGATTTTGGGTAGGTCCCTGCGACATACTAGTGTCATGGGGGTGTACTTACCTGCCTCACACAGAAACAGGAGATGGGCTCCTGCCCTATTGGCCTCATGGCTCGGCAAGGCTCCCTATACTGTACTACATACTGTACTATGTACAGTAACTAGCTCAGTGGCCTTGTGGTGTCAAAGTACACCGTGATGATGACATCACAGTGTACCTCGCAAGCCAAACCCCAAAATCAATCCTCCAGTTCTAGGCAACACAGAAGACTTTTTTTCTTATTTCCACATAACAACTCAAGGGTATATTAATGACATAGTTCAATGTTGAAAACGGGTGGTTCTCCCCTTTAAGACAATCAAAATAGGGCCCTCAGTATCAAGGGTTTGCGGGTAAGTCCCTGCGAAATACTTGCATCATGTCCAGAGGGTGTATTTTTTTTGAACATCAAGCTGCCTCACACTAGAGAAATAGCCGGGAGATTGCCTATTATTTGTGCTGTGATTTCATGTGACATAAGGAATGCATTAATAATAGCTTAATCCTCTGTTTGTTCTCTGTTTGTGTCAGATGCTGTCAGGTCCATGACAAGTGTTATGGTGATGCAATGCAACACCCTGGATGTTGGCCTATCATAGACAACCCATATACAAAAATATACAAATTCCAATGTGATAAGGCCACCAAGACTGTTACTTGTCCCAGTGAGTATTTTTGCCTATTGACATTCTTGATTTTGTTGTTAATTGGCAAGTGAGACTCTGTAACAAAATCTAACCGGAAACAGGCCACAGAATATACAATATACAATATTTCTATATGTTCCCTTGACAAATTTTTATGTGATTGACAGAATATTAGTTAAAGTTCTATGTGCCGTGTGGAAATAATCGGAACCCAAACTTGACAGCTACAAGGTTGACCAACATGCTATGACCTCTCGTTGTAAACCCAATGTATACTTTATTGTCAATATGCCATTGCTGGTATGTGACAGTCGTGGCTGCCTAATGCTTTTCTTTTTTTCTTTTGTCATTTAGGTGATGGCAACAGTCCATGTGCAGAATTTGTCTGTGACTGCGACAGGAAAGCGGCCATATGTTTCGCCGGTGCAGGTTACAATCCAGAGAATAGGAACCTTCCCAGCGACCGCTGTCAAAAGCAATGAAGCCATGATATTGGCTCTGAGGTGTCTTCCTCTTAACCCTTTAAGTGCCTATTCCGAACATGTTCGGGATATTCGGGATCAAAAACAATTTTTTATTTGCTATTTTACTTACCCCGAGCTGCTTGGAGCAACGTGGGTGGTCCCGGCTCGCCCAGCGCTCACCAACGAGAGACGCTAGATGCTCCGACGATTTATTCCATTGAAAATGGTTTAAAATAAAGTATAGACCCCCCCCAATGTTCACCGAATGTTCATTGTAGGCGGCGCGACGTATTCCAGGGTGCCTATCCCGAACATGTCCGGGATATTTAATAAAATGAATTATTTTATCGGAGGCCTCAAAGAAGCCCCGGTCTAGACGTCCATCCTTGGCCGGGACTTAGACTCGGCCATCCACGGGCCGTATTCGCGCTAACGGCCGCATCGCGCCGCCCACTCCAATATTAAATCACATCTTTAGACAGGATTTTCTCCGGATTGTGTCCCCAGACCCAAAGAGAAAGTTTTTTGCGGCTGAAATAGCTTTAGATCGGGCTTCTAAATGGGTTAGCATTTTGGCTACGTGTCAGCTAGCTTCCTCCTCTCGACACCCATAGCATTGACTGGAGTGAAAACACAAGCCAGTTGGGAGAGGGTCGACGAAAGCTATAAAGAAGGTCTATGGAGAAATTTCTGGCACTCTAGCACCCCTTGTGGCCGGATGGCACTGTATGAGTTTTTAATAAAAACACAACAAATGCAATGATATTTGTGTTGTTTTATTCATTCATTATTCATGGAGCTACATCATCTTTTTTTTGTTGAAATGCTTCCACTGAGTATGAGTCAATATGAGTGCACAAGGAGAGAGGGTATTTCTCTCAGACAAAGCCACTTAATTTCTCCATTTTGTGCCTGTTGTTTATATTTGTATTTATATTTTCAAGCCTTTATTTCATAGTGATAATAGAGAGAGACAGGAAATGGCTGGATAGACAGATGGGAATGTTTTTTCAACTACTTTTTTCATATAATTTGTAATGTCTTTTTGGAAAATAAAAATAAACTAAATACAATAAGAAATGTAAATAAAATATACGAAAAAAGTAATACAAAAAACATGGCACCCTCACGTAATAAGAGGGCAGCATGTGTCACCAGAACCAAGATGGGTGTTTTGATGAATACTGTAGGCCTATGGTTAAAATGGAGTTACAATGGGTTTACTTTGTATAAAAAGGGTTGTCTGATAAAAATGAATATCACATATATACATTCTGAATCGAGCAACTTGAAAACTGTCTGGTGTTCACAAAGGTCTGAGTAGAAGATAAGATTATGTTAAAGTTGGATGATACAACAGTGATAAGCCAGAATGTCAACAATGATGAGTCTGATACAGAGATGAGCTCAACTCACTGGCACTCTGGTGCCAGGAGAACAACCTCAGTTGATTCTGATTCAGGTGAGCTTCCATAATCTTTTAGCAAATGTATTAACCACTTACATTAATAACCACTTTTAACCTGTATTAACCAATTACATTAATAACCACTTTTAACCTGGTGTCCACGTTTAGTACATATCATTATAGGCAAATATTTCCTAAAATTGTTAAAAAGAAAATTGCGAGAGCTTAGATTGATTATTTTCGCAGTGTGACACCATTATACGACAAACTATAAAACAGAGCTTAAGTGGTTAATATGCAAGTGTGATGATGGTCACAGATAAGCATCAAAGGACGAGAATCTCTAAGTTATCTGGATATAAACTGAACATCAATGGGGCTGCTATGTCATTGGGTGTGTCCTAAATAGAGTTAATCTTCATCCCTCTTGGCGTCAAGTACAGTATGTAATGTTCCTGTCTAGCAGGATTCTGCATCATTCCAAGCGTAGCTTTTGTTAGCACTCCCAGAAGTCATGAAGCTGGGCACGCAGTCCTCTCCCATGAACCATGCGGTCCCAGACAGTTATCCAGTTAGTTCCCCAGAACCTGAAAACATACATAAAATGTATGTATGTATAGTGACAACCTTCAGATCGTGATGTTTCAAACTCTCACCATTTACTAACACTATCTCTAACCCTGACCCGAACCGAACGCCGGACTAATGAGATGCCAGCCTTTTGTAATTCTTTGTTGTTTTCTGTTGATGTATACTTGGTTCCATTCACCCAGCTCAAGTGTCTTGTGTTCCTGTTCAACAAGTCAGCAATGCTGACACGTACTCATATATCAAGAAGATAAACAAAGACCTTGACAGGGATGAGTTTTGAGGTTTGCTACTTTGTTTTTCCAGCACATTCCAGTGGTCATCAAGAGGACCAGTAAAACCACTTCTACTGTGTTCAACAGCACTTGCCTCAACCAGCAAGGCCTTTATTGGAAGGAGGTTTATTTAACAAGACACTTGACTTCGGCGCTAGAAATTGAAAGAGGAATCAGATGGCTATAGGCCAGATGACAAACCATCCATTATTTGGATGGATGGATGCATATTTGTGTGCGCACAGCGTATTTGGAAAGATCCAATTCGTATCAATGTTACCGGCAACACTAGGACTATGCGAGCCCCGCATACACAGGCTTTAAAATAGGACTGGATCTACTGTATATATGTGTGTGCAGGGCTTGTGTACGTTACTCACACATTTCTCTGGTGTGTGCCGGGCCTAATAGGGATAAACCATAGTTGGCTCCTTTCCAAGTGAAGGAGCGGTGGTTCTACTCAGTCTCTCACGGATGACAGAACTTCTCACGCCATCTCTAATGGAAAGGCAGCCACACGTCTGATAAAACTACACTTCATGGCCATAATAAGGTCATGAAGTGATATGAAGACCCCGGCTGCTAGTGCGTGTGTAGAGCAGGCTACACTCAATGCTTGCATTAGCGCTCCTGGAAGGCATGAAGTTGAGCACAGTCCTCTCCTGTAAGCCCTGTGCCTGTGGCTCATCGGATCCATTTATCCAGTTCTCCTTCACCCCAAAAGCTGAATAGTGAATACACGAATAATTAAACCTGAAACATTTAGATTGTAGGCTACTTAATGTACATGTATGTTTTTGTTTTCTATCAATGAATAATTAATTTCAACTTTGGCTCATGGCCAGGCCAGCTCTATACCGCCTGCCGATGTCTCCAAAGCCATAGCGTACCTCCAGATTTCTGAACAGTCTCCAACTGACTGTTGAACAGTGCTGAGCGCCTGAGCCCACCTTGTCACCAGGCTGTCGTGATGACACAGGCCACCACCCACGATTACTTTTTCTGTGTAGGATATATATGACTATAAAGTATGACTGTATATATTCATGGTTGTTATCATACCTGCTGCTTTTTAAATGCCACATTTAATTGTCATTTGCGTTAAACTATGCCACTCGTGTACATCTGTTATTACATCTGCTGCTATTTCAACCATGCACCGTATGTATGTATGTATCATGCTTTCACTATATTTCACACTGTCCAGTGTCCATGTTTTTCTCTTTCTCTCTTTCCAAGTTTCTTCAAACTGCAACTGATAGGAGCTTGTATGACATGAGACCATACATGGAACAGAGTTTCGTAGCTCCAAGCATCCACCCAGTGTCTTGTGTTAGTTCAACGAGTCCATAGTGCACACATGTACTCCTGCAAAATTTTATATTATTTTCCAGGAAAATAAATAGTGACTTTGACACTGCAGGGGTGGGTTTGGTTCCCCAGTATCCTGGGGCATACTCTCTCCCTCCATGTGTTGTGTACATCAACACATTGGGAATTGTTAGCTCCCAAGGCAACCTACTTAAGGTATGTATATTTGACAATGTTATTACATAATATGACCTGTTTTCCTTTGTTTCCTTCTTTTTCTGTTTTCTAATGATGGAACAACTGAAGTTCGGGAGGTGTGGCCAAGCAGAGGACAATCAACCACCTCTAACCAGCCACTGGTAACTCCAGCCATGCCACCCAGTGCCAACATCTCACCCATCTCCTATCAAGCTGACCCCTCTACCAACCACGGTGGTACTGTATATAAACCCAATTTGAAGAAATGGCGGCGGGCATAGTTTCCAGTAAACGTGGCGATACGCCGATAAACGACCATACACCAAAAGCTAAATGTTGTTAGGGCTTGCGTGTAGTGATGACCTTAGATGACCATTAGCACTCTGAATTCTTGTCCGTTTATGCCGCACATCCCATGCCACGCATGCGATGCGCCCATAAATGACCGTACTCTTGGGTTTATGATAAACAACCTAAACCTATTTTTGGAGCTGTGTGAAGCACAGGCTCCCTATACGTGGCCGTGTGGGTCTGTCTGTCTGTGTGTCTGTCTGTGTGTGTGTCTGTATGTAGCCTGAACTTCCTAAACTTCGGCACGCCACTAGTCCCACAGTTTTGCCACCACACACTCGCGCCATATGTCAAATCGAACGGCTTACTCGGGAATCGTGGGCTATTACTTTTCTAAGAGAAAGGTTCTATAGTTTAATTGATATTAATTTATTAGTGAATTAATTTTCCCCATTGACTTATAATGGGAATCGCAAAAACTCACATTCAATTATTTGTCTCTCGCAAACCATAGGGGCTAGAGTTTCAAGACTTGGAGAGGAGGTTCATAATGATTTCAAGGATTAAATAAAAAATAATTGTGTCATTTGGCCGCATGGTGGCGCCATAACACCCCACTTTACGTTTTGGCCTGTAACTCTTGAACCGTAGGTCGGAAAATTACAAATATTTTTTCCCTGGATTCCTTGGGTCATGACGCATCTCCCCATATAGGCCACGCCCATTTGCGCCATGATAGATTTTCCGCCATCTTGAATTTTCTCCAAAACACACTTTTTGCTCCTTTGACTACATATTTTCTTCAAATGTCACAAAAAACGGTACACATGATCCACACACACACACACACACACACACACACACACACACACACACACACACACACACACACACACACACACACAGCTCCACTTCACACGGGTGTGATTTTTGTCTGATGCTTGGTTTCTCCTAGTGAACTGCTTTTTAAATGCCACATTTAATTGTGATTTTCCTGAAACAATGTGAATCATGTACTGTAAATACAGTATACTAGTCCTGTGCCCGAGGGTGTGCGATGAGGGATTGAATGTAGGAGTCTCAGAAGTAATGTTTGAGAAACCGTTGCCCGTTGGGCAACGGTTAAATTGGATATAATTTCTTAACTTTGCTTTTTTACAAGTGTCCACCCTCCATTGCTCCTGGTGTAGTATTGACAATTTATATTTAACCATATTTATATTACATTGGAGATTATTCATGAAATCAGAAAGTCAGAAATTGAAAAAATTAAAGAAACTTCTCTTATCCATGTTCTATTCTGTTCTATTCCAATTAAATATAATTTTTGTAAGCCTCCCTTCTGGCAGTTGGGTAAGGCGGTTCCACAGTCTAATGATTTCACACCTCTGCTTTGTAAGGCAGCTTTCCCAACCTGTGTCACCTTCAATGGCCAATTTAGTGGTATACTTATGCACCCCGAGAAAACACCTCAATGCTCTACTCTGAATGTTTTTACATTCGGTGGCCTCCTCAAAGCCCCATACACCTGCTGCATAAAATAAAATACAAGAAACCATACAATCATATAGCTTGGTAAATGTAGCAAAACCTAAATCAGGGCACAGTTTTGTTTTACTTAATATGGCACCTAATGCTCTTCCAGCTGAGTCAGCCTTCCTTCCCTCAGAAAAAATCATAAATTCATGAAAAACAAAACCCAAATATTTATATGAGGGGACATAACTCAAAGACATTGACCCAATAGTAAGGGGAACATAAGAAAATCTGCGAAGTAAATCGTTACCAAGAAATTTCTTCACCAATGTGTTTCTAAAGGTGTGTAATAATATGTACTAAAAGGTTGAAATTCAACTCCCGGGGGAAACCTCATAAAAAAAATGATTTGTGTTTGTGTCCCATTAACTTTACTATACAGGACAGGACCATAACTTTACTATATATTCCGTGGGCTACAAATGGCCCCTACAAAACGGTGAAAAGTGATGATTCATCACTAAACCATCGTTTTGTGGGTCCGTTTTTAGCCCAAGGAATGTTTTTCATACAAAACAAATGCTTGCAATGGATTCAGCATCATGGAAAACCCCCAGTTTGACCCCTCACATGCTACTTAAAGCATAGTTATTTTTTGTATTGTTTTCCTGTATAGTAAATTAATGGGACACAAACTCAAATCAGTTTTTTATGAGGTTTCCCCCGGGAGTTGAATTTCAACCTTTTAGTACATATTATTACACACCTTTAGAAACACATTGGTGAAGAAATTTCTTGGTAACGATTTACTTCGCAGATTGGTCAAATATCTTATAAAATCCCCTTACTACAAACACACAATTGTGATTACTCTGCTGTTCAGCTTTCCTTCTGAAGTGTATAATCTGTGTTTTCTCTCTGTTAATGGCAAGTCTCCATTTACTGCACCACAAGCACACAATGTTCAACATCTTTTGAAGATTTGACTCATTTTCGGCCATCAGAGCAATATCATCAGCATATAAAAGAATACTCAAATTAATATTTTCAACAGATAGTATTTCATTATACCGGCACAGAGCACCGTCCTACCTCTGCGCTTGTGAAACCTTACATCCAAGGGTAACCGTTCTTTTATGGCCATGGCCCCTCGATTCTATAGTCTGCCCCTCGATCCACATCATTGCATCTTATAGCATTGAGTTTACCTAATTTGTTTTTAACTTTTCCACATGGTAATGCTAAGCATATTGTCTGTTGATGTTGTCTTTTATTTTGTTGTTTTGAATTGTTTTGTTTCATGAATAGTTCTGTTGTTTTCTGCTTGTGTTTTAACCATGTAACGAACTTTGGTTCAGCTCGGCTGTGGGGTCAGTTTTGTTTTGTTTGCACGTTTTGCATATTGTGTACGCAACATAATATGACCTGTGTTCCTTTGTTTTTCTGTTCTTTTAGCCTTTCTTGGAAGAGCAAATGATGGAGCTTGTATGACAAACAATTTCACCCAATTTATACCTGAAGGGTACCCTTCTGAAGGGTATACATTGGCCTGAAGGGTATACATTGGCCTGAAGGGTATACATTGGCGTCAATGGCCTGGGATCACGCCCCAAGGTCTTTATACCACATAAGATGCTCCGGTTCCAACATCACAGCATCTTCAGAGTTAAAATGAAGTTAGGTGGTGTTGTGCTTGTCCTGTGCATCTGTCTCGTAGTCTGTGAGTATTCAACATCCAACATGGGTTATGTTAACAACACTATCTAGCTGCTTTCTTCACTTTAGAAACATCATATACAGACAGACTTTGGTTTTATCTTGTTTGTTGTAGACTAGGTTCACTCAATGCCAATGACGTCTCATATCTTTTTTCAATGGGCCCTGTGTGCCAATGACGTCTTTGACGTCTTTTGATCAAAGGCTATAAAAAAGATGTCAAAATGACCAGCGTTTCTCTGTTTGTGTGTTGGCTCCCTCGTTTAGCTGATTGAGAAAATGTGTGTTCATTCTAGTGGATGGACACTTTTTGGAGCGGTGAAAGCGCTCCCAATAGACAGGTATGTCTGTGGCTGGCTATGTGGCTATGTGGCTGGCTATGTCCGTAGCCTGGCAATACCTTGAGTGGCCACACAAGTTAAAGGAGGGGCGCTGTTGTGCAGGCACAAACAAACACACACACACACACACACACACACACACACACACACACACACACACACACACACACACACACACACACAGATCTAGAACACACAGAATGTAAAAACATAGATCTAGAACACAGAATCAAAAACATAGATATAGAACACTTGGGGCTCTATTATGATCCAGGTCTTATGCCCTTAACTTCTTTGCCTTTTTTTACTATATAGACATATTTATTTTAATATTTCAAATAGCTGATCTGCAAGCTCACAACGTGCAGATGTAGATCAACATTTGAAGTATTTAAAAATGTTTTTTCAAAATATAAAAAAAAAGGCAAAGAAGTTAAGGCATAAGGCATAAGACCTGGATCATAATAGAGCCCATAGAATCAAAAACATAGATCTAGAACACCTAGAATCAAAAACATAGATATAGAACAAATAGAATAAAAAACATAGATCTAGAACACCTAGAATCAAAAACATAGATCTAGAACACATATAATCAAAAACATAGATCTAGAACACAGAATCAAAAACATAGATCTAGAACACATAGAATCAAAAACATAGATCTAGAACACAGAATCAAAAACATAGATCTAGAACACAGAATCAAAAACATAGATCTATAACATATAGAATCAAAAACATAGATCTACAACACAGAATCAAAAACATAGATCTAGAACACATAGAATCAAAAACATAGATCTAGAACCCAGAATCAAAAACATAGATCTAGAACACATAGAATCAAAAACATAGATCTAGAACACATAGAATCAAAAACATAGATCTATAACATATAGAATCAAAAACATAGATCTAGAACACGTAGAATCAAAAACAGATCTAGAACACATAGCGCTTCTAGGGCACTATTGTGCACAAAGGGGGTAGCTGCTCAGATTCACCGCTCCACTTCGAACCGAGGTTTGATTTTTTTTATTCAAACAGCTCTATCTCTGGAACCATTTGTCTGATTGACCAAATCTTTTATAAAAAAAATCATTTTTTTTCATTGCATAGTAAAGAAAAACATACAAAATCCTGGCACAAATACCTTGGGGCCATTTTGGCACTTGGCACAGAAAGAACTGTCTCAATATGTTGTGTTCTGTTATCCCTTGTCCTGTTGGTTTTGATTTACTGCCAAAGTTTCTTTATGATGATGGTGATTATTATTAGGGTTGTTAATATTTTTGGTATCCCCCAATTTGATTCCAATTCTTTGATTCATCATTCAGAATCAATTCTCGATTCAAAACGAATCCCAGTTATTAATTTCCAGCATAATTTTCCAGTATGATGTTAATTTATTAAGCCTACTTGCTGATCCTTTATGACTGATGTCAATATCAGTTCCTAAGCAAAATCAGCGAGCGCTATGCAAAACCCCCCAATGGTACCCAAGAGCGGGCCCATCGCAAGGCATTTAAGGTTAACTTGAGTCATGCAGACTTGAATGCAGTTTAACCTTAAGCCATAGAATATTGAATTCGGTTTAGTGCCATGCAAACATTGAATTTAGAGCAAATGTGTTCAAATAACATCCTCAGTAACGAGGATACAGTCAGATCAATTGTGTTGCTGTAGATTTGTGGACCATGTGAAATTAAGCAATCTTCTTGTCCCTTCAAATAGCTTCGGAGGCGGCAATCAGAAGAAAACGTGCCCTTTGGCACTTCCGTAAAATGATTAAATCTACAGTACTTGGTAACCTGCCAATCCTGGATTACATTGGCTATGGTTGCTACTGCTGGAAGGGTGGCCATGGTAATCCTGTTGACGATCTTCCTGTTTGGCGAAGGAATTAAGCACCAATTAAGGTTAAGGAACTCTTAATCAATTAAGCTTAAGGACTCTTAATCAAGTCATATGACACCACCCACGCGTCTGTGCGACAAACGGTTCATGAGATATAGAGGCACTTCCTGTTTGGCAAAATAGGCCCCAATTAAGGTTAAGGACTCTTAATCAAGTCATTTGACGCCAACCACAAGTCTGTACGACAAACGGTTCATGAGATAAAGGGTCACTTCCTGTTTGGTGAGGGGCACTTCCTGTTTGGTGAAATAGGCCCCAATTAAGGTTAAGGACTCTTAATCAAATCATATGACACCACCCACAAGTCTGTACGACAAACGGTTCATGAGATAAAGGGTCACTTCCTGTTTGGTGAGGGGCACTTCCTGTTTGGCGAAATAGGCTCCAATTAAGGTTAAGGACTCTTAATCAAGTCATATGACACCACCCACGCGTCTGTACAACAAACGGTTCATGAGATAAAGAGGCACTTCCTGTTTGGCAAAGGGCACTTCCTGTTTGGTGAAGGAAGCACCAATTAAGCTTAAGGACTCTTAATGAAGTCATATGACGCCATCCGCGCGTCTGTACGACAAACGGTTCATGAGATGTAGAGGCACTTCCTGTTTGGCGAAGGGCACTTCCTGTTACAGAGGGGGCGGGGCTTAATCAATTACAGCTCATTCCTATTGGCTGGAAAAAGACCAAAGTTGTGTGTGCATTTTAAAGTTTAAGTGACGTTGCTAGGCAAAAGTATGTCAGAGTAATGTGGGGCCAAAGTTTCAGTTTTTTTTTTTCAGAATGGGGGGTTTTGAGCTTAGTTTTTTACAAATTACGTTGCCATGGTAACGCGGATCGGAAAGAAAAGTAATGGGAGAGTGTTTTCTGCTAGTGTTTCAGTCCGAGTGTATCAAAGGGTGCGTTCGGAAATGCGCACCGGTTCTGGTTAGGGTTAGGGTTATGGTTAGTTTTAAGCATAGTTTTACTGAGGTTAGGGTTAGGGTTGGGTTTAGGCATATAGTTTTACTGAGGTTAGGGTTAGGATTAGGGTTAGGTATAGGCACTCACTACACTGAGCACACACCCGGTGCGCATTTCCGAACGAAACCTTTGATACACTCGGACTGAAACACCAGCAGAAAACACTCTCCCGAAAAGTAATAGCACACCATTCCCGGCCGAGCCGCACATTTTGATGTATTTGCAGGGGTGGCGTAAATCGTGTGGCAGTTATTACGTGCCGAGATTTCCCCCATTCCAAGTCAACGGGGTTTGTGGGCGTCGTTTTTTGTGAATTACGTCGCAATGGTAACGCGGATCGGAAAGAAAAGTAATAGCACCCCATTCCCGGCCGAGCCGCACGTTTTGATGTATGTATTGCGGCGGTGGCGTAAATCGTGCAGCAGTTATTACGTGCCGAAATTCTGTCAGAACATTATATATATATATATATATATATATATATATATATAAGTATGGCGGATTACAATAAGTGTTTTGCCATTGCTTTGCATGACAGGCACACTTAATTATCTGTGCTGTGATTTCATGTGACATAAGGAATGCATTAATAATAGCTTATTCTTCTGTTCTCTGTTTGTGTCAGATGCTGTCAGGCCCATGACCAGTGCTATAGTGATTCAAAGAAACTCAATGCATGTACAACACGTTTCTTTGACAACCCATATACTAAACTAGAATTGAGTCAATTTTTGCAAGTGTGCCTGCAGCTCGCTAAATGTGCAACCTTGTGTAGCGGTTTGGACGGTGAGACAATCCTCCAAGTTGTCTGTGTTTCGTTTTGAGAGGGTCGTTCCCCCTGAAAAACGCGCTCTGGCACGAAACGGTTACGTTTGGCGCGTTTTTGTGACGCCTCCTATAGGTCGAAGTGGAAATGCTTTTGGGGATCTGTTGAGTATGCCACCCGCGACCTGTGGTTAAAATTCAGTGTTGACTCGACTTTTGTTTGTGATTTATGGCTATTTTTTGCCAAACGGGCCCCTCCCGCTAAATTTGGCAGCCCGTTACGAACTAACGGTATGGACTATCGAAATATCCCTTGACTATGTTCATTGCATGGGTTCATAGATCATGTGTACCCATTTTTGTGACATTTGACGAAAATATGTAGAAAAGGAGCAAAAAGAGTGTTTTGGAGAAAATTCAAAATGGCGAAAAATCTATCCTGACGCAAATGGGCGGGGCCTATATGGGGAGATGCGTCTTGACCCAAGGAATCCAAGGAAAAAATATTTTTAATTTTCCGACCTACGGTTCAAGAGTTACGAGGCAAGTGGGCCGTTATAGCGCCACCATGAGGCCGAGTGGAAATGCTTTTGGGGATTCGTTGAGTATGCCACCCGCGACCTGTGTTTAAAATTCAGTGTTGACTCGATGATTTGTTTGTGATTTATGGCTATTGTTTGCAAAACGGGCCCCTCCCGCTAACTTTGGAAGCCCGTTACGAACGAACGGTATGGACTATCAAAATATCCCTTGAGTATGTTCATTGCATGGGTTCATAGATCATGTGTACCACTTTTTGTGACATTTGAAGAAAATATGTAGGAAAAGGAGCAAAAAGTGTGTTTTGGAGAAAATTCAAGATGGCGGAAAATCTAGCCTGGCGCAAATGGGCGTGGGAAAAAATCATTTTAATTTTCCGATCTACGGTTCAAGAGTTACGGGGCAAAACGTAAAGTGGGCCGTTATAGCGCCACCATGAGGCCGAGTGTTGTAATTATTATTGTATTCATTCTTAAAATTATTATGAATCTCCTCTCCAAGTTTTGAAACTGTAGCCCTTATGGTTTGCGAGAGAAAAATACTTGAATGTGACTTTTTGCATTTTCACATTATAAGTTGCCATGGTAACGTTGCCATGGTAACGCGGATCGGAAAGAAAAGTAATAGCACACCATTCCCGGCCGAGCCGCACGTTTTGATGTATATATTGCGGGGGTGGCGTAAATGGTCCTTTCAGGCGAGCCCACAATGACAATATCTAAAGTGTGCCACAAATTAATTAAACCATTTTACATACAATTTGAGATAAACTTTTGGAAAATAGGTTGCCTTCATTCCCAACATGATATATTGCTTAAATATGAAATTAGTTTGTGCAAGCAACATAATTTGAATGTACAGGACAAGCTCACATGTTCCTGAGTTTAAACATCCCAAGGTGTCAGTGATTATGCAGTCAGATTCCAGTCAATGAGTACATTCAAAGTTTGTCACTGTCACATGTCAAACTTTAAATCGTATGCCAGCCATAAAGAGCACAATTATTAGGTATTGTGATGAAGCTTGCCATAACACTTTTGATTTGGGTCAAACAATGTAGGCTACACAATATTGTGTACATCTTAGTGTTAAACTAAATGTGTATCACTATCACTAACCATTTATGACTAACAAAAATGTATCAAAAGAAACAAATTATTAATGGATCCATCTTCAACCACTTATTCGGAATCGGGTCGCGGGGGGTAGCAGTTTCAGGAGAGATTTCCAGTCCCTTTCCAGCAACTTATTTTTTTTCTTCTTCTTTAGAAAATACTTACGCTATGAGGATGTAATGATCATTAGACATTAGAATCATTACAGTAATAACCTATATCTCCCAGACTGCCTCCCCACTCAGAGAGTTTGAATGAATGTAGAATTATGTGCAGGATGTAGAAATTGTGTGTGAGGGGACTTCATTCAACTGAATATTTCATTTTAAAAGGAAAAACTTCTCTCTCACACTCATGCCAGAGTGCCACTGATCACCCTCCCCTGTGCCAATGTTGGCACCCATGCCTAAGGTTTCCTACCCCTGATGTAGACAATGAGCAACCCCTCCCCCCCCCCCCCGCCCCCGCCCCCAAAGTTGTATCACAGCAAAATATCACTTTACCACCCCATCATCCATAGGAACAATAACTTCAGTTCATGAAAATAGGTTAAAGAAAAACCTTCATCCGCCCATGATATATTGTTTAAATATGAAATGAAGTTTGTTCAAGTAACATAATTTGAATACACATTTTCACATGTTCCTGGGATTAAACATCCCAAGGTGTCAGTGATTATGCAGTCAGATTCCGGTCAATGAGTTCATTCTAAAGTTTATCACTGTCACATGTCAAACCTTAAATCATATACCAGTAACATCTTTATAGACAGAAATCAAGCCCACCAGGTATTGTGATGTAGCATGACCATAAAACCTTTGATTTCAAGGTTGGGTCAAAAAGGCAAAGGTACAATACACATGTTAGTGTTAAACTAAATGTGTCACTAACCATTTAGGACTAATTAATTACACGCGCACACACAGTAGCAGGCTTGGAACAGCCACTAAACCTTGTCCCGTCACGGTTCGAGTCCAGCCCAGCTTCCTCAGAAGCTCTTCCTCATTCAACGACGCCGACCTGGAGATGTAAGACAGACAAGACCATTTCCTCCTCCCAGTAAACCTCTGTCCATTATCACTATCAGAACCAGTATTTTGTAGATGTCGGGTGGAACCCTCATACAGTATGCCCAAATACTTTTTGCAAATAAAAAGAAAAACTGAAGAAATTGCCCATTGTGACTCTGTAGCAATGATTTAGGAAAGGACTAAATATAGTCAACATTGTGTTCCATGTCATTTTTTATACACAGCATAGCTGTCTACACTGTATTATGGCTCTTGTTGATATGCAACTGTTTTCATCTCCTTGGAGCGCCATTGAGATCATGATTATAATTACATCTAACGATGCTTCTCCTCCATTCATGTTTGGTGAATATAGCCTTGGCCAGGAAAATTTGATGTCTTCAGGTGGTAACCATCGATCATCAGGTGTTTCGACCCGTGAACCCTCCACACCCTCCTGATGGCCGGGTCGGCAGTGGTGGCCAAATCACTGCCCATCTCCTCCTCCTGGCCAAGGCTAAACTCCCCTCTCCTGCTCTATTTGTTTTTTTCCCAACAAGAGGCTCCTCTGGGGAGGTATTGGGTGGATCCCTCCTTAGGTCTTGAGGTGACACAGGTGCGTACAACATTGTCAAGTTGGTTATCAATTCAAAGAAAGTTGACTTTTAAGTAGTCTTAATGTTCTGTCATGTCACTGCCAAACCCTACATTCGTCAGGTATTTTAAGCAGGCTAAAACAAACTATTTGTATTTGGTTCTTCTGGGCTGTCTATGTTAGTTTGTTGTTTTTATTATAGGACATCATCAAGTCAATCCGTTACCATGGCAACGTAATTTTCGTTTTTTGCCAATTACGTCGCCATGGTAATGCGGATCGGAAAGAAAAGTAATAGCACACCATTCCCGGCTGAGCCGCACGTTTTGATGTATATATTGCGGGGGTGGCGTAAATGGTCCTTTCAGGCGAGCCCACAATGACAATATCTAAAGTGTGCTCACCTTTCAGGCGAGCCCACAATTAAACCGTTTTACATACAATTTGAGATAAAGTTTTGGAAAATAGGTTGCCTTCATTCCCAACATGATATATTGCTTAAATATGAAATTAGTTTGTGCAAGCAACATAATTTGAATGTACAGGACAAGCTCACATGTTCCTGAGGTTAAACATCCCAAGGTGTCAGTGATTATGCAGTCAGATTCCAGTCAATGAGTGCATTCAAAGTTTGTCACTGTCACATGTCAAACTTTAAATCGTATACCAGCCATAAAGAGCACAATTATTAGGTATTGTGATGAAGCTTGCCATAACACTTTTGATTTGGGTCAAACAATGTAGGCTACACAATATTGTGTACATCTTATCTTAGTGTTAAACTAAATGTGTATCACTATCACTAACTATTTATGACTAACAAAAATGTATCAAAAGAAACAAATTATTAATGGAATAAATCATCCATCCATCTTCAACCACTTATTCGGAATCGGGTCGCGGGGGGTAGCAGTTTCAGGAGAGATTTCCAGTCCCTTTCCAGCAACTTATTTTTTTTCTTCTTCTTTAGAAAATACTTACGCTATGAGGATGTAATGATCATTAGACATTAGAATCATTACAGTAATAACCTATATCTCCCAGACTGCCTCCCCACTCAGAGAGTTTGAATGAATGTAGAATTATGTGCAGGATGTAGAAATTGTGTGTGAGGGGACTTCATTCAACTGAATATTTCATTTTAAAAGAAAAAACATCTCTCTCACACTCATGCCAGAGTGCCACTGATCACCCTCCCCTGTGCCAATGTTGGCACCCATGCCTAAGGTTTCCTACCCCTGATGTAGACAATGAGCAACCCCCCCCCCCCCCCACCCCCACCCCCAAAGTATCACAGCAAAATATCACTTTACCACCCCATCATCCATAGGAACAATAACTTCAGTTCATGAAAATAGGTTTAAGAAAAACCTTCATCCGCCCATGATATATTGTTTAAATATGAAATGAAGTTTGTTCAAGTAACATAATTTGAATACACATTTTCACATGTTCCTGGGATTAAACATCCCAAGGTGTCAGTGATTATGCAGTCAGATTCCGGTCAATGAGTTCATTCTAAAGTTTATCACTGTCACATGTCAAACCTTAAATCATATACCAGTAACATCTTTATAGACAGAAATCAAGCCCACCAGGTATTGTGATGTAGCATGACCATAAAACCTTTGATTTCAAGGTTGGGTCAAAAAGGCAAAGGTACAATACACATCTTAGTGTTAAACTAAATGTGTCACTAACCATTTAGGACTAATTAATTACACGCGCACACACAGTAGCAGGCTTGGAACAGCCACTAAACCTTGTCCCGTCACGGTTCGAGTCCAGCCCAGCTTCCTCAGAAGCTCTTCCTCATTCAACGACGCCGACCTGGAGATGTAAGACAGACAAGACCATTTCCTCCTCCCAGTAAACCTCTGTCCATTATCACTATCAGAACCAGTATTTTGTAGATGTCGGGTGGAACCCTCATACAGTATGCCCAAATACTTTTTGCAAATAAAAAGAAAAACTGAAGAAATTGCCCATTGTGACTCTGTAGCAATGATTTAGGAAAGGACTAAATATAGTCAACATTGTGTTCCATGTCATTTTTTATACACAGCATAGCTGTCTACACTGTATTATGGCTCTTGTTGATATGCAACTGTTTTCATCTCCTTGGAGCGCCATTGAGATCATGATTATAATTACATCTAACGATGCTTCTCCTCCATTCATGTTTGGTGAATATAGCCTTGGCCAGGAAAATTTGATGTCTTCAGGTGGTAACCATCGATCATCAGGTGTTTCGACCCGTGAACCCTCCACACCCTCCTGATGGCCGGGTCGGCAGTGGTGGCCAAATCACTGCCCATCTCCTCCTCCTGGCCAAGGCTAAACTCCCCTCTCCTGCTCTATTTGTTTTTTTCCCAACAAGAGGCTCCTCTGGGGAGGTATTGGGTGGATCCCTCCTTAGGTCTTGAGGTGACACAGGTGCGTACAACATTGTCAAGTTGGTTATCAATTCAAAGAAAGTTGACTTTTAAGTAGTCTTAATGTTCTGTCATGTCACTGCCAAACCCTACATTCGTCAGGTATTTTAAGCAGGCTAAAACAAACTATTTGTATTTGGTTCTTCTGGGCTGTCTATGTTAGTTTGTTGTTTTTATTATAGGACATCATCAAGTCAATCCGTTACCATGGCAACGTAATTTTCGTTTTTTGCCAATTACGTCGCCATGGTAATGCGGATCGGAAAGAAAAGTAATAGCACACCATTCCCGGCTGAGCCGCACGTTTTGATGTATATATTGCGGGGGTGGCGTAAATGGTCCTTTCAGGCGAGCCCACAATGACAATATCTAAAGTGTGCTCACCTTTCAGGCGAGCCCACAATTAAACCGTTTTACATACAATTTGAGATAAAGTTTTGGAAAATAGGTTGCCTTCATTCCCAACATGATATATTGCTTAAATATGAAATTAGTTTGTGCAAGCAACATAATTTGAATGTACAGGACAAGCTCACATGTTCCTGAGGTTAAACATCCCAAGGTGTCAGTGATTATGCAGTCAGATTCCAGTCAATGAGTGCATTCAAAGTTTGTCACTGTCACATGTCAAACTTTAAATCGTATACCAGCCATAAAGAGCACAATTATTAGGTATTGTGATGAAGCTTGCCATAACACTTTTGATTTGGGTCAAACAATGTAGGCTACACAATATTGTGTACATCTTATCTTAGTGTTAAACTAAATGTGTATCACTATCACTAACTATTTATGACTAACAAAAATGTATCAAAAGAAACAAATTATTAATGGAATAAATCATCCATCCATCTTCAACCACTTATTCGGAATCGGGTCGCGGGGGGTAGCAGTTTCAGGAGAGATTTCCAGTCCCTTTCCAGCAACTTATTTTTTTTCTTCTTCTTTAGAAAATACTTACGCTATGAGGATGTAATGATCATTAGACATTAGAATCATTACAGTAATAACCTATATCTCCCAGACTGCCTCCCCACTCAGAGAGTTTGAATGAATGTAGAATTATGTGCAGGATGTAGAAATTGTGTGTGAGGGGACTTCATTCAACTGAATATTTCATTTTAAAAGAAAAAACATCTCTCTCACACTCATGCCAGAGTGCCACTGATCACCCTCCCCTGTGCCAATGTTGGCACCCATGCCTAAGGTTTCCTACCCCTGATGTAGACAATGAGCAACCCCCCCCCCCCACCCCCACCCCCAAAGTATCACAGCAAAATATCACTTTACCACCCCATCATCCATAGGAACAATAACTTCAGTTCATGAAAATAGGTTTAAGAAAAACCTTCATCCGCCCATGATATATTGTTTAAATATGAAATGAAGTTTGTTCAAGTAACATAATTTGAATACACATTTTCACATGTTCCTGGGATTAAACATCCCAAGGTGTCAGTGATTATGCAGTCAGATTCCGGTCAATGAGTTCATTCTAAAGTTTATCACTGTCACATGTCAAACCTTAAATCATATACCAGTAACATCTTTATAGACAGAAATCAAGCCCACCAGGTATTGTGATGTAGCATGACCATAAAACCTTTGATTTCAAGGTTGGGTCAAAAAGGCAAAGGTACAATACACATCTTAGTGTTAAACTAAATGTGTCACTAACCATTTAGGACTAATTAATTACACGCGCACACACAGTAGCAGGCTTGGAACAGCCACTAAACCTTGTCCCGTCACGGTTCGAGTCCAGCCCAGCTTCCTCAGAAGCTCTTCCTCATTCAACGACGCCGACCTGGAGATGTAAGACAGACAAGACCATTTCCTCCTCCCAGTAAACCTCTGTCCATTATCACTATCAGAACCAGTATTTTGTAGATGTCGGGTGGAACCCTCATACAGTATGCCCAAATACTTTTTGCAAATAAAAAGAAAAACTGAAGAAATTGCCCATTGTGACTCTGTAGCAATGATTTAGGAAAGGACTAAATATAGTCAACATTGTGTTCCATGTCATTTTTTATACACAGCATAGCTGTCTACACTGTATTATGGCTCTTGTTGATATGCAACTGTTTTCATCTCCTTGGAGTGCCATTGAGATCATGATTATAATTACATCTAACGATGCTTCTCCTCCATTCATGTTTGGTGAATATAGCCTTGGCCAGGAAAATTTGATGTCTTCAGGTGGTAACCATCGATCATCAGGTGTTTCGACCCGTGAACCCTCCACACCCTCCTGATGGCCGGGTCGGCAGTGGTGGCCAAATCACTGCCCATCTCCTCCTCCTGGCCAAGGCTAAACTCCCCTCTCCTGCTCTATTTGTTTTTTTTCCCAACAAGAGGCTCCTCTGGGGAGGTATTGGGTGGATCCCTCCTTAGGTCTTGAGGTGACACAGGTGCGTACAACATTGTCAAGTTGGTTATCAATTCAAAGAAAGTTGACTTTTAAGTAGTCTTAATGTTCTGTCATGTCACTGCCAAACCCCACATTCGTCAGGTATTTTAAGCAGGCTAAAACAAACTATTTGTATTTGGTTCTTCTGGGCTGTCTATGTTAGTTTGTTGTTTTTATTATAGGACATCATGGCTGCCATTCAAGGCGAGCCAGTTCTAGAGAAACACTCATCTGATGATCCCACACACATTTATGAAAGATTTAAGAGAGTTGAGGATAACAGCATTGTGGAAACCAAAATGTGTTCATTATTTATAATTAGCCTACTCTTTTAGCGTTTGTGATTTATTTAGACAGGACCTACGATGACATCAACCATTGTACCCCAACCAGTGTGTCAAAACTCGTCTCTTCGTGCCGCGTTTTAAGCTTGCAGAAGCTTGAAGCCACTTTTGATACTTTTGTGTGACACTGTAGTAGTATGATCCAGTACCGCATTATATTAATTAATGAAAATAAAAAAATACAATAAAAATATGGACACAGTCTCAACATTACCCAGCAGAACTTGCAGCAGGTCATCCAGTTCAGCGTGGCGTTTACACGGCCGTCCAACAAAACATTTCCCATCATTCTCCTCCTTCAGGTATAGTCTCACTGGGAACTGGGAACCGGTTCATGACCATTTCAGCATCGGATTAGAGAATATATCAGTAACAGCAGCAACAACTATAGTACATCAAAGAAATGTATGCTTTAGTTTTGTCAGCATTCAACTGTGTTAATGTAATTATAATTGAATTATGTAAATCGAATTCTGATTAGGACAATATGACTTATCTGCTGTACAGTACATTGCACACTCAGTCAGTGGAGTGAGAATCTTTATTGGGTTCAATTTACTCAACAAATACAGTATCTCAGTAACTACATTTCTTGATAAGGGTTGTTAGACCTGTCAATGAGACCATGCAGGCTCTTAAATAAAGGTTTTGATTGTGCGTCTGGGTAGAGTAGAAGTACAGTTGATGGAAACTACAGACTGATACAGAGAGGTGGACATGTTTCTGACTATCTTGTGTTTACAGTATGCTGTTAGGCTGTTTGAGACCCACCCCTAGACTGTACCACCTGCCAAGATTTCACACCCATCGCAGGCTGTGTTCATGATTTGAGGTGTTTTTGGCCACTTTATCGCTGCTTGCAGCTATATTTATTATTATTATTATTTTATATATATTTTTTGTGTGCACTTCATAGGCATGTTAGAGAAAGTTCCTTAGATTGTGTGTAGAATGTTTCATGCAAATTGCTAAAAAAAATCCCAGAATAAAAACGGGTTTAAGCGTTTCACAAACTGCTCAAAATTATATAGCGCCCCCCTTTGGCCAATTGGGGTAAGATTGGTTTTAGTGATATTTGGACTAAGCCTCTACATCTTTGCCAAATGCCATGAACATGTTACTTTGCATGTATGATTTAGAGGCAGAAGAATAATTTGCATAAAACTGCAATATTCATTGAATTATTTAAAAAGCATGTTTTAATTAAAAAAATATCCGATCTGACAGATCTTTAGATATCGGTCCAAAGTTCATGTAAAAAAAGCTTTGTGCACGTGACGCGAAAATTCCAGAATAAACGCGGGTTTAAGCGTTTTACAAACTGCTCAAAATGGCGGAAAATCTAAGGGCGGAGCTTACTTAACAAAGACACAGATGTCTTCCGCTTGAGTCAAATCATGCGTGTAAGCAAGTTGCATGTCTTCAAACAAAACGAGTCATGACTTATGCCCGTTTGAAGTTTGAAATTTCAAACGCTTCGTATAGCGCCCCCCTTTGGCCAATTGGAATAAGATTTGTTTCAGTGATATTTGGACTAACCCTCTACATCTTTGCCAAATGCCATGAACGTGTAACTTTGCATGTATGATTTAGAGGCAAACGAATAATTTGCATAAAACTGCAATATTCAGTGAATTATTAAAAAATAATGTTTCACTTTAAAAAAAATCTGGTTGATGTACCTCAAACAGAGCATGAGCTATACCTGTTCAAAGTTTGCACATTTGAAGGCTTTTCCTACAGCGCCACCATTTGGCCGATTGCAGTAAAAAGTAATAGCACACGTCGCCACAGTAAGCTGAACACATTGATGTTTTTATTTTCATTTTCTGTCTAAGTATGTAGGAGTAGAAAGGTGCCAAAGTTTTGAGGAGAACTGTCTGATAGATAAAGAAACTAGAAAATATTGTTCCTTCGAAACAATTGTGGGCTCGCTTCAAGCCAGATAACAATGGCTATAAAAGTACAAAATGTCAAGATCGCAAGCAGTGCTCTCTTTGACGTTACTGACGCAATCAGACGCTGCATGCATGATTTGAGACATTTTGTTCCAAAAATGTGTTATGTAAAAGTTGACCCGCTCGTGGCGCTATAACAGGCCAATGTAAGAAGGGTGGCATCTGTTCCTTGACCTAGTGGGAATGTGCTTGCAAGATTTCACAGATTCATAGATATAGAACACATTGCATGCTTTCATAGATCATGTGTACCGATTTTTGAGACATTTGAAGAAAATATGTAGGAAAAGGAGCAAAAAGTGTGTTTTGGAGAAAATTCAAGATGGCAGAAAATCTTAGCCTCGTAAACCAGTCTCTCTTCCTGGAGTCAGTTTACTAGGCTAAGAAAATCTAGCCTGGCGCAAATGGGTGTGGCCTATATGGGGAGATATGGGGAGATTGACCCAAGGAATCCAGGGAAAAAATAATTTTAATTTTCTGATCTACGGTTCAAGAGTTACGGGGAAAAACGTAAAGTGGGCCGTTATAGCGCCACCATGAGGCCGAGTGATGTAATTATTTTTCTATTCATTCTTAAAACTCTCCAAGATTTGAAAATGTAGCCCTTATGGTTTGCGAGAGAAAAACACTTGAATGTGACTTTTTGCATTTTCCCATTATAAGTCAATCCGTTACCATAGCAACGTAATTTTCGTTTTTTGCCAATTACGTCACCATGGTAACGCGGATCGGAAAGAAAAGTAATAGCACACCATTCCCGGCCGAGCCGCACGTTTTGATGTATATATTGCGGGGGTGGCGTAAATGGTGCGGCACTAGTTACTAGTGCCGAAGTTTTCCTGAGCGAGTACAATAAGTGTTTCTGCCATTGCATGGCAGGCACACTTAACTATACAAATACAAATGTGATAAAGCCGCCAAGACTGTTACTTGTCCCAGTGAGTATTTTTGCCTATTGACACTCTTTGATTTTGTTGTTAAATGCATGTGATATCTAAAGCCCCTTTTTGACTGCAGCTTTAGCACCACACTACACAACACTACACTGCACCACACCACACCGCACCATTTAAATTATCTACATTTTCCATTACACAAAAGTACCCCTATCGGCAAGAAGCAAATTGACCCTTTTAACTGTGATTATAATACAATATAAAATTGTATTACAACTAACCTAATTATAATACACTATAATGGATTATAAAACTGTGACTATAATACACTATAATAGATTATAATAGTGGTTATAACACAATAGAATCTATTATCATGTATTACAACTATATTGTATGCTGGTGGTCTAAATGAAAAGTCAGTGAATGATCAGTCATTATGATGTGTTTGGCCTAGCTCAGACTCTGGATTGGATACTTTTTAGTACCATGTTTAGTACCACTTTCACACCACTCTACCCAGGTCCTTGTAGTGGAAAACCTAGCACAAGTGGGCGGTGTGGAGTGGTGTGGTGTTGGGCCATGTCAGTGGAAAAGGGGCTTAAGTAACTAAATCTAACTGGAAACAGGCCACAGAACATACTGTATAAGCTTAGAAATTGTGTACAATATTTCTATGTACCCACATGACATTAACAGGGAGTTCTTCCCATGATTCACTTGTTGACAGAATATTAGTTACAGTACTATGTACTAAGTACTACGTTAACCACGGTGAAGTCTTCTTTACTCATCTGTTTCTCCATTACCAAGTTTCTGAAGAAACTGGCTGAAGCTATTTGAAATGCAATGACTTCTAGTAAACCCGATTTATACTTTGTCATCTACAAGTTTGTAGATCTGCTATTTTTGGTATGTGACACTGCCTAATGATCTTCTTGTTTTTAATTTTTTGTCATCTAGGTGACGGCAACAGTAAATGTGATAAATGTATCTGTGACTGCGACAGGAAAGCGGTCGAATGTTTCTCCCGTACAAAATACATTCCGGAGCATCACCTTCCCCACAAACGCTGTCATTAAGCAACAGACACACACACACACACACACACACACACACACACACACACACACACACACACACACACACACACACACACACACACACACACACACACACACACATTGAGGCCATGATATATTGGCTCTGAGGTGTCTTCCTCTTAATAAAAAACAAAACAAAAAAAACATTAACACTTAATTTCTCCATTTTGTGCCTGCTGTGTGTTTATATATTTATATTAACACAATCTTTGAATAGGTATAACTCATGCCCCTGTGACCTTTCAGCCATGTACCTTCAGTCCATGTATTTATTGGGACCGCCAATGAAGTTCACCTTCATCCCCAAAGCTGATAAATATTGTTGACCTTCAGATTGCACATGTCTAGGTGCTATTTCAACCATGCAAAGTATTTATATAGCATGTATATAGCTATATTTCACACTGTCCAGTGTATGTTTTTTGTTTCTCTCTTTCCAACTTTCTTGGAATAGCAAAGGAGCTTATGACATGTGATGATAACGTGCAATAGAGTTGAGCTCCATCCACCCAGTGTCTTGTTCTTGTATTCATGTTCAACGAGTCAACAGTGCGCACATGTACTCCTAAATGTCAGGAAAAATAATGATGACTTTGACACAGGGATGGGTTTTGTTTGCATGTTTTGCATAGTGTGTACTGTATCATTATTAGCTGGGGTATACTCTCACTCCAGGGGTTCAGTGCTTGCACATCAAGCTGTAATAGTCCTTAAGCCACATGATTGAGCTGTTAGCTCCCAAGGCAACTTACTCTACTTATGTATATTTGACATTTGTTTTACATAACATAATATGACCTATTTTCCTTCTTTTTCTATTCTCTTGGCCTTTCTTGGAACAGCAAATGATGGAGCTTCGGGGTTCCTACGGTACATGCAATTCCTGGAAATATTCTGAAATGAGAAAAACTTTTTTGCAGTGACAATAAAGTTGATTCTCAGGTGAGCTACATACTCTTTTAGCTAATGTATTAACCACATTTAGCTGGCGTCCATGTAGGCATATCATTATAGGGAAAACATTTTCTAAAATGGTGAAAAAAAACTAGAACCTCACGTTTAGAATTCGAAACCTACATGCCACCGTTGATGTGACTGATACTGTATATGCCCATATATGGGCATGTGTCTGTCAGACCTTGTCCCTTTTAAAGCCATGAATGGAGATCTCTGTATTTGTCAGTCCTTGCATGTTATTCCCATATATATCCATATTCACCGTATAGGCTATATATATATATATATATATATATATATATATATATATATATATATATATATATATATATATATATATATATATATATATATATATCATGCTATCGCTATATTTCACACTGTCCATGTTTATCTGTTTGTCTCTTTCCAACTTTCATGAAACTGCAACCGCTAGGAGCTTGTATGACATCAGCGACTTAGTGCACACGTGTACGATGAAACTGGCCTTAGGCCTATTACAGCTTGAATTTCATGTAGTTGGCAACATATAGATCTATCTATTAGATATATTTCTATTGGCAACCCTACGCGGAGAACTGATGTTTTTCAACAGCACATCTACCTGTCCTGAATGGTGACAAAGGTTTGCCTCACTATAACCAATGGTCAATTCTCTATCATCACTTGTGATCATCAGCAGGTTCCCAGGTCAATCCTGGCTCTTTATGACATGTACCATAATTATGTCTGTGTGTCCTAACAGATCGCGGGCACATTTCGTGTGCAGGCATAAGTATCTCCACCATCAACCCCCCCCCCCCCCCACACACACACACACACACACACACACACACATGTTAATACTCTTTTCAAATACAATTTATAATGGAAGTCAAAGTCTCCCCTATGACACCTTATTCTTACTTTATCTAATTTACATACATTATTAGCAGGTCAAGTTTCAATGGGGGAAAATAACTAGATGACATTTGCAAGAAAAGAAATTATAAAGTATAATAGAGCTGCTATAGGTACACGCACAAACGTGCATAATACACACGCATGCGTGCACCGCACACACACACACACACACACACACACACACACACACACACACACACACACACACACACACACACACAAAACTCACATGTGCGCATGTTTACATTGGCGTCATCACTCTGGCACCACGCCTCAATTAAGCTCTTTATTAAGATGTTTCCGGATCCATATGACAGCCTCTTGAGCTGCAAAATGAAGTTGCGTGGGGTTGTGCTTGTCCTCTGCATCTGTCTCCTAGTCTGTGAGTATTCAACATCCAACATAGATTATGTTGTTAGTACTATCTGGCTGCTTTCTGTTCACTTTGCTGACACATTGTTACAGACAGACTTTGGTTTTACCTTGTTGTAGACAAGGTTTATTTTAACTGTCTCAGTCTGTTGGTTCTGTTATCTCTCATTTAAAGACTTGTTAACAAAGTGCAGTCACCTCTCTCTTTGTCCTCCCATATAGCCTCAGAGGCGGCAGGGAGAAGAAAACGTGCGCTTTGGCACTTCCGGTCAATGATTAGATGCACAATACCGAATAGCCTGCCACTCGTGAAATTCGGTGACTATGGTTGCTTCTGTGGGTCGGGTGGCGGTGGTACGCCTGTTGATGACCTTGACAGGTATGCACTCAAGGACAACTAATGGTGGGATGGGAATGTAAATGTTACAAAGATGTGTTACAGTATGTTGCTTTCTTGTTGTTTTAAGTATTTATTTGTTGCCTGTTTTTGGGAGCACTTGAATGCATACTATGCACAGTATAGTATACAGTTACAGAATTATGACAAATCCTTAGTTTAACAAATTAGAGACTAGAGTGTCTGCCCTGAGACCCAATGCCTCCCTCCCTGCTTGGCCCTCAGCATCGAGGGTTGGATTTTGGGTAGGTCCCTGCGACATACTAGTGTCATGGGGGTGTACTTACCTGCCTCACACAGAAACAGGAGATGGGTTCCTGCCCTATTGGCCTCATGGCTCGGCAAGGCTTACACTACTACTACTTTATTTAAGAAATTATTTATTTATTTCTCCCTACATACTGTACTATGTACACTACAGTAACTAGCTCAATGGCCTTGTGGCCTTGTCAAAGTACACCGTGATGATGTCATCACAGTGTACCTCTCAAGCCAAACCCCAAAATCAATCCTCCAGTTCTAGGCAACACAGAAGACTTTTTTTCTTATTTCCACATAACAACTCAAGGGTATATTAATGACATAGTTCAATGTTGAAAACGGGTGGTTCTCCCCTTTAAGACAATCAAAATAGGGCCCTCAGTATCAAGGGTTTGCGGGTAAGTCCCTGCGAAATACTTGCATCATGTCCAGAGGGTGTATTTTTTTGAACATCAAGCTGCCTCATACTAGAGAAATAGCTGGGAGATTGCCTATTATTTGTGCTGTGATTTCATGTGACATAAGGAATGCATTAATAATAGCTTAATCCTCTGTTTGTTCTCTGTTTGTGTCAGATGCTGTCAGGTCCATGACAAGTGTTATGGTGATGCAATGCAACACCCTGGATGTTGGCCTATCATAGACAACCCATATACAAAAATATACAGATACCAATGTGATAAGGCCACCAAGACTGTTACTTGTCCCAGTGAGTATTTTTGCCTATTGACATTCTTGATTTTGTTGTTAATTGGCAAGTGAGACTCTGTAACAAAATCTAACCGGAAACAGGCCACAGAATATACAATATACAATATTTCTATATGTTCCCTTGACTAACTTTTATGTGATTGACAGAATATTAGTTAAAGTTCTATGTGCCGTGTGGAAATAATCGGAACCGAAACTTGACAGCTACAAGGTTGACCAACATGCTATGACCTCTCGTTGTAAACCCGATGTATACTTTACTAGAAGTTTGCGGCCCTTTGGGCCGCAAAAGTCTAGAGTTCGGGCCGCTGCGCGGCCCTCACCGCCATGTTGCGGCAGTGTGGTGTGTGTAATGGCCAAATATGTTTTTTTTGAGAAAAGATAGTTTTTTGAGAAAAGATAGTTTTTTGAGAAAAAAAATGTTTGAGAAAAAAAAAATTGAGAAAAAAAAGATTTTGAGAAGAAAAAAAACTTTGAGAAAAAAAAAATTTTTGAGAAAAAAAAATTTTTGAGAAAAAAAAATTTGAGAAAAAATGTTTTTTTTCTTTGAGCAAAAAACATTTTTGAGAAAAAGAAAATTTTGAGAAAAAAAAATTGGGGTAAAAAAAGTTTTGAAAAAATAAATGGTGATGCGATGACGTGGTGTATGATGTTACTGCGATTGAGGTGAAAGAGAAAAGTGGAAAGTTGTGAGCTAACTATTAGCTATTTGTGTGTGTGTGTGTGTGTGTGTGTGTGTGTGTGTGTGTGTGTGTGTGTGTGTGTGTGTGTGTCAGGCTGGCCAGAGAGCAGTGAACACATTGCTGTCTCATATATTAGTGAACAGTGCCCCCCAGTGGCGACAGGGGGCGAATCAGGCTTGCTTCAAGCACGGACATGAATCAGGCTTGCTTCAAGCATGTCCGTGCTTGAGAAGTGGGCGTGGCCTCTAAGCCACTTGTAAATATAAGATTGTCGATATGCCATTGCTGGTATGTGACAGTCGTGGCTGCCTAATGCTTTTCTTTTTCTTTTGTCATTTAGGTGATGGCAACAGTCCATGTGCAAAATTTGTCTGTGACTGCGACAGGAAAGCGGCCATGTGTTTCGCCGGTGCAGGTTACAATCCAGAGAATAGGAACCTTCCCAGCGACCGCTGTCAAAAGCAATGAAGCCATGATATTGGCTTTGAGGTGTCTTCCTCTTAATAAAAACACAACAAATGCAATGATATTTGTGTTGTTTTATTCATTCAGTATTCATGAAGCTACATCATCTTTTTGTTGTTGAAATACTTCCACTGAGTATGAATCAATATGAGTGCACAAGGAGAGAGGGTTTGTTCTCTCAGACAAAGCCACTTAATTTCTCCATTTTGTGCCTGTTGTTTATATTTGTATTTATATTTTCAAGCCTTTATTTGATAGTGATAATAGAGAGAGACAGGAAATGGCAGGATAGACAGATGGGAATGTTTTTTCAACTACTTTTTTCATTTATTTTGTATATATTTTTTGAAAATAAAAATAATAAAATAAATACAATAATGAAAAAAACATCACAAGGATGCAACTGGGACGTATCATCAGTGATGTAGCCTGGGGTCGACGGGTGTTTTGGGTCTCGCAACATCATACACCCTCACCCAGGTGACCCAGCCGGGGTTGATCAAGTCCCGACTTACGTCCCAGTAGCTATCCACGATCAGTCCTACAGTATTAGGGAAAGACAGGGTCACTCAATGTGCTGCACCGGAACTACTCTGCCGGGATTGGGGGTACTATTCTGGCGCGTGGAAGAACTAGGCTCTATGGGTTGACTCCTGGCCGGGCTCCTCCTACGTCTCACCAGGTCCACTCCTGCTCTCACCAGGTTCAGAACCTGTGCGTTGCACCAGACCCCAATCCAAACATTCCATTCAGCTGCTGCAGTAGAATGGCCCTCCTAAAGGCCTCATCGTGGATTTGTTGGGCTTCTTCCTCACGGAAGACACAGGCTGGGGCGCTAACCCAACCTGCTCCCGGGTGCCGTCTAAATTCCGGCCGTCAACCGAGTCTCTGGTGGTCACCAAACTATTCCTGGTTGTCACATAGTCTATTCCTATGAGCCACTATAAATAGAACTAATAATGAAAAAAACATCACAAGGATGCAACTGGGACGTTTCATCGGTGATGTAGCCTGGGGTCGACGGGTGTTTCGGGTCTCGCAACATCATACACCCTCACCCAGGTGACCCAGCCGGGGTTGATCAAGTCCCGACTTACGTCCCAGTAGCTATCCACGATCAGTCCTATTAGGGAAAGACAGGGTCACTCAATGTGCTGCACCGGAACTACTCTGCCGGGATTGGGGGTACTATTCTGGTGCGTGGAAGAACTAGGCTCTATGGGTTGACTCCTGGCCGGGCTCCTCCTACGTCTCACCAGGTCCACTCCTGCTCTCACCAGGTTCAGAACCTGTGCGTTGCACCAGACCCCAATCCAAACATTCAGCTGCTGCAGTTGAATGGCCCTCCTAAAGGCCTCACCGTGGATTTGTTGGGCTTCTTCCTCACGGAAGACACAGGCTGGGGCGCTAACCCAACCTGCTCCCGGGTGCCGTCTAAATTCCGGCCGTCAACCGAGTCTCCGGTGGTCACCAAACTATTCCTGGTTGTCACCAGGATAAATAAGAAGAATTGTAAATAAAATATATGAAAAAGGTAATAAAAAAAACATGGCCCCCTCACGTAATAAGAGGGCAGCATGTGTCACCAGAACCAAGATGGGTGTTTTGATGAATACTGTAGTAGGCCTATGGTTAAATGTGTGAGTTCATGAGTTTGAAGTTACAATGGGTTTGTATAGAAAGGGTTGTCTGATAAAATGAATATCAAATATATAAATTCTGAATCGAGCAACTTGAAAACTGTCTGGTGTTCACAAAGGTCTGAGTAGAAGATAAGATTATGTTTTTTTAAAGTGAAATATCCCTTTAAAGTTGGATGATACAACAGTGATAAGCCAGAATGTCAACAATGATGAGTCCGATACAGAGATGAGCTCAACTCACTGGCACTCTGGTGCCAGGAGAACAACCTCAGTTGATTCTGATTCAGGTGAGCTTCCATAATCTTTTAACAAATGTATTAACCACTTATTAATTACATTAATAACCACTTTTAACCTGGTGTCCACGTTTAGTACATATCATTATAGGCAAATATTTTCTAAAATTGTTAAAAAGAAAATTGCGAGAGCTTAGATTGATTATTTTCGCAGTGTGACACCATTATACGACAAACTATAAAACAGCTTAAGTGGTTAATATGTACTATGTATGATGAAAACTGTTGGTCACAAATAAGCATCAAAGGACGAGAAGTTATCTGGATATAAACTGAACATCAATGGGGCTGCTATGTCAATGTTCCTGTCTAGCAGGATTCTGCATCATTCCAAACGTAGCTTTTGTTAGCACTCCCAGAAGTCATAGCTGGGCACACAGTCCTCTCCCATGAACCATGCGGTCCCAGACAGTTATCCAGTTAGTTCCCCAGAACCTGAAAACATACATAAAATGTATGTATGTATAGTGACAACCTTCAGATCGTGATGTTTCAACTCTCACCATTTATCTCTAACCCTGACCCTAACCGAACGCCGGACTAATGAGATGCCAGCCTTTTGTAATTCTTTGTTGTTTTCTGTTGATGTATACTTCGTTCCATTCACCCAGCTCAAGAGTCTTGTGTTCCTGTTCAACAAGTCAGCAATGCTGACACGTACTCATATATCAAGAAGATAAACCAGTAAGACTCCCTAATCGGGAGATAAGCGACCGTTGGTCGCTTATCTCCATAAATAGGCCAAAAAGTAGTTTGTGCAAAATCGTCCTGATGGTGGCGCTAGATGGGACAGATGCGTTGTGATTACATGACTGTAGAGATACTGTGTACTGGTGTGCATGATTTTAGGGCAAAATCTGTAGGAGCAGGGTGACTGTAGAGATACTGTGTAGTGGTTTGTGTGATTTTAGGGCAAATTCTGTAGGAGCAGTGTCCAAAAATGTGTTTTTTAAAAATCAGCCAGATGGTGGCACTAGATGGGACAGATGCATTTTGATGACATGACTGTGTAGTTATGAACAATAGCTAATGTATACAATTGAAAGTGAAAGAGATGACCTTTTTAACATTCCAGCATTTACAAAAGCAGTTTCTGTTAGCTAAAGGGTGGGCATCTGTATTTATGGTTGCTAATATGTGGCTATTGTTCTGAGGTTTCAGCAATGATCACCTGACACTTAAGCATGGAGGCTCATCCTTCCTGGACTCCCTGGTGTGAAGGGGTGTGTGTGTGTGTGTGCGTGTGTGTGTGTGTGTGTGTGTGTGTGTGTGTGTGTGTGTGTGTGTGTGTGTGTGTGTGTGTGTGTGTGTGTGTGTGTGTGTGTGTGTGTGTGTGTGTGTGTGAGAGAGAGAGGACAGTGGCAACATTCCTTGCCACTTGGCAGGTCACACATTATGTTTGAGAGAGAGAGAGAGTGTGTGTGTGTGTGTGTGTGTGTGTGTGTGTGTGTGTGTGTGTGTGTGTGTGTGTGTGACACAGAGAGAGCAGCCCCGTTGGGGTGGTCATTTGGTCATTTTTGCACATTTGGTAATTTTTTACACCTGGGGGTCCCCCAGGGACCTGGGGGTCCCCGAAACTCCGGGGGTCCTTGGAGGTTGTAGTTTGGCAGGCAAGGAGTGTGTGTGCAAAATCTGGCATGGATCGGGGCAACGGTTGCAGAGATATGAGCAGGGCAAAAGTGTGACGTGTGACGTGTGACAGAGGGAGTGACGGAGGGAGTGACGGAGGGAGTGACGGAGGGACAGCCGGTGGAGGTTTGGATAGTGTGCAAGTAACTGCGACCTACGGTCGCAACAAAGACCTTGACAGGGATGAGTTTTGAGGTTTGCTACTTTGTTTTTCCAGCACATTCCAGCGGTCATCAAGAGGACCAGTAAGACCACTTCTACTGTGTTCAACAGCACTTGCCTCAACCAGCAAGGCCTTTATTGGAAGGAGGTTTATTTAACAAGACACTTGACTTCGGTGCTAGAAATTGAAAGAGGAATCAGATGGCTATAGGCCAGATGACAAACCATCCATCCATGATTTGGATGGATGGATGCATATTTCTTTGCGTACAGCGTATTTGGAAAGATCCAATTCATATCAATGTTACCGGCAACAACAGGCGCGCGGACTATGCGAGCCCCGCATACACAGGCTTTAAAATAGGACTGGATCTACTGTATACATGTGTGTGCAGGGCTCGTGTACGTTACTCACACATTTCTCTGGTGTGTGCCGGGCCTAATAGGGATAAACCATAGTTGGCTCCTTTCCAAGTGAAGGAGCGGCGGTTCTACTCAGTCTCTCATGGATGACAGAACTTCTCACGACATCTCTAATGGAAAGGCCAGCCACACGTCTGATAAAACTAATTTTGGCCACTTGTATCCGCGTTGGGCAGAATAGTCACCATCGATGTCCAGTTGTGAAATACCTGTTGTATATCTGTCTGTCTGGCTGCCAGTGGCTGGTACTCTTTTATGCCCACATGGTGTTCCGTGTCCAGGCCAGTCTGTGATGTCATCTCAAAATTTGGACAATGTAGTGATGCCAGTTGGGCAATACCATGGTGGCAACACTGTTTAGTATCAGTGATGTCAGCATGCAGACATTTTGTAAATTAATAGTTAGATGTATTATTATATTATTGGGGGAATTCTCCTCGCCTAGGGTCCCCCTAACATGCAGGGTCCCCCAAGGCTCTAGTTTAGGTCGACTACTCTTTTTTTATTATGTATGCTGCCTCTAGGGTCAATCTTTTCTTTGATAAACATAACATTTCATTTCACTCCTACTGACGGTGTCCAGATGTACCTTCCCATAAAAACAAACACCACTAACTCTCTCCAGTCACTGCTCGCCTGCCTCCAGGATGCAAAAACCTGGATGGTTAAAAAACCTTCTGACTCTTGATGGAAATAAAACTGAAATCATTATTTGACCATGACACTATCCCACCCTGTACTATCCTGGACACTGTCACCCCTTGTATACACTCATCTGCCAGAAACCTTGGTGTAACTAGAGACGGTACCTTCAAATTCAATCAACATCAGTTCAATCGTTAAAACCATCCTTTTTTTCAGTTAAGACTTCTCCCGTCATCAACTGGAGATGGCTATTCATTCACGCCTTCATCTCGTCCAGATTGTAATTCATTATACACTGGCGTAGAGCACTGTCCTACCTCTGCGCTTGTGAAACCTTACATCCTAGCCAGGGCTCTGAGGTCTGCTGACAAGCTGTTGCTGGATGTTCCTATACTACAAAATAAAAAAGGGCAAGGGTGGCCGTTCTTTTATGGCCATGGACCCTCGATTCTATAGTCTGCCCCTCGATCCACATCATTGCATCTTATTGCATTGAGTTTACCTAATTGTGTGCTTGCTGAAAGCGAGCACACGTATGTTATCTTCATTATTTATAAACTAGAAGCTGGGCCGCCCTTTGGGCGGCCCAGCGTCTAGTCGGCGACCTGGCCAACTCGGAACAATGTAAATAGGGAATGAATGCCCCGCCCTTTAATGCAAACCCCATTATACCTGTTTTCATATGACCTGTTTTGACCATCTGTCTGCCTGTGTCCATTTATGCCCATATATGGAGATATCTGTATCTGTCTGTCTGTCGGCGTCCATTTTATGTCCATATAGAGATCACTGCAGTTATAGTTCTGGGTCCATTATATGCCCATATATGGAGATATCTGTCTATCTGCGTCCATTTTATGCCCATATATGGAGATCTCTGTATCTGTCTGTCTGTGTCCCTTTTATGCCCGTATATGGAGAACTTTGTGATTCTGCGTCCATTGTATGCCCATATATGCCATATATGGAGATATCTGTTTATCTGCGTCCATTTTATGCCCATATATGAGATCTCTGTCGCTTTTTCAAAAAGATGGTCAAAACGGGTCCTATGACAATAGGTATAATGGGTTTGCATTAAAGGGGGAACCGGCACTGTGTCTGCAACACAGTCGGAGGCACAGACAGATACAGAGATCTCCATAATGGGAATAAAGGGACACAGACAAACAGATGGAGGAGGAGACAAACTTAATGCAAACCCCATTATACCTGTTGTCATAGGACCCGTTTTGACCATCTGTTTGCCTGTGTCCATTTATGCCCATATATGGAGATATCTGTATCTGTCTGTCTGCGTCCACTTTATGCCCATATATGGAGATCTTTGACCATCTGTTTGCCTGTGTCCATTTATGCCCATATATGGAGATATCTGTATCAGCTGTCTGCATCCATTTTATGCCCATATATGGAGATCTATGCAGACACAGTGTCAGTTCCGGAAAATCCTGATGTCAGACATCAGAATCCGAACCTTTCGTGCTGGTTACAGAAAATCGTGTATCGGGTCGGGTCGAGGCCGAGCACTGCACTACCTGCTGCGGTGGGGAACGCGCGTGCCGAATTTGAAATAGGGAATGAATGCCCCACCCTTTAATGCAAACCCCATGAATGCCCCACCCTTTAATGCAAACCCCAATATACCTGTTGTCATAGGACCCGTTGTTGAGGGTAGATCTTTGTGCCCATACATGGTGTTACATGCGAGCCCACACTGTTTCGTAGGAACAGTATTACTAGTTTGTTTTTAACTTTTCCACATGGTAATTAATGCTAAGCATATTGTCTGTTGATGTTGTCTTTTATTTTGTTGTTTTGAATTGTTTTGTTTCATGAAGAGTTCTGTTGTTTTCCGCTTGTGTTTTAACCATGTAAAGCACTTTGGGATCAGTTTTGTTTGCATGTTTTGCATATTGTGTACGTAACATATGACCTGTTTGCCTTTGTTTTACTGTTCTTTTAGCCTTTCTTGGAAGAGCAAATGATGGAGTTTGTATGACAAACAATTTCACCCAATATATACCTGAAGGGTATACCTGAAGGGTATACATTGGCCTGAAGGGTATACATTGGTGTCAGTGGCCTGGGACGACGCCCCAAGGTCTTTATACCATATAAGATGCTCCAGTTCCAACATCACAGCATCTTCAGAGGCAACATGAAGTTAGGTGGTGGTGTGCTTGTCCTGTGCATCTGTCTCCTAGTCTGTGAGTATTCAACATCCAACATGGGTTATGTTAACACTATCTAGCTGCTTTCTTCACTTTAGAAACATCATATACAGACAGACTTTGGTTTTATCTTGTTGTAGACTAGGTTTATTTAACTGTCTCAATCTGTTGTGTTCTGTTATCCCTTGTCCTGTTGGTTTTGATTTACTGTTATGTACTGTATGTATTCATTTCTTGTGTACATGGCCATTTGATCCTGTTTGCACTGAATGGCACATATTGGTTTCAGCCAGCCCTGCCTCATCAGAGGACTAGATGTGTGTGATGAATAGCAGGCTGCTCAGCCTATTGTTTACTCAGGGCTTTGTCACTAGCTGTGACCAGTTCCATCTAGAGCAGGTGGCACGTGAGCCTGGAAGACTCCTTATAATGCAGTGACGCATAAAAGCGGTTTGTTGAAGACACCCATATCAATCGCGACGAACAAACAATTTAATAATCAGGTCAAAGAAAACAAACAAACAACTGCATATGTGTTCATGATTATGCACATGCTGTACACAGATATACTGTAGGTGTATTAAAGAGTCCACACAAGACTAAGACAGTGCTACAAACGTTTATATAGTTTCCTGTAAAATTGAAACGTGCGTAGCTGAGTAATACTTGCAAAAACTGAAAATACTGCAGCTTTAGAGATTCTAGTAAAAAAATAAAGTAAAATTAAATAGTTTGCTCATAATCACTATACATAATCACTGAGGAGCGATATCTGAGATGAAGAGAGCTTGCCTTCCTCAAGGAGCTCAATGGCTAATAATAGCTTGTATTTCCTTCCAATGGGGAACCATCTCTTCAGCCAATGAAAATGTTGAAAATCAATCTCTTCAGGAAGTTATTTAATTTATTTACATCACATCTGACCCCCTGACCCTTAGCACAGGAGCCCCCCAGGGTTGCATGCTGAGCCCTCTCCTCTACTTGCTGTACTCATGACTTGACCGCAATGCAAAGCTCCAATGTCATAATCAAACACAACACAACACAACAGTGATCATAAGCAATGACAAGTCCAAGTGATGAGGTCACTTCACTTGCACTCTGGTGCCAGGAGAACAACCTTACTCTCAATATCAACGAAACCAAGGAGATGATCGTGGACTGCAGGAGGCAGAGGAGAGAGCACACATGCCTACAGTATCTTCATTGATGGCATTGCTGTGGAAAGCGTGGGCCACATACGGTACACAAGTGGTGAAAAATGCTCAACAGTGGCTGTACTGGATCCGTCTTCTGAAGAAGTTAGCATCCGCAGGCTCTTCTACAACAGCTCCATCAAAAGTGTCCTGACAGGCAGTGTCACATCCTGATATGTGAACTGTACCACCTGCAAAAAGAACGGCCAGGCAAGCTCTATCGCAGTATTAAATGCCTGAACACCCGATTTCTGAACAGTTTCTATACCCGGCTATATCATACTGTTGAATAAGGCATGAAGCCTGAGGTGGTTTTGGAAAGATGTTTTGAAAGATGTTTTGTGTGTGTGTTGTAATGGGGTGAGGGACAGGGACAGAGTGAGGGGCATGGTGATAGGGGCCACCTACATTCCAGCTCGTTGGCTCCAACCAATGCCGATCTAGCACACACCTGGCTGAGGGGAAAATCAAGGCCTCAGAGTGTGGGGATGCCAGAGTGTGTGAGGAGTGTGAGGAGAGCAGGCGTGCTCCCCAAACAAAGACAACTGTTTATTTCCCAGAGAGGGACAGAGACTTTGAGTTGACTTTTGCTGAGTGACTTTTTGTGTTAATAAATGCCCTGGCCACTTGCCAGAGGGGACTTGAAATCCTGTGTTTGTGTCACTGCACCCACAAAGCTCTCTCAACTAACCCGAGCCTGTTACAGTGTGTATACCTTTCCATGCTGCACAAACCGGTCTTTAAGCAGCACCTTTAAGAAATATTACCTGCTGCTACTTTTTCTTCACCTGCAATGGTTCAAAATAACATGTACACACCTGCATATGATGCAAACGTTCTAAATGTCATGTACATCTGCTTTCACATACACTATATACACTCTGTATATACCGGTATGTATATCTTAACTTGTTTTCTCTTTCCCTTTGCTCCCATGCACTCTACTGTACCCTTTATCTTCTTTCTTCTCACATAATTCAACAAAACGATGTAGGCCTAGCGCGCACGAAAACACCTGTCAACTGTGACATGACAAACAAAACAAAACTAATTCTGATTTTATTTTGTTCACCCAAAAGACCAACAATATTTCAAATAAATTGCATTAAAATGTAACAGTAGTTTATTTTCATACTTTAATAAAATGACTGGAAAAATACTGATTTCCTACAACACCAAACAGACAGTCTGCTTTAGAAAATGGAAATCAGTTATGTCCAAGACCACAGGTATCGTCCTTTAAAGGCACAATCAATGATCCAAATGACAACAAATGGGTAGCGCTTCCAACAAGAAGTAAATTATGTATCTGTTTCTAAACAGTAAGAAAGTTCCAAATAGCGTAGTTGTGTTTTTAACTCTGTGTGTACCTACATGTTATGGTTATGGTCTTGTAAAGATATTACAATTCTAGTCACTATAAGACTATCACATTATATATGCCATAGAATACCTTTTCTCTAAGTGATGCCTTGTGCACCAAAATTACCCACACACAGCCCTGCTCCAGACTAGCCTGGTTAATAAACCAGACTGCACAACACCACCCCCTGGCGGTAGTGGTGGTGTTGTGGTCTGGCCCTTCACATTTAATAATCTTTTTCCACCAGCCCTCAGAAAGGGCGAGCCAATCAGGGCTGTAGGCTTGGGGCACATGGTGGGTGGTGGCCTGGTTCAAAACCATTCAGCCAATCAGGCGAGTCTGTGTGTATTCAAACATATTCCCCCCTCCACTCTATTACAGACTTCAAACAGTCCCTAGTCTTTGATGCTTTCATTGAACTAACAAGCTATTGACACTTGTATGGCTCAATCAATTACCACAGCTCACAACCCCTTTGAAGTTCAGAGGGAGCAATTGAGAGCAAGTCACCTTGACATTTTTTTAAACCACCCCTTGGAAATGAAAATTCTGCTCCCAGGTCCAGACTAATATCCAACACGCAGTGAGGAATTAGTATGAGCAACGCCAGGCTAGCTCCAGACGGGAGGCTCTCTCCATTCCGACATGTCGCCACTCCGAAATTGACTTCTTATTGCCGGAGTGGCGACACTCCCATGGGCCTAAGGTTTAGGGTTAGGGTTAGAGATAGGGTTAGTGTCGGAATGGAGACATGTCGGAAAGGAGACATGTCGGAGTGGAGAGATGCACTCGCATCAGACCACAGTTGACTTTTATGTTCATGTGAATGTAGGCCGCAGCTCACTCTCTGTAGAAGACAATGACAGCTTAATTCCTGGACTTGGCCCCCCTCCTGAGGCCCCACTGTTTGTGTCGTCATAAACCAGGTATTTGGGATGAGAGGGATTCGAATCAATTGCTTTGGTGTTTTGTTGGATGAGGCAGAAATTGAGCGAAGAAGGATGGAAAAGGGGAGTGTGATAGTAACAGAGAAAAGGGAGTGGGGCAATGAGCTGCAAAGAGGGGGCACCTTAGTTTAAAAGGGGTGGAGCAGTTGAGTTGTGGGGCTAACGTGACAAGACGGGATAAAGTAAAATCGTGTAGAGGGAACACGATTTGACAGATTAGTTAGGAAGGAAGGGCTGCGTTACTTGGATACAGGATTCGATTCACAATCGTTTAGAAAGAAACCAGAAGGCAGTGCAATGATCGTTTGAATATCTAATCTTGAGATAAGTGTCAGATCCATGCTGTAACCTGAGGAAAGTGGTTGATGCAATGTTAACATTCTGAAGATGACAGTAAGTAAGCCTCCCACAAGTGCTGAAATGAAGCAAATGTTCTTTATTTTCCTAATGATGAGTAAGATTGCATCAGTCTTCACGCAATTCAATGGATACAACTGTGATGCCAACTACCCATAGCTTAATATGTGTTGCTTATCCGTCTCTCATTTTCTTCTTCAAGACAAAAATGAGCATTCTCATATTCGTCTAATTCTGTGATCATTTATTTCTTTCTCTTTCTCCTAGAGACAAAACTAGGAGAATTACATCTATTGCTCATAAGAAGCAAATGAGAAAGTGAACCCAGACATCCAACCGCATCCAACAAGCCATCTATGAGGCTTAGTTGAGATGACCTTAAGCAGTGTTTGAGAAGTATAAGATAAACAGATGAGAACTCCAGAGGAAAACAATGCTGCTCATGTTTAGCTCATCTATTGCTCTCCAGACAGAAAGCTACTAGCAAGCAATAAATGAGACTTAGGTGAGAGCTCTCTAATGGCTAGTTTAAGTCTCTTAACTCTCTCCCATATTCTTACTTTGAGCCAGTAATGAGCAATAATTGAGATATAATTACCCAGAACCTTCTTCTCACTTGGAGCTGTAAATGAGATACGGTATACATGCAGCTATTTTGATATAAAAACAATACAATAATTTCCTTCAATAAAACTTTATTTTTAGTTACTCTTCTTACTACTCATGAATGCAGTGCCAAATAAGAAAAAGTGACCCTAATCAAATGTGTCCATAACAGTCACTGCTACATAAGTGTGATAAGTGCAAAAAGCAGAAGTGACATGTGCTCCAAGCAAAAAACAAAACAAAAAAAAACAAACAGGAACAGTCAGTTCTATTACTGCAGTTAAGTTACAGTTGTCCTTACCAAACGACCGTTGTCTCATTGTAAAACATGAGAACAACAGACACAAAAGATCATGCAGAACACATTAAACCTATGCACTTATATGGGGAAACAGGAGCTCCTTTTTCATTGTGCTCATAGTCCCAGTAGACTATGAACCATACACCTTCTTACTTTATTAAGTTTCATATTGGCATGTAAAGGAGTTCATTTCGCACACAATGTCACAAAGCCACTTTGACATTGTTTAGTCATGTAACTCGAGGAAAGTACCAGGGTGCCTCAACCACAAAAGTGAATTGTTTAAGCAAACTGAGGCAGCTCCACCAAAGTGGCATTGACCTTGTTTCCATCCAATCCTAAAACAGTATTGCATCTTTACAGCTGTTCTGCTTGCCATATATAAGACGGAGCATTGCGGTCACACCTCAACAGAACTGAGAGACTGAAGAGGAAAGATACAACCCATCTGACTGAGGTATCATACACAGTATAAGACTAATAGCAGACTTTCATTGTTTGACAACATCAGATTATACAGCTTGCTTTGGACCTTCAGCATCTACGCACCTCACTGGATCTACAGATGTTTTGATGTACACTGTTTTGGATTTTCATCTTCCGCTTGCATGCTTGTTTTTATCTTTGCCTCAGCATTTCACAGAGGCCATTTCGGTGAGATGGCTTTAGTCTGCTTCCTCATCCTGACCTCCTTGTGGATTGCAGGCCGAGAGGCCCTTACTCCAAATGATTGCGGAATGTTTTATAGGAAACCAGGTAAGGACTAATATTTGTTCTCAAAACATATTTTCAAGCTTAGCTTGCTTGTTTGCATTAATGCATGGCTGCAGCATGAAGATTGTGAATAGTTTTCACTAATGCTAAATGTAAATGACCTTATTTAAGATACAATATTATATGTTATTATGTTCTAAGTTAAACTATTTAAAATAGGGGATTTTAGAAGCATATCACACCCAAGCTGGACTGACTGTATCAACTTGAGTCATATTTTATTAATTGTAAAAGTCCACATGAATATCATCAACAACAATACTACTACTACTACTACTACTACTACTATTACTACACTACTAATAGTCAATAATAAATGCACACACACACACACACACACACACACACACACACACACACACACACACACACACACACACACACACACACACACACACACACACACACAACCTACCGTACATACATACATACATACATACATACATACATATGTTCACTAAATATATATCTATTAATCTATTAGGGTAATAATTATTATTATTATTTACCATCATCATCATTAGTATTATTATTATCATCATTATTATGATCATTACCCTTATCGTTATCATTATTATTAGTACTAGAAGCTGGGCCGCGGCCCAGCGTCTAGTCGGTGACCTGGCCAACTCGGAACAATGTAAATAGGGAATGAATGCCCCGCCCTTTAATGCAAACCCCATTATACCTGTTTTCATAGGACCCGTTTTGACCATCTGTCTGCCTGTGTCCATTTATGCCCATATATGGAGATATCTGTATCTGTCTGTCTGTCTGTCTGTCTGTCGGCGTCCATTTTATGTCCCTATATGGAGATCACTGCAGTTATAGTTCTGGGTCCATTTTATGCCCATATATGGAGATATCTGTCTATCTGCGTCCATTTTATGCCCATATATGGAGTATCTGTCTGTGCCTCCAACTGTGTTGCAGACACAGTGCCGGTTCCCCCTTTAATGCAAACCTCATTATACCTGTTGTCATAGGACCCGTTTTGAACATCTGTTTGCCTGTGTCCATTTATGCCCATATATGGAGATATCTGTATCTGTCTGTCTGCGTCCATTTTATGCCCATACTGTATATGGAGATCTTTGACCATCTGTTTGCCTCTGTCCATTTATGTCCATATATGGAGATATCTGTATCTGTCTGTCTGCAATCCATTTTATGCCCATATATGGGGGCATTCATTTTATGCCCATATATGGAGAACGCGCGTGCCCGTGGGACGAACGGTTCTCGAGATACGCGGATTACATACATACATACACACTCACAGAGATTTTTTGTTGACTCATGTGGCGTACGTGATGTCAGAGCCTTTTATGAAGTGATGTCACAATGAGTCAGAGCTTTCACCGATTTCCTCCGGAACAGCCTGATGTCAACAATCAACCCCGCATAAGGAGATTCCGAACGTTTCGCGCCGGTTCGGGAAAACCGCGCGTCGGGTCGGGTCGAGACCCGGCACTGCACTCCGTGCCGCGGCGGGGAACGCGCGTGCCGAATCTGAAGCCGGTGGGACGAACGGTTCTCGAGATACGCGGATTACAGACACACAGACAGACAGACAGACAGACACGCAGAGACTTCTCGCATTTATAGATAGATTATTATTGTGTTTAGTTATTAATATAATTATTATGCCATATAATACTCACTCATTGAAATTACCTCCCCTGAATGTCTACCATCCTGAGTGTTGATCTCCAGAAGTTATTTTGCATGGCAAATGATCATGCATGAATGCATTCCCATTGTAACATTATTGTCTGATCCTCTCCAGAATATACTGATATATCGGTTGCCTGTGGGACCAACACCATTGAACTGGCCATCCTAATCTGCCCAGCTGTCTACGTTGGGTACAATGAGAGCTTGCTGGTGCTGAACCAGAACCACATTATGGATCCGGGCTGCAAGGGAACACTGGACACTTCAGTGGCTCCTCCGGTGCTGAGATTTCGCATCCCCATCAGAGAAGGAAATGCCTGTGGCAGTACATTCAAGGTAAGTCTGAATTTATATTCTGGGTATAGATGTCTCATTGCCAATTTGGGTTACTTTGTTAGATGGCCGTGTCGTTCGACAAACATGATGAACTATTGACATCACAGAAGACTGATAGAATAGAATTCTGATTTCTAACAGTGAAACTGCCTTTCGCAGTTTCACTGTACAAGCCGTTTGTAGACATGCATGGCTTAATCTTTGAGACAAGCATATGCTACTGGCAGGATCAACCAGAATCAACCATTATTAGACCACATCTTGTTCAGTTGAAAATGTTTTTTTTTTTCACCTTTTTCAACTTTTTTTCTTGTAGATTGTCAGGATTTGGTGTAGAGGGGAACAAGGTGTAATAGCCATGAGGGATCCTGGTCAACAAAGTTTAGGCTATAGGGTTTAAGTGGTTAAGAACTTAAATGTAATTACACATATTTAATGTGTGATGTGAACTGTTGTTAAGCAGGTATGACGCACATCACTGCACATAGTGTCCACTTGGTGTCAGTCTTTTTATTGTCCCTTATTCCAGAAGTGCATTAACAATCTGTTGCTGTCATTCTCTCAGAGTGCTCCAGGCCAGGGGATATTCTCAGACTTCTCCAATATCATGTCCGACTTGTCCGTCAACTTGAGTGGAGTGGTCCGGTCTTGGGATCCTATTGGAAAAATCACCTCCCGGTACAATGCAGAGCTCAAGTACTTTTACTCTTGTGCCTACCCACTTGAGTACCTCATTGATGCAAGGATTGATTGATATCAATATGAAATTACATTTTAGTGTTAGACAACACTTTCAGTTTTAAAAGTGTCAAGGTTATTTTGTTTTGATCTGATAACTAATCCATTGTGACGAGATGTCTCCACTCCAGGTCTGTACAAAGATGTTGACCAGGGAAATGATATCTCAATAAATGTCAGACTGCCCAGGACACAGGATAACAAAATGATATTGTCAAGCCATGATATCTGGCCTGGCTACTGGGCCCAACAACACGAAAACATCTGATATCCATGTTATGTTTAATTGTCCAATCAGAATGTGACTAATGTATTCTGTAAATCCATATATCGGTGAAGTTATGTTTGGTATAGGCAGAGAGAAGCTACGATGGGTGATTTTGCTCTACTGTACTTGCTGTACTGTACAATTTGAACTCTGGAACTATACTTTCAATACAACTAACACAAAACGGACTTTGCACTGGTGTGGACTCTTTTCTTGTGTGGAGTACTTTATTATGGTTGGGGAAAACTGTTTATCCATATGGAATATGATTTCTATTACCATCACTCATTAACAACACCCAGGTGGATGTGTAAGTGTTTCAGTTTCTTTTTTTGCCTTAATGCATGAGATAGAAGGATTGCATATATTAATGCGTTAAGCATACATAAATTAAATGTCTATCATCCTTCCTCAACATATTTTACGCCTATTGGGAACAGGATACTCATAATGGATTTGGTTTATAGTGTAGATTGAATGCATAGTGTTTTGCTTGGTTTATTCCTGGTTACGCGACACTGGCACACAACTAAGAATAAATCACTCTTTTGAGTGCTATGTATGGACCTTCTCTCTTGCCTCTCAGGTCAGCCTCCTCCATTGCCTTGAAAGACAACAATCGGAGCTTCATCAGCACTCTGAACATGGCCTTGTTCCGGGTGAGCAAACACATTCACAGTGGCGCTATCTCAAATGCACGCGCTGACACACTGATTTCTGAGCTGCACGAATTGGCAAATGCCAACGTGTATATTATAAGCACCATGAAGAGGAACGGTGCTCACATCTCAGATATTAGCTTCTGCCGACTTTAAGCCTAGAAGGTTGGCATTTCAATTACGTCCATATTAATTGCCAATCCCTTCTTTGTTTGCCAGGATCGGAATTATGCTACACCCCTCATAATACCACCTCAGGGCCTTGAACTGCGAACTAAAATCTACGTACAGGTGCAAGCATCCAATCTGACATCCCAGTAAGAAACCTTTATCACAGCTATTTATATTTTCATAGGATCACTGGAAAATTGATTTGCATGTACTTTGCATGCATGTCTGTATATGTTACATGTATATACTTTTTATCTGTCTCTGTATGAATGCATGAACTGTATCTATAAATATCGTATGTACTGTATGTATGCATGCTTGCATGCACACATACTAGCACGTATGTACAGGTATGTACGGAAATATATAGACTTCAACATATCATTGGTTATAGCATCCGACTGAATAATTAGTGCTAGACTTTGATTAGAGGACTCCACCTGTGACCTGGAGTCTCTGACTCGGTGCTGTGGACCTCACTTTTTCTGCACAGATACCATGTTCTGCTGGACCGATGCTATGCTTCAGTCTCTCCTCAACCCACCAATTCTACCTTCTTCAATATCTTTGTCTCGTAAGTCAAACAGCACAGTTTTATACATTCACTGTTCCGCGAAAGTAACTCTTTTCCTCTCACTTAATCAAGGCTTGATGGCGGTTTCTGCCCGATGGTCATCAGAATTCCACATTTAATTCAAAATACTTACAGGCTTTCCACTTTTTGTGCAGTATATACACAGCCACCTCAAGTCGGGGGAGCCTCATTCTTAAATTCACCTCCCTTATTTTCAATCATTAATATACTTTCTGTATCTGTGTGATGTGCAAATGAGCACTTGTGAGGTTCGCCTTTTTCCAAAAGGTGCTCTGTAGATCAGATGACCACCATGTTGGAGAATGGGGACAGCCAGAGGGCCCGCTTCTTTTTCCCTGCTTTCCGATTCATCGAGCAGCAGAACCAAACAGTCTCCACCTACTACCTTCACTGCATCACCCGACTCTGCGAGCGCACTACCTGTGCAACATTTAAGGTAAGCCCAGGGCCGGTTCCTGGCATAAGCAATATAAGCGGTCACTTAGGGTTAGGGTTAGGGTTAACCTTTTTTTAAACATATTGTTACATTATAGCCCCCTTTCCACTGCAAGGTGGAACCAGAACTTTCAGGAACCTGAACCTATTTTTTTTATTCTGGTTTTGTTTCCATTGCACACGGCCCGCTTTCAGACGAGGTTCCTGGAACCTTTTTTCAGTCCTGCTCCTCAAAGTCGCCCCTAAACTCGTTTCCCAACGGGTCTGTGGCCTTAAGCTAGATGCAGATTAGACTAAAATCAAATATTTGCTTCTGGGGGTCCCTGGAACAAAATATTTTGTGATGGGGGTCCGTAGCCAAATACATATCATTCTGGGGGTCCTTCACATGACAAAGTTTGTGGACCACCATCTCAAAATATTTTGTTCCACGGATGGACCCCTATTGCAAACTTTTTTGTTCCAGGGACCCCCAGAAGCACAGATTTGATTCTGCATCTAGCTTAAGGCCACAGACCCGTTGGGAAACGAGTCTGGGGCGACTTTGAAAGAGGGCGAGTTTTCTGGTATTCATGTCATGTACTTTATTCCCTATCCAAAAACTAGCGTTATTTTTATAATATGCCCTCCCCCCTTCCTTCCCCATAATCCCTATATTCTAGGCCTGGCTGCCTTGATTCATGAGCAAGTCAATATGCCTCCAAAAAGAACATTTCAATCTGTTGCTGCAGATTATTTTAGGTGGCCCTCCACTTCCATAGGGCCACCTGAGTCCTAGAACACCGCACTCACAGAGAGCCAAAATCTTTCACACCAATAACATCAAGTCAGTGTTGATTTAACTCAGATTGTGCTAATAAATGTCACTGGGGATTTTACTGTGAACCAATCTGTCTCTTTCTCTCTAATTCCACAGCAATGTCCCACCAACAGGAGGAGAAGGAGGGATGTTGAGACCACTGTCATCCACGATGGTATCACTGAGCCATCTTTACTCACGGTACCCATTGCAACCCAGGCAGAGAACAGTATGTCTCCCACCAGTCGATCAGCATGTATACATATCTACATAAATCTACCTCCACATCTTCCATTCTGTCTATGTCTGTCTCCTCACACCTTTTCTCACTTTCTCTAAATAAAAATTGAAATAATCAAATATATTAAAACAATATTTCCAATAACTCAAAAACAATCATGGATACTGACATATTTCTCACATTTCTTTCTTCTAGCCGGTGGAAACCATAAATAATAAATAATAATAAACTAACGGTAAGTCTGTTTTGCATTAAATCAAGAGTGTATTATTTTCTTTATTATTTGATTATTGTCTCTGCTAGGCCGGATAGACGAAGGCCATAGACTACGTATGTTTTCGCTCCTGTCCGTTCGAACAGCCGCCCGTCTGTGTGTGTCTGTGAGCAGTTAATCAGGAACCACTGGACCAATCGATGTGAAACTTTGCATGCGCACTTTCAGCTTTTATCAATCAGGTTTTTCAGATTCCATTATGATTGGCTATGAGTGGCATTTAAAAATTTGTAGGAGGGGCCCGTTTTGCAAATATTTTATAAACTCATTTTTGTTTTTATCACACATCTAGACCAGTGGTTCCCAAACTTTTTAGCCTAAGACCCAAAAGAGGAATTATATATTTGCCCAGGACCCAAACTAGTGAAAATAGCAGATCTACAAGCTCACAACGCGTCGCTTCGCACCACGTTGTGAGCTTGCAGATCATCTATTTTCACTACTTCCTAATTATTAAAAACTAAATGTTGGAAACAAAAAATAAAGGGACCCATGAAAATGTGTTCACGACCAACAAACGGGTCCTGACCCAGTGTTTGGAACCAGTGCTCTAAACAACACAGAGCCAAAAGCAAATAGCGGTACCACAAATTCCACAAAAGTCACTGTTTGTTATGCTTTCACAAACACGCAGTCTGTCGTACAAACTCTTTTCCCCCCATCTTCCTCGCGCCCTGGCGGCTGTACCCGACAACTGACACAGGGTAGCTTATCTGTGTAGAAGAAGACAACCCGGCCTGGCAGAGATCTGCACTCAGTGGAGTGCCCTTTTCTTGTTTAGTCATGCATTTCCAAACAACAGTATTATTATTTTAAACTACAAAATATTGTTCCTTCGAAACAATTGTGGGCTCGCTTCAAGCCAAAAAACAATGCTATAAAAGTACAAAATGTCAAGATCGCAGCCAGTGCTCTCTTTGATGTTACTGACGCAATTGGACGCTGCATGCATGATTTGAGGCATTTTGTTCCAAAAATATGTTATCCAAAAGTTGACCCGCTGGTGGCGCTATAACAGGTCAATGTGAGAAGGGTGGCATCTGTTCCTTGACTTAGTGGGAATGTGCTTGCAAGATTTCATCGCAGGCTGTGTTCATGATTTGAGGTGTTTTTGGCCACTTTATCGCTGCTTGCAGCTATATTTATTATTATTATTTTATATTTTTTTTGTGTGCACTTCATCGGCATGTTAGATAAAGGTTGTGTGTAGAATATTTCATGCAAATTGCAAAAAGATCCCAGAATAAAAACGGTTTTATGCACTGCTCAAAATGATATAGTGCCCCCCTTTGGCCAATTGGGGTAAGATTGGTTTTAATGATATTTGGACTAACCCTCTACAGTATTTCATCATGAAAGTGTGACTTTGCATGTATGATTTAGAGGCAGAAGAAAAATTTGCATAAAAGGGTTAGGCCAAAGGTGGTACTGCAGCTGAAATGCTCTGAGAGCCATTCAAAAATGAGAGAGGCTCTCTATTCAGGAGTGGTAATTTAGCCTCAAACCTTTTGAAAAACGTTTTTGGGACATAAACAATATGACATAAATACTTTTTAAATGCATGGTGTATCACCTTTAACAAAGACAAAGATGTCTTCCGCTTGAGTCAAAGCACGCGTGTAAGCAAGTTGCATGTCTTCAAACAAAACGAGTCATGACTTATGCCTGTTTACTGTTGACCTTGGAACAATTGCAAGGAAGAACATTGAAGATTTTGTGTCTCCCAAATCCAAGGGGCTCAAGAAAGATGATCCCAGATGACTTCCTTGACGTTGATCCCGATGAGTGGGAGCCCAGGGAGGACTACCAAGAAGCTCTGGCTGTAGTGAAGGCGATGAATGTTGTCAATGATCATGCAGAGCGTGGGGTTGCCCTAATACAAGAATATTGTGGTCTCATTACTAAAGATGAGTCCCAACTCCAATACTTGCTGCAAATTGTGCAGAACCATCGGCACAAGTATCCCGATAGCCGTAATAAAACTTGAATCGATCAGTAACTACTGAATTACTATACTGCAGTGACTTTCGGGGGTTTTGGGGGTAAACAAGGAAGTGGGGCTGTGTGCTTGTTGTGTGTTGTGAGTATGATTGAAGAGTGTGCAATAAAGACATGTCATTGTGCACGTTAAATGAAAAATAGCAATTTGTCATTCTTTGCTTTGCTATTTCCTACAATACAATATGGTTTGACATATGACAAACATGTAATCAGATTTGTGTTTAGATTTGTAAGCTTAAAACATATCATTTCTGTGCTTTAATAGTATAAGAATAATGTGTAATGTATAACTTAAATGTGCTTGCAGTGCAATTCGATTTTGACCAATAAAATGTACAATCTTTGACTTGATTGAGCTACTTCTAAATATGCTTGAAATTCAACCAAACTTTAACCAAAGCAGTTTTTTGTAGTCTCAGTTTCACATTAATTATGAGAAATTCAAGCCTCATTAGGAGGAAACTTCACTTTGTTTTATTACATGTTTTTGTTGAAGGGCACATAGAATAGTGTTTAAACTATAAAACTGTGTGTGTTTGTGTGTGTGTGTGTGTGTGTGTGTGTGTGTGTGTGTGTGTGTGTGTGTGCGCGTGCGCGCACGTGCATACGCAAAATACTTGAACACAAACATACACAGAGCACACAAAAAAAACAAGACAGGTCTAGACAGGTTTCAGCCTGATCCCACTTCCATTATAAAAAATCTAATTTAAAATATAAAACATACAGGGAGTTACGTCCTTGGCAGCGTGGGCAAGACATTTGTGGTTGACCCCCAGACACAGAGTCACAGGCCATTCAGTACGTAACCAAGAAAACAAGACAGGGCCCAATATAACAGTGTGGCTTCTCTGTGAATCTCTTATGTCATAATGATGACTTCAGTGTTGTGCACCGCCATATTTGGATAAGACCGATCGGTAATTTGGCGGACGGTGTGAAACCACAAAATGAAATCTGGTGCTGATCCAGTGGTTTACAAGATTAGCTGTGGGACACACAGAAACCGATGAACGAACTAGATTAATTGACCCCACTCCGGACCAGTTGAAGGTGTAGAATTATAGACAAAGAAAAAACAAATACCTACTTTAACCATGCATGCACACTCACTATGGTATACGTGGGGAAGGAAGAGGTCCTTCCCCATGTCTACTATAGTGCAGGCTACAAACTATGAAATGATGAAGGTTCCCTTCATAGATGTGGACTTGGACATGAGTTACAGCGCCACCTTTAGATGAGGTGAGCTATTTATTGCTCAGGCGATGGCACCAGGTTGACGAGTCTTGCGCTCCACATTGAAGCCCTTTGAGTTGTCAGGACCACGGGGCTGCCTAACGATGACAAGGCGGGGGGCACTAGCATGGTCCGGAGTGATGATCTTGAGTCGATTGACCAGTCGATCAGGACGCGGGGTCTCCACCGGCTTTGGCCCTTCACTGACTCTGCATACGTTGGAGGCACTACATCTTCCTGTGCGTTGATTGAGGACTACTGAGAACTCCACCTCATCCCCGGCCTGCAGTTCCAGGCCATCTTGCACCTCTTTGAAATGGAAAAACAAGTTCTTGCTGTCCCCGACTTCATATGTGATGAAACCAAACTGGTCTTTGACAGACTCCACCAGGGCTCTACGATGCGGCACCACACTACATGCCATCTTCTGTCCAGTCTGAGGCACTGTACACAGCTGGAACTTCACTAACTCTCCCTTCTGCAGGCAATCACATTTGTTTGCCATGCCCATGATGCCAAAAGGGAAACTCTGTCCTTTAATTTCACCTTCTTCTATAACCTCGATAAGTCCTTGGTACTCTGTCTGGGAGGCGTCCACACCACGCAGAGGACGGACCACTTTTCCTAAAATCACTGTGACACTGATGTCCTCCATGACTCCATCATTCTTCACTGCTGCCACTTTGGTAACTTTCTCAGCACGGACTTTGTTTCCTTTTCCCTTGAACAGGATGTACTCTACCATATCGCCAAGCTTTATGCTCTCCAAGTCTCCGCAGACCTCAGTGTAATGGAAGAAAATCCCTTGGTCGTGATTGGCCATCTCGATGAAGCCGTATTTGTCCTTCAGTGTGGCAACGAATCCCAACAGCTTCTTGCTGTCGTCCGTGACCGACCGTTGGTCGAGGACTTTGATGGAGACGGCACTCTGCTGTCCGGTCTTCTTCTCTTCGCTGATGGAAAACTCCACCGTATCTCCAACTTGTGGCTGACAGGATCCCACTAGATCCTTAGGATGGTAGGGCACGGTCAGCTTCATTCCACCATCTTTATAGGAAATCACTCTCTCCTCCACTTCCTTCTCCTTGCCCTTACGCGTTCTTGGTTGAGGCTTCTTGGTGGTGGCGGCTGCCACCACGTCCTTCTCCACTATGCCTGCAAAACGCTGCTCTGAGTATGTGTGGAAGGACACGGTGCCCTTAGGAAGCTTCTTGATGCGCACTGCATGGAGCTTCTGAGCAGACATCATGTCCGGTACGACTGTGAACTGCACTTCGTCTGCGACCTGCAGCTGGCTGTCATCCAGGACCTGGCTGAAGTGAAAGAACATCCTGGCATCCCGCTCCACGCACAAGATGAAGCCAAAGCCTTCGAGCATAGCAGCGATCACACCCATTTCACGTATCTCATTAGTGAAGCTGAAGGTGTCGGGGAGGATTTCGATGCCGGTGGCTCTCTCTAGCTTGTCTCTGCGGTCGGTGGAGATGTTGAACTGGACGTGATCTCCATCCAGGAGGGTCACCTTCGACTTTGTGTCATTTGGTCCAAACTGAAGCTCCTTCTCAGTGAAGCCAATCGTGGCAGTAATGCGACCCGGTAGTGTGTTCTGGTTCCTGGTAGTGGCAACTTTGGGGATGACCTTGGTGACTGTGCCTTCAAACTGCTCGATGCTGACGTCCTCGAGGACTACTGTTCCCTGGGGGAGAAGCCTCACATCAGTGGCCACCTCATCACCACCGTGTCTGTTTTCAATTGTGAACTCCACGTCATCTCCCACCTGCAAAGCCTGGTCACCCTGGAAATCGCTATAGTGAAAGAAGATCATCTTAACCACGTCTGCCCTCTCAATATACCCACCAGCATCCTTGGTTTCAATCACCACACCCTGGCACCTAATCGGCTTCTTCTTCACCAGGTGAATATTATGGGCACTGACTGGACCAATATGTTTGCTTGTATCCATATAAAAGCTAACTTCTCCCATGTTCAGGTGCATACTAATATAACTATTAGATCAACTCTTCTAACTTCACTATGTCGAAAGTATCACTGTATTTCACTAAGCTATATCACTCCTGTAACTCAAACACTGAAATATATATCACTGCTCTGTATTCATAGGCAGGCACTTATGTCATAAATATCACTGTTATTCAATAGGCTATATCAATCCTGATGCAAGTAGAGTAGGAGGGTCAAGGACGGGTAGTTCAAAGCGAACTTGTAGGAATGACTACATTTCTGCCATGCACAAGCTTGTAAAGGCTCGGCACAAAGGCATACGTCACGCAGACAAAAAGAAGCGCTGTGATTGGACAGTCAAGCCTGAGAGCTCATTGGCCGATTCTAGACAACGTTTTGGCATGGTTTGATGATGACGTCATGTGTCGTCACAACTTTGCACACAGTGGGAGTACCTAACCGCTGCAGCCTGTGGGAAGGAGTCTGCAGACCCGGGTCTGGTCTGCAGACCCCATCCTGTAGGCCTACTTGAAAATCTGTGGACCACATTTATGTCGGGGTCGGCCGCCGCTCCACTCCCATCCGACTTTTGGGGCCTCGGCCTGGGACGGCCGAGTGGCCCATGTCGCGGACCACCTCCGGGGACCCCTGGGAGTATCGCGGAGCTCCGGGGACCCCCTGGCGGCGGCGCGCCGCCTCCTGTGTATCAGATAAAAAGACCCCTCTATAAGGGGTGGCTCATGGGCAATTGCTAGGGACCACCGCTCCGGCGGACCACTGGACCGACGTAAGTGTGGTGGCTACCTAGCGGCGGACCCCTGCCACTGCACCCCGTTAAAAAGAGCTCAGCTCCACGGGCAGTGGCTCGGCTGGGGAGTTGTCCGCGGACCCCCGCTTCTCAGGGGGGGTCCCCAGGGGTCCCTGGCTGCCCACCGAGCACGGGGGCCCCGCCACGCTGTTCACGGACCCCTGCGGACCCCCACGGCCCCCGGGAAAGCCTTCCTAGGAAAACAGTGAAACTACTGGTGATGGGAATGGTGATGGAATTAGATCTACAAATGGATGGACTGTATGAAATAGGGAACCAGAATATCTAAATATAGCACAAATATAGCAATATTAATATAGGCTACTGTAAGTATATATAAATAAAGTAGCCTATACTATAATATATTACACAATGATAATCTCCTATGCACTGCTACTGACTGGCCGTCAGTTCCAAAGGCTGCCACTTGGAGCTGTAGGGAGTTTGACCTCTGAACTAAGTAAGATCTGTACATGGCTTAACGACAACAAATTATCAATTCACCTGGGAAAACCCGAATCCATCCTCTTTGGATCAAACCATAACCTCAAAAAAGTCGATAACTTCACAATCAAAGTGGTAATAACGCGTAAAAACGAAATCTCCTACTTAGGATGTATCCTTGAAGCTAATCTTTCCAGCGAAAAGATGACGTCTAAAGTAGTAAATATAACAGAGGATCGCCCCGATGGTCAATTTCAACACACTGAAGACCATAGCTGGTGCAATAGTCCAGCCCCTCTTTGACTATGGAGTCCACGTATGGTATTGGGACGCCCCACAGCCCTAAAAATCTAAGCTCCAAACAGCCCAAGACAAACTAGGGTCCTGCTTAACCTTCCCTATCAGACTCACCTCACCACTACTCACCAGTTAAGAGTGGGGTGGCTCAGAGTAGATGACAGAGTACAGCAACTTGCAATGGGCCTAGTGTACAAGATAGCCTACGGCTACACTACACCACTAAGATACCCATGTACATGGCAAAATATGTTATAAACGCTAAGGATGTCCATAATTACAACACCAGAGAAAGCGCCACAGATCACGTTCAAGTTCAACCCAGAGTCACCTCAAAGAAAGGGTAAAACTCGTTCTTCTGCTATAGGCCTACCACAAAAATGTGGAACGCCTTACCCTTACCGAAGGTCTTAAAGGAGTGTGGATCACTAGCATCCTTTGCCCTGAAAAACCACTTAGGCCGCGCTCACACATGTGCGTCACGCATCATCATCTTATCGTCTGAGAATGGCCACTAGGGGCGCCGTACTAATGCATTGTCAATGGAAGGTTGTTTGGTTTTTTGTCGTTGCCGTGTGTCTAGCTCAACCGCAGCCTGTACGCTCTTGAAGAGACACGGCAACGACAAAGCACCAAACAACCTTGCATTGAGAATGCATTAGTACGGCGCTCCCAGTGGCCATTCTCAGACGATAAGATGATGATGGGTGACGCAGATGTCTGTACGGCGCCTTACAGGCAACAGCTGTTCGCAACTGGTAAAAACAAACATAGCCCAGCCCTACCCTCCCCTGCCCCTTCTTTGTATTTACCTACTGTATTTTTTTTTATTATTATTTTTATTTTCCTGACTATATCTACTGCATAGTACTGTCACTGTGTTCTATCCGTCTGTCATTCAATGTTATATGAGATACTTCAATGGTTTCCTATGGAAATAAGCTTAGTCTTTTCTAGGATCTCCTTTTAGTTGACCTTGTACCAGTGAACTGTACCGTCATGAAACTGTACCTTTTCCTATGCAAACTTCTAATAAAGTCTTCAATCAATCAATCAATCAAACCTGATCTGCAGACCCATCCTGCAGGTTGCAGCGCCGCGGTTACTACTTGCACAGTGGTAGTAGGCCTAGTATATACTCTTAGGTCTTTGGCTGGTGGTGAACCACTTTCCATATATACAGAACCACTGGTTCAAACAACATGTAAGAAGGACGCGCCCAAACACGCAAACTACACTACACTAAACACCAACTAAACACCAACCGACTTTACAGAAAAAGAAGCCCGAAATCGCTTACTAAGCAGACATGGCAACACGGCAGAAACCGCGCAAAACGGAAGTGAAGTCATTATTGTGCGACGAATCGAGGGGGAGTTTGGATCTTGTTGCTTGTTGTTGTGTTTTGTTTTTGTTTCTGCCTCTTGGTAAGTACCTTATATTATATTATACCTTCATGTTAAGTATACTGTCCACATCATATCAAACTATCTTATTAGTATTTCATGATGACATCTAGAGTTGAAGACCGGCCGCACATCGAGCAACGATGATGACCAGCATTGTTAAATTATCGGTGCTAGCTGCTAGCAGCAGTGTGGTGGACTACTAGTGAATGTACTGTGGTTTTCAACCTTTTTCATAGAAAGGTCCATTCATTCTGCATTTTGAACCACGGACTACCATTGGTTCTGAGATTTAGCCTCTCAGACCCAAAATGTAATAATTTTGTTATTTATTTTATGGTTGGATAAGATTAGAATTCCATGCTTTATTGATGTTGGTACCGTAGATAACAGGCAAACGTTGATCAAAATAACAATTATCCTACTTCTTGTTAATGCAGATGTTTAACAATCATTTAACTCTTGGGCCTCTTTTTGGCTTTAACCAGTGTTTTTTCCAAACATGTTAATGTCCCTCATTGAAAAGATTTGGTGCCTGGGAGCCCCATAAAAGAAGGTTTACAGAATTAGGTGGGGAGGGACTGGGAGAAACCTACTAGCCGCAAGCAACTTTTAGATTCCATTTATTTTTAATATCTGGAATCTAGAATTGTAACACCAACCCTTGACAGCCCATACATCGAAATAGAAAAGTCCTATCTGATTCAAAACACTAAACTCACCAACCTTGCACCTGTACGGAAAGCTTGAATTATCCTCTATATCTGCAAAGTTTTAGTTTCATAAAATCCACCATAGACAAGACATGAGCTACTTTCTGCTTTCTTGTCGTGCCTGTGATTATTTTCCAAAGTGTTGGAGTTTGGAAGTGCTCATTGGAAATCACACAACGGCCATGTACCACCTGTTTTTAGCATGTTGTTGTCCCTCTCTGTTTGGCTTATCATTCACACACAATTCTCTCTTCTTTTTTTCCTCCCCTCCTTTTCAACAGGTTCCCCCGATACCGCTCACCATCTTCAATCTCAAAGGAATTCAAAGCAACTTTAAGTGCCACGTGTGTCCAGTTGTTTTTCTGCCAGTGTCTATCTCTGTTATCTGTTTTGTCTCTCTGTTTCTGTCTTAGTTATGTGAATCAGTACAGCGGTATGAGTGATTCAGAATTTTCTGAATCACAATTTTCTGAGGAGTTTCAGAAGAGTTTTGAGGAGTTTTTGGCACAACAGAAAGAAGAAGTGATTGTAAAGACACCCGAGCCAAGAGTGAGGTGGATAAAAAGAGACGGTGAAGGTGACACAGTGTATCAGCGGCGACGTTCCGTCAGGAATCTTTCCAAGCGTGGTCAGTGTTTTCATCCAGCTTGTTTAACACTTGGGCCTAGGGCTGGGCGAAACAGTTAGTAGACTTCAAATCAATATCACTATTATTATCAAACGTTTGCCTCAATTATGATTAATGAACATAAACATTTCGTTCATCACATTGCGACCAATCAATTTATTATCAATCAATATATAACAAATGATATATACATAGAAACAAAATGCTTGCTTCTCGATTTGAGCATAGCAAGTTTAAGTCGGTTATCGGTTCTATATGTCTGTTTCAATATATTTTCGGTTCCTTGTCCAGCCCTACTTGAGTCCTAGTGCAATCGTAATCATATCATTATGTTAAGTCACGTATCGTGCACATCACACGTATGTGTTTCCTCCACTCATTTATTTTATTTCCAATAATGTTACCTATCTTGTAACTGCTGGATGGGATGGACAATAAAGATTGATTCTGTTGCAGTTTTTTTATTTGATGTTGTTTTTCCCGTTACAGCTGGTCAGAGCTGTGGGCCTGATCCTGCCTGCCTTGCTCCTGACACAAACTGTGGGGAGATCGTTGCTCCTGACACAAACTGTGGGGAGATCGTTGCTCCTGACACAACAAACTGTGGGGAGATCGTTGCTCCTGAGACTGTTGGTATGTATGGAATTATGTATTTTTATATTTGCTCATATAATACATATTATCAATTTTATACTCTTAAAAATATACATTTTTATATTTCCTGTGCATTGCATCCTGCAAAGCAAATTGATCCCGGTATACGCTTGAGCTCACTGAAATCTTAGACAGTCATGTTCAGCACTCTGTAGCATTTTCTTTTGTCATGTGAAGTGATTTCATCGAGCTCCTGATATATTGATTCCCTGGGGAGTAGATATTTGTGTGGTGGTACTGTATCACACATCAGGTTGTGTTTATTCGAGTTACAACTTTTGATGTTGTTGAGTTTGTGGCTAGATCAGATGTGGTACTTGGTCTGTTCTGCTTTGTAAAACATAAGTTGGTAAAATTGTGACTAGTGGATTTGGGAGTCAAATAAATTAGGGGGGAAATATAAGCTTACACCGGACTGTGGTTAAGTTATGCCAACTGCCAACATTTTGTTTTGTATTTGTAATGATCCATAGATCAGTGGTTCTTAACCTGTGGGTCGGGACCCCCAGGGGGGTCCCTAAATTATTTTGGGGGGTCCCCAGATGACTAACTTAATGTGCAACATTGTTTTCTCACTCACACAGTGTATCAGCGGCGACGTTCCGTCAGGAATCTTTCCAAGCGTGGTCAGTGTTGTCTTTTCATCCAGCTTGTTTAACACTTGGGCCTAGGGCTGGGCGAAACAGTTAGACTTCAAATCAATATCACTATTATTATCAAACGTTTGCCTCAATTATGATTAATGAACATAAACATTTCGTTCATCACATTGCGACCAATCAATTTATAATCAATCAATATATAAGAAATTATATATACATAGAAACAAAATGCTTGCTTCTCGATTTGAGCATAGCAAGTTTAAGTCGGTTATCGTTTCTATATGTCTGTTTCAATATATTTTCGGTTCCTTGTCCAGCCCTACTTGAGTCCTAGTGCAATCGTAATCATCATATCATTATGTTAAGTCACGTATCGTGCACATCACACGTATGTGTTTCCTCCACTCATTTATTTTATTTCCAATAATGTTACCTATCTTGTAATTGCTGGATGGGATGGACAATAAAGATTGATTCTGATTTGATTCTGTTGCAGTTTTTTGATTTGATGTTGTTTTTCCCGTTACAGCTGGTCAGAGCTGTGGGCCTGATCCTGCCTGCCTTGCTCCTGACACAAACTGTGGGGAGATCGTTGCTCCTGACACAAAGTGTGGGGAGATCGTTGCTCCTGACACAAACTGTGGGGAGATCGTTGCTCCTGACACAAAGTGTGGGGAGATCGTTGCTCCTGACACAAACTGTGGGGAGATCGTTGCTCCTGAGACGGTTGGTATGTATGGCATTATGTATTTTTATATTTGCTCATATAATACATATTATCAATTTTATACTCTTTAAAAAAAACAATACATTTTTAAAATCTTCATATATCCTGTGCATTGCATCCTGCAAAGCAAATTGATCCCGGTATACGCTTGAGCTCACTGAAATCTGTGATTTCATCGAGCTCCTGATATGATGGGAGTAGATATTTGTATGGTGGTATCACACATCAGGTTGTGTTTATTCGAGTTACAACTTTTGATGTTGTTGAGTTTGTGGCTAGACCAGATGTGGTACTTGGTCTGTTCTGCTTTGTCAAAAATTGTGACTAGTGGATTTGGGAGTCAAATAAATTAGGGGGGAAATAATAAACTTACACCGGACTGTGGTTAAGTTATGCCAACTGCCAACATTTTGTTTTGTATTTGTAATGATCCATAGATCAGTGGTTCTCAACCTGTGGGTCGGGACCCCCAGGGGGGGGTCCCTAAATTATTTTGGGGGGTCCCCAGACGCTAACTTAATGTGTAACATTGTTTTCTCACTCCACAGTAAATAAAACAACATACAGTTTAAGTGTACAGACTATGCACATTTCTAAAGTGACAATTTATGGACTTTTTAATACCTCTAAAATGACAGATTAAACATTGGCCAAATTGTCAAATATTAGAAGCAGAAATTGTGGAAATAGCCGATCTACATAGCCGAAAATAGCCGATCTACATGCTCATAACGTCTCGCAACTCGAGGCGTTGTGAGCATGTAGATCTGCTATTTTCACAATAGAACCGTGTTATACAAAATGTAATGCCTCAACTCTTAGTGCTCGTCAGGGTGGGGGTCACAGCCTGAAAAGGTTGAGAACCACTGCCATAGATGATCCATTCCATGTTCTAATGTTCTTGTATGTTGTCCCTCTCTGTGTTTGGTTTCCAGGGTTCTCCGACCAGACCAAAATGACCAGACCCAAATTTAGACCGTGCCCCGCCTGCAAGGAACCCAATCAAGCTAACAGAAAGACTTGCTACAAATGCTATTCCGTTTTCTCTCTAAAAAGAAAATGGAAAGAGAGGGAGGCCAAATACATGAAGGGTGAATGGGGGAAGGCTGTCCTTAAACATAACAACGCTTCCCGAATTGTTGACCAAGCACGTATTATTGTAAGTAACGATGCCACTAAGTTTTGTATAACAACAGTACAGAAGATATTCTCATTCTTAATATATCACCAAATAATCATTGTCCTTTAGGCTATTTGGAGCGCTTCTAGAATCACGTTTTAGAATAAATGTTCTAGCCATTTAGAGAGTAATTGCAGCCTGTGATATTACCTCCTATGACTAGAATAAAGAATATCACTAACCCAGCGATTCGTTTTCATTGTGATAACGATAAATAGGAACTTGAGTATACTACGTTAGTTCCACTGATCCAAGCTGGAACATAAATTCATTGATCATTTAAAATGTACACTTCCCACCTATCTGACCACCTGGGTGGGCTGTGAATATGGCTGTCACGATTATGACATTTTACATGACGATTAATTTTCTCTCAAATAATTGCGATTAACGATTTAATTGTGTTTTTGTCGTTGACAATTACATTTCTGTTTGGCTTTTAGGCTTTGAAGTTGCACATGATAGATATGACACCTAACCTAAATATACAAAGAAATTACTGACATATATTTTTTATACTTAAAAAAGAACATTAATAGTGGAAATAGCAGATCTACAAGCTTGTAGATCGGCTATTTCCACTATTTTTGACATGGAAACGATTATGACGATCATGAAAAATAATCACGATTATTTCAAATAATCACGATTAGACGATTATGTAGTAATTGTGACAGCCCTAGCTGTGAAGTTCCAACACTACCAAGATCTTCTAGTGGGTCCTGACCCTGATTAGTATGTGGGGCTAACCAAGCTTTTATCATTGTCTTCATAGTACCAGTGGAAGGATCCGAGCATAGGAGTACCTACTGGGTCATTCCCTTTTCGACTGCAGCTTTAGCACCACACCACACTACACCACACCACACCACATACAATATCTACATTTTCCATTACACAAAAGTACCCCTATCGGCAAGAAATAAAATGACCCTTTTAACTGTGATTATAATACAATATAAATATATATTAAAACTATCTTAAATTATAATACACTATAAATGATTATAACTGTGATTATAATACACAATAAAGTATTAATGTATTACTATGATAATTATAATACACTATAATAGATTATAATAGTGGTTATAACACAGAATCTATTATCATGTATTACAACTATATCCTGGTGGTCTAAATGAAAACTCAGTGAGTGATCAGTCATTATTAAGTGTTTGGCCCTGTTTGGCCTAGCTCAGACCTACTCTAGATTGGATACTCTTTAGTACCACGTTTAGTACCACTTTCACACCACTCTACCCAGGTCCTTGTAGTGGAATACCTGTCACAAGGCGGTGGTGTGGTGTGGAGTGGTGTGGTGCTGGCCGGGCCAGTGGAAAGCTCAGTTGCATGTCGAGGTGCCTCATAACAAACATAAATTAGGGTACAAGGGAAAATGTAATCCGTCTCCAACAACTGACATGTTCAGGAAACCGAAATGGGACCCAATGCAGATCTGGTTTTCTTCATATCCGGTTTCCAAAAATCGCTACTTTTTGAGCAGATAAACACCAGCGTAATGTTTGATTAAATGAAATAAAAAAATAAATCTGTCATATCTAGTCATGGGGACAGAAGGCTTTTTAAAATGGCATTGGTAGTGAGTGAGTTAAGAGATACTGTATATGCTAATGTTGGGGTTCTCCATCTGTTCATTGCAGGTTGGTAAGCTGGAAGCGTTAGGCCGCAAGCCCATTCTATTCATAGGGCAGAACAAGCCGACAAAGAAGGCTCCGGTCAGCTGGGTCACAGAAGTGGTCACATATTTGGCTGTTGAAGATAAGCAGATGACAAGCGTGCTGGATGCGATGACCAGGGCATATGAATACATCTTGAAATTGAAGAGTAAATATTATTTCCTTCTCTAGCATCCTTAGATCTGCTATTTTGGGTGAATGTTTGTGCCAGGTACCGTCCAGAAGAGGCAAAACAATGTTCTAAATTATTCAAACATTTTTACATTTTGTATATCGGATATACAAGATTGCAACAAACCACGATGCGACAAGTTGTTAGCTTGTAGAGTATGGCTTAAGAAGTGTTTGCTCTAAAGTCTAAACTGTACACTCTGTTCCCAAAGACTAGACTCCAGAACTTAAGCACTCTTTGAGTTCATTGTTATTCTCCCTTGGTCAGTATCTCGTTTCATGGCATTCATTGCACTTTTATAGATTTCCGTTCATGTCTATATTCCTTGTAGGAGTGCCTTGGAATTATTTGAATTCCGTTTTTTTTTTATTTCTCTTTCCCGTTAGTCTAACAAAGGTTTAGTGGCTGTTCCTACCCAGATGTTTTTGATACCCCGGTGGTCTGTCCGCATGTGGCTTTGCAACCCTGTGCCACCCTCCTCAACAATGAGCTGTGTAAATTATTATATTGAATGTGGTGTCTGTCCCAGGTAATGCTGATGCTCCTTTCCCCCCTGATAGATGCTGCTGCCGCTGCAGCCCTGGTTGGTGCTGCTCCTCCTGCCCTCCTAGTTGGTGCTATTTCTCCTTCCTGCCTGTCAGTTACTCAATGGTGGGTGTGAAGTAAATAAACCATAATCAAAACGCAGAATCAGCTATTTCTGAATGTGATCGAATGTGATTTTGTCTTAACTATATTTACTATTATTTAAGGCACCCTGTCCCACACGCGTTGGCCCTCCCTCCCACCTCAAAGGACCCCCCTCCAAACTCCATGGACGTCTGTCCCACCTCAGCAGACCCTAAACCAAGTGAGAAGCAAATATTTTGTTACGAAATTGTTGTACAGGAGTAGCCGCAAATTGCAACACTAGATTTTTTATAATCGGATGAATCTAGGGTTGCAATACCTCCCATAGGGATCCAATGCATCAAAACAGTTTTTTGCTATCTGATTGTATTAAACGACTTCAAACTCAGCAATATTGCGGCTCTATGGAAAGCTTGGAATTTACTCTTGCTATCTGCAAAGTGTTTGTTTCTGGAAAATCCACCGTATAATTGTTATGATATATTTTCTGTCAAGAAATCCGAGCAGACATGGTTTATTTTCTAAGTGTTGAACTTAGAAAGCGCTCGTCTTCTAAAACGCCATGTCCCGCTGCCTCCTGCATAATGTGACATTTAGAACCAGGTGGTCACAGGACCGTTGAGGGATTTTCCACGAGCGCTTCCAAACTCCAGGACTTAGAAAAAAATATCACCTGAACCAAATTTCTTGGATAGAAAGTAACTCCTAACATGTCTACTGTGGATTGTTCTGAAACAAACACTTTGCAGATAGAAAGAGTAAATTCCAAGCTTTCCATAGAGCCGCAATGTTGGTGAGTCTGACGTTGTTTAATACAATCAGATAGCAAAAAACTGTTTTGATGCATTGTATCCCTATGGGAGGTATTGCAACCCTAGATTCATCCGATTATAGAAAATCTAGTGTTGCAATTTGCGGCTAGTACAGGAGTACCGTCACAGCCAAATACTCCCTCGTTAACTTTTTCAATGCCAGCCCATTTCAGTGTTTTTTTACGACCACAAGAAAACGCTGTTTACACATCTATCCGTTCTGTCCATTCTTTTCAGTACCCTGGGTGACGCTAAATTCCACCATAGTTACACTCATACAACCATTCTAACAAAATGAGCAAATACCTACTTTTGCGTCGGGCGCTCCACGCACGCGCTCCGTGCATGTGGTAACGATCGGAACCGGGTTGCCACCAGCTGCTCAGATCTTTTTTCGGAATGAAAATCCGACTTACGGGTGAGGAGCAAAGTGTGTTTTTATGTATAATGCATTCTAACCAGAATAACAACAAGGCAGACCCAGAATGGACCGTGCACTTCCGCGTTTTCGTTCAGTCACATGATCTGCCACTGCAGGCAAGCGCTTAGGTTCCGTACGGAACCCTTGCAAAAATAATATATTTTGAGTTTTATAACAAAAATAGCCTATTCTCGTCAACCTACGCCTGTGGCTTAGTTGCCTAATTAATAATTATCGTCAATCTACCTCTGTGGCTTTGAAAGGGTTAAACATAAGTACTACAAATTAGCACATGACTTGCAAAGATGTGACATTATGTATGTTTATATTTTTGACTTTTCAGTTACAAAAGCGTCTGCGACAGTGACTCCATTCACCTCGGCAAAAAAGGACAATCTGACCAAAGAGAAGATGGAGGAATTGCACATGGCTGTGGCCAAGTTTGTGGTCAAGGAACTGCTTTCTTTTTCCACTGTGGAATCTCCATGGTTCAGGTAAAAAGAAAAAGGATAGTATGACAACAATATTTATTTACAATTTGAGCATCTAAGACTAATAAATATATTCATCTTTATTTAATACAGAGAGATGACCACTGCCCTCAATCCTGGTTATCGACCCCCGTCCAAGGATGATCTGTCCAGTACACTTATTCCTGCTTGGTACTCTGCTGAGAAACACAATGTTGTTCAGGAGTTGGCCCAAGTGAAGAAGGCTGCTATTACGTGTGACGGGTGGACCACTGTGGCACAGGACCACTACGTTACACTTACTGTGCACTACATCAGTCAAGGCCACCTCAAACAGAAGGTGCTAGACACCAAAGCTGTTTATGAGTCAAAGACAGGCCTGTTAGTTGCAGAGGAAATGCAGAGTATTTTGGAGGAGTTTCAGATAAATACTAAAGTTGTAGCCGCCACTGTAGACAATGCCAGCAATGTGGATGTTGCTCTGAAGAATCTCAAGTTCTTGAAGTTGGGCTGCTTCGCCCATACCCTAAACCTGGCGGCAATGAAGGTCAACGGCGTCGTCGCCGTCGCAAAGTGGTGTGCCAGAGTCCGAGCTGTCGTGTTGTGGCTGAAGAGGTCCGCCGTGGCTAAAACTGTCCTCGCAGAGAAGCAGCGAGCTTTCAGTAAGAAGTGTAGATTCAAAGTTATTTGTTTCAAACATCTTCAGCAATGGCGATTGTAATTTAAATGTTCAGCAGATTGCAATTAAAAATATTTGTTTGTGTTTCAGAGCTGCCAGAAGACGACTTGATTCTGGATGTCAGAACGCGGTGGGACTCCCTTTTCCTGATGATGCAGAGGTTTTTGGAGCAGTACCGAGCCATCCAGGCTGCCTCACTTGACCGAAGACTCAGGAAGCCAATGGAGGAAGCCAGGTGATAGACAAGAAGAACAGTGGTAACCTGCAGTCAAAAACCATTGCCCTTCCGGGTGAAACCTCCCACCCATGCCAGCCAGGGCGTAGATAGCAAGACATGGCTTCTCCGTTTTACTTCCTGTATCTACGTGAAGTAGGGTGACACCTTTTTAGGAGGCAGGAAGCAGGTTGGAGTCTATTCGTTTCCAATGGATGAGTGAATGTGAACACAGCTTCTGCACCATTCTTTAGCCCCACAGTCACTGAACTAAATATTGAACCCGATCGTCACAGGCCACACACATGCCACACAATATTTCCATACTTTCCATTATCTTTATTATCGACCTTTCTCTGTCTCAGCAACACACTCTCGCAGGATCTAGCACCAGTAAACATGGGACGTGTCGTGCGCGAGATTTGCTGTCAGACACCAGTGCCCACTTAGGAGGCTATTTGTAGGCTTTGTGTGTCATTGCGCACTCTTGTGGCTCCAACCAGGATGCCATATCTTGGTATATTAAATATCTTTGATGCCAGTGACACTGAGGCTTATATAGACAACAGTGCCACCCCATGGTCACATAGAAAATAACGAATTTAACTTCACCCACTTGGATCTTACATCATGAAATACAATTCTCTATTTTCTATGTTTCTTTGTTGTACTTGCAGTGTTGAATGTTTATTGCATCACACGGGGGGAAAAAGCAGTTGGCTTTTTTGTGTCATCCTTTTGGTGTGTTTTTAACCCATTTTACTGCCTGTACTTTTTTTTCTCAATAATGGATGGCATTTTTATAGCGCTTTTCTAAGCTAAGTTGCAAACTCAAAGCGCTTTACAATGGTCCATTTTTTCATACATTGGGAAGTGAAGCGGCGAACTGTCGACGCCAGCGTCCTCACTTCCCACATTCACACACCAATGGTGGCAATAAATCAGTCAATCAATTAATCAACTTTGTTTCTCCAGACTAGAAAGGCTCACAGATGACGACCGTCACAAAGCAGAGGAGTTTCTTCGCGTCATGAAGTTGCTGTACACTCTAACTGGGTGTGTGTCCAGTGAGCAGTCCCCCACATGTGGGCAGATTCTCCCCATCCTGAATAAGCTGCATGTGCATTTCACCGTGGCCGAAGACGACACTCCATTTACCAGGGCAGTGAAAGAGAAGGTCTGGGCTGATCTGAGACAACAATACCAGGTATTTTTCATCGAGAGCCTGTGCAAGAAATAAGGAAAAACACATACATATCACGGTTAGGCTATATGTTCAGACTGTCACTCCAATCTGATTTTTGGTCTATCCAGATTGTAATTGTATTGTAATTTTTATCAAATCTGAACAGCAAAAACAACAACAAAACAACTCCATGTGGTTTTCAGATCATACAAAGGTTCAAGGTTCAACTTTATTGTCAACAATACCAATTTACAAGTAAAAGGGCAAGTGAAATTCATTGTGCGCAAGCAAAAGCAGCAGCTACAGTCTCAAGAATACCACATTAAAATCAGTGTTAAGTTGCTAAAAGAACTAAGCTGCTTAAGGTCTATATGTTAAGATCTAAAACTACCTAAAAAGTGCAAAACTCGAGTGCAAACTGCGAAATTGTGCAAAGCGCAACATTGTGCAAATGCCAATACATAAGCCAATACATATGGCCATATAGTCCGGGCCGTGTAGTTCAGTGTTTGTTCATGAGTCTGATGGCGGTCAGGTAGAAGGTACTCCAAGGTACACCACATCCCTTAGCCTTTTCCAGACTACATCCGTCTCCAATCTAGATTGGGCTACCAGTTTGAATATGTCCTTAGACAATTAGACTCTAAATAGTAATGTTTTCATTACAGGATGAAGACGTCCTGAACTTCCTCCAGGAGGCCACACTGATGGACCCTCGCTTCAAAAGGAAACTCTGTGAGGTTGATGCAGATGATGCTTGGGACAGGTTGGAGAACGCGGCAGTTACAGAGCAGGTATTTTACACTCAACCTTGTTTCCCTTGTTGTCTGTCATCATGTTTCCATTTCCATGATGAATTATTGCTATTTATCCATGCACATTTGTTTTGTCTACAGCGTCCAATAGATCCAGTGGACCTAATGCCTACTTTGCAGATGGAATGTTCAGAAGAATCAGATGACTCGGAAGAGGACAAGAAAGAGGAATATGTATGTTTATAATCATGGAATATGTCAAACTCACTTATCATTTTGTAAGTTTGTCTAAACCATGACCCAAAAGAGAAATTGTATGTCCCCCCCTGGGAGCCACACAAGTGAAAATAGTCTGTTTTCACTTCCGCTCAAAAGTTACCTTTTTAATTAATTAATGGAATTTATTTTCATTTTATTTATGAAAGTCTTTTGAAAAAGTGTTTAATTCAATTTTTAATGCATCAAAAACTATATTATTTGAATATTCGTTTTATTTCATTTTTTTGAAAAACGTTTCCAACTTTTATGTATTTTTCAGCCTTCGTCCCACAACAAGCGTGTCAAGAAATCAGCCCTAGAGGAGCTGTTCGAGGACGAGGACGAAGAGCTTCTGAAGGCCACGACGCCTAAGATCAGTGACCTGTCTGTCGCTGAACGTGTCCGGAAAGAGATCGAGATCTACAAAGGTCTGCCTCCAATCCCATCGGGACAAGACCCTGTAGCCTGGTGGTGGTTGAAGAGGGACAGTCTCCCTATACTGTCGGCACTTTCCAACACATATCTGTGTGTACAGGCCTCGTCAACGCCGTCTGAGAGGGTTTTCTCGCGCACAGGACATGAAATCAGTCAGGAGAGGTGTGGCATTTTGCCAGAGAACGCAAATATGGTCATATTTCTGCAAAAGAATTGCTGAAAGGTTTGAAGCTGGAGACTGCTGCCTCAGAATTTATACTATAAACTTTTGATGTAAATATTGAAGTATACGTCAAACTGTTAAGCGTTAATATGACGTAACATGTTAAGTTCAAATTTGCCGTTACAGCCATTAATGTCATAGTGTCAGAAAAAGACAAAGTCCAGCATTAGGGTGCAGGAGCTTCCCCTCCCTGAGGTGAAAAAGAACCGTGAATCGAGAGAGGCCCTCGGTCCCGGTTTCTTCCAGGAATCACCAGATAACTGCAAGACAAAGAACCTTGTTCAGTGTGAAGACAATGGACTTGGAACAGACTAACAGTCCGGCAGTGACATGGAGCAGGCGCACACATTGGCCAGCAACCCTAAACCTAACCTCTATGGAAGTGTTGCCACTCCGACAATAAGAAGTCAATGTCGGAATGGCGACATGTCGGAATGGAGAGCGCCCCCCTGCCGTCAGTGTCCGTTTAATCTTGTGAACCACTGAATTGATCACAGACACTATGCCCACTGCCTGTGGGCCAGAACTTACCAGAAGTGCCCCCACAAACTTGGGTTAGGGTTAGTCTTTCATCCTTTTTACTTTAAATGTAACTTCTGTTTTACAATGGAGCTCTGATGGGGCTGAAAGTGTGCTTGTCTTTGATGTTTACTGTGACCATAATGGTAGCAGTATTTTCAATAAAACATTTGTAAAGGTTGTCTGGTTCTGTGATATTGTTGATATTACTGTGCTTTTGCAATTCGTATAGATGACTGTTGGTTAATACGTCCTGGGAGCTATTTAATTCTTCTGTTTCTCAACCAGTGGTCCTTGAGGGGGTTCCAGGTGGTCCCCAGCTAAATGAAGAGTTGGTTACCAAAATATACCCTTATAGAGATTTATCTCATGAGAGTTAAATGAAACCAAATACTTTTTCTGGTTTTGTGTAACGCTCTCAAGAGTTACATTCTTGTTAAACATCTGCATTACTTAATTTACAAGAAGTCTACACAATAAATTAGTGACTGTAGATTAAAAAAAAAGATCAACATTTGCCTGTCATCTCTCCTATGGTACCAACCTTAATACAACATGGAATAGTGGATACAATGTTAACCAAAGACAACAAAATATTCTAAATGGTGGATCTCAGAGGCTAAATCTCATCAAATGGTGGTCCGTGGCTCAAATGCCCAATAAATAATGGGCCTTGACACAGAAAAAGGGTTGAAAACAAAAATGATATATTTTATAAAGACGTGCTCCTATATCTGAACAGAAGGTGGCGGTAATGCAAACAACACTGCTGGATGCCAAGTTGCCAACCAACCGGAATCAAAAGTAGTGGGGGAAGAAGACGACAACTCTCGCGATAATAACTTCGTGAGAAAAGCATGGCAGCCGCCTCGACTGTTTACAACTTTCCACAATGAGTTGGTGATAGACACACAACTCAACAACTTTATCGTTTTTCTAAAATACGACTTCAAAAGAGGTTTGGCTCGAAAACAGCCGGACTCCTTGGCTAAAAGAAACCTTACAAACACACGTTGCTGAAGACAGAAGCAGAGGCCAGGACCAACAACCACAACACAGACAGGTTAGCAGCAGGTTGCTGGAGCCTAGCAGATGCTATTAATTCTGTGTTTCCCAAACTTTTACATTTCAAGCTCTCCCCTTAACTCTGACAGTGCACAAATGGAACCAAATGAACCTTTGTGCTCTGTCAGAGTTACAGACTTGTATGGGTCAATTTAACCTCCTAAAGGAACCCACAGAGTCCCTGGAATCCACTTTGAGAAACACTGCTATAAGGCTTTATTGGGTTGTTTTCGGTTTTTTTTTGGTGGGAAAAGTACTCACATTCTTTACTCAAGTAAAAGTATCAATACTGCAATGTAGAAATACTCTGTTACAAGTAAAAGTTTGGAATTCAAAATGTACTTGAGGAAAAGTACAAAAGTACAAGTATTAGTGTCAAAATGTACTTAAAGTACCAAAAGTGGAAGTACTCATTATGCAGCAGAATGTCCCATTTCACGTTTTCACATGTGTACAAATCTTTTGAAAAGAGCAGATCTACAAGATTTTGCTATTTTCAAATGGCCAAAATCTATCTACTGTAGGGCTGAAGTGGGTAATGTATGTTTTGTAATAATACTACAAATCTAGAAAGTAACTAAAGTTAGCAAATAAATGTAGTGGATTAAAAATAGTACAATATTTAGATCTGAGATGTAGTGGAGTAGAAGTATGCCTTTATCGATAGACTGACAGGAAATGGGGGGAGAGATGGGGAGTGACACGCGGGAAAGGTCGTCCGGATCGGGAATCGAACCGGCGACACCACCAGGCATCCATGCCTATGTGGCAATACCTAAGTGGTATGCGCCTGGACCAGTAGGCCAGCGGGCGCCCCACCAAAAATACAACTTTTAACTGGATATTTCACTGTTGCAAGTCTTACACATAGCTGGTCTGTGTACGGGTGTCCCTATTTTACACTTTCTTAAATGTTATAAAGTAAGGAAATAGCAGATCTTACTTTTTTATATGCCAGGGGTTTTATATGTCATATCAAGGTCCATTATTTATTCTTGAGCCACGGACCACTATTTGATGAGATAGCCTCTCAGACCCAAAACTTTGATTATTATTTTGTATTTCTTGTAAAATAAGTAATGCAGATGTTTAACTATAATTTGACTCTTGAGAGCGAGAAATGAAACCAAATGGACCCGTAAGCGTCCATTCGGTTTAATTATACGCTCTCAAGAGATAAACATCTATAAGGGTCCAATCCATTTGGTTACCACCTGGAACCCCCTCAAGGACCACTGGTGGTCCCCGGACCACTGGTTGGGAACCTCTGGTATAAAAACTAAACTAAATTTTCGACTAATTATTGATCATGTAAAAGAAAACATGAGACAAAAAGGGAAGACGGGTTGAAAATGGTTATTTGCTGGTGTCTCTGAACAACGCCTGCCTCTGCTCTTCAGGCCAGTCAGTGTGTGCTGTGATGTCCCCGTCCTCCAGCCGACTCAAACACGCACCCTGCAAGAAGAAGAAGCACTACCCCAGTAGCACCTATCTCACTCACGTCTGACAAAACGACCCAGGAAGGACTGGCGGCCAAAATCCTATACTTGCAGGCTTGAGGCGAGGACCGAGAAAGGGAGAGAGAGAGAGGCAGCCAGGGAGGCAGAAATGTCAGATACAGCGGGGGTGAGTGGTGGAAGTGGAAGTGAAACGGGCTTAGGACAGGATGGTGAAAGTGGAGGTGAGGTAGACTTAGGGCAGGATGGTGGTGGTTTGGTACTCTTAGGGCAGGATGGTGGAGTTCTAGCAGGCTTAGGACAGGAGGGTGAAAGTGGAGGTGAGGTAGGCTTAGGGCAGGGTGGTGGAGGTCTAGCAGACTTGGGGCAGGGTGATGGAGGTGTATCAGTCTTAGGGCATGGTGGTGAATGTGAAATAGGCTTAGGACAGGGTGTTGGAGGTGAATTAGGCTTAGGGCAGGGTGGTGCAGGTGAATTAGGCTTAGGGCAGGGTGGTGCAGGTGAATTAGGCTTAGGGCAGGGTGGTGCAGGTGAATTAGGCTTAGGACAGGGTGTTGGAGGTGAATTAGGCTTAGGGCAGGGTGGTGCAGGTGAAGAAGGCTTAGGGCAGGGTGGTGCAGGTGAAGAAGGCTTAGGGCAGGGTGGTGGAGGTGAAGAATGCTTAGGAAAGGCTGCAGAGGCAGGGAACAATGTCAACCAAACAGTGTCACCCGAGGAAGGAGCGCCTCCGTCCATCAAGCGGCCCAGGCTGAGCGAAGAGGGGCTGGATGCGGAGGAGGCATCAGCACCAGGAGACGGAGCTCCGTTAGCTCAAGGTGTGTTGCAAGGCATGCATGATAAGCGGCCTTGACGTGGGCATTTTGAATAGGTCTTGGCTGCCTGTCAACGCCTGAATCATCACACATTTATATAATACTAGGCAAATATAAGGCAAATACTTAAGAAATGGCTCAGCATACTGTCATTTTGCCCAATCCTCAGCTACCTGCTCGTACCCATTCATTTGCTCACGTTTTGTCCATTTTCATGCTGTTATATAATGTAAATCTTCAGTATTGTCAATCGCCTGGAACAACTGCAATGCAATGCATGTATGAAAGGCAATATGATACATTGACGATGATGATTCAAATGTTGTAGCCGAGGAGGCCTGTAGCGGTGTGGTGAAAGATGGTGTTTCAAGTGGAGGAGGTGAGCTACAGTCACATCTGAACGGAGACGGCGTCCATCATGACCGAGACCATGATGCTTCTCCTGGTGGAGGAGAGGAGAAGGAGCTCCTGGAGGGGCAGGAGGAGAGTAACCAATCAGCTGACATCCCAGGCCAAGGCCAGCAGTAAGTGATGGAATAAGTCAGTAATACTTTTATCCTCTGTAACCGACATGGAGTTGGCCAAACTTATGTGGGAAGTAGGGATGGGACGGGACGATAATCGCTATAAAACTCTCACAATAATCGTATTGTGGAGATTTAAATTTATCGTGAAATAGTCCTCCGTCATGCACTGGGATCGATTCACCTTTTATTTGCTGAGCTGCATATTTAAATTTAAACCCTCTATAATTGGTCAAACGGACCAGGAAATAATGTACTTAATACTTTTTTTTTTTTTTTTTTACTCTCCAAAATCTCTTTGCCAAAAAATAGCCCATCTACAAGCTCACAACGCAACTCGTTGGCAAATGTGTTATGTTCCGCCCCAGGATAATGATGTTGGAGGTATTTTGATTATCGCAATAATATCGTAAATCGCAAATTTCATATCGTCCCATCCCTATCTGTAACCGATATGGAGTTCGCCAAACCTATGTGGGAAGTGAGATTTATTTTCTGCAGGGTTTATGGCTGGTCTTTGTGAGTTGGAGCCAAAAATCAAGTTCAATACATCTACATCTGAAGGATGAGTTGATTACAAGCAGTTGCAGTCTGTCTGCTTTACACTCCATGACCGAGGCCTCTTTTTTTCCCCTCTGTCTGTTCTGCAGCCTGGGACTTGATTTCAGCCAGAACCCGCAGATGCTGACTGGTTCGTGGGCTGAGTACTCCAACCTCCCAGAGAATTATCTGAGGGGCTGCAAATGGTAACCGCTTAAATATTAACTTCAACATGTAATTTGGGGATGATCCCAATCCAGAGGGATTGGATGATCGCCAATGAATGGCGAAAATGGCTGATCTACAAGCTAACAATGCCTTGTGTGCGTTGTGAGCTTGTAGATTGGCATTTAAAAAAAATCTAAATGTCACCGTCTCCCGTGGCCAGACTGTTGCCTCCGCGATTTGCAAATGCTCCCGGCATACAGTCTGGGGCATGGAAATAGATACGATGTGTGCGAGATAGAGCGGATGTGAGGCAACCGCTCCCTTGGTACAGTAGCAATAACAAGTCCTACTGGAAGCGTTATGTCTCCTTTAAAAATAACTTGGGGCATTAATTCGTCTTTCTTTGGTGTTACTTCCATGATGTTTTCAAATGTTTTCTTAAACTATACACTCATTACAAGAATATGCCGCTCGAATGACTCTGTCTGTGCGAGTGTGCTTCTGTTATGTTTCCAATGGGACTACAGTTCCGTGCAGCAGTGGCTACTTCCGATACTCGCCGTTCGGGAGCTGCCGTTCCAGACTCTATATAGCATTCGGAGATTGTGGAATAGTTGTCTGGCTACGCGAGACTAATAATGACATGCCCAAAATAGGGGTGCCAGCCAGACTGAAGGTGATTAATCCAAAGGCAACAGGCAATTTTTCTTAAACATGTGACCCTAGGGAAAATCCCTAAACCTGGTGGTGTTTGTGCCATGCTCCATCTGTTCCGCTTCATTCAACTGTGTAAACATTTGTTGAAGTATTAAGCACAACTGTTCAGTGCATTTTCTTCCTGTCTGACTATACTGATTTAATCTCTGATTATATTTGCTGCATCTGTGTAGCCATGGGGGTTTGCAGACAGCGGACGTGAAGTTATGCTTAAAGGACTACTTGGTTTTTTTTTACAACAAGGGTTCATATTTTAGATTGTAATTATAGAAAAGTAAAGATGAGTTTTATGAATGCTTAAATGAAAACATTTTAACACTCATCTTTTCTTTTCTCTAATTACATATTAACCCTTGTTGTAAAAAAAAAAAAAAGTTTGTTACAGGACAATTTGCGCACGTTCCACATAACACAAGCACAGGCGAGAGAAACTTGTCTCGCAGATACTTCCACTATCCATACTGCCAGCACACACTTTCATATCTTAGTTCTGACATTAACCCAAGTCTGTCCAAGAAATTAGTGTAGATATTATTTTTCCCTAAGGGGAAGTTAAAGAGTTAGAGCAGCTCTCATCATCAGAAACGGCAAAGAAAAAAGAGACCTCATAATAGACATCTGAGAGATTGTAGACATGAAGGACATTTTTAGAGAGTCGAAACAGTACAAAAAAACTAAAAACAGTCCAGTGGATTGATTGAACGTCCCTCAGCCTGATCAAGCCAGCCAGAGAAGGAGTTGCACAGTACATTGGGTTGTCTTTATAGGATTTTAACGACAAGTTATAAAGATGCGGCCAGAGACGGATTGCCTCAGACAACCTCTCCTCAAGCAGTGTCGTTGTGCAGTCACCACCAGTGCTGTAAAGTAACAAAGTACATTTACTTAAAGCCGGGGAAAACCACCCATTTTCAATATTGAACTATGTAATTAATATACCTTAGAGGAGTTTTGTGGAAATTAAAAAAAAGTTCCCCCCTTCTGTGTTGCCCAGAACTGGAGGATTGATTTTGGGGTTTGTATTGCAAAGTACACCGGTGTGATGTCATCACGGTGTGATAAAACTTTACTTGAGTATTTCCAACTTCCAATACTTCTACTCCACTACATCTCACATCCAAATATTGTACTTTTAATCCACTACATTAATTATTTTCTATTTGAAAATAGTCGATTTACAAGCTCACAATGCATCGCACCACGACGCGTTGTGAGCTTGTAGATCTATCTTCAAACATTTTGTACTTTAACTTTTGGTACTGTAAGTACATTTTGATAGCAATACATTTGTACTTTTACTCAAGTAAATCTTCAATCATGGACTTTTACTTAAGTCCAGAGTATTTCTACATTGCAGTATTGATACTTCTACCGTATTTTCCGGACTATAAGGCGCACTTAAAAGCCTTTAATTTTCTAAAAAAAACTACAGTGCGCCTTATAGTCCAGTGCGCCTTATATATGGATCATTCATTGACATTCCCTTTAGCACAGCTCCATCTGTTGGATGCATAACGCAACGGTAGCGTCTATTATGTGCGCCTTATAGTCCGGTGCGCCTTATATATGAAAAGAGTTAGAAAATAGACCATTCATTGACAGTGCGCCTAATAGTCCGGTGTGCCTTATAGTCCGGAAAATACGGTACTTAAGTAAAACGTTTTCCACCACTGGTCACCACACTTGTGAAGTATGACCATGCATGAAGTATGCATGGTCATAAACTCTTGATAGGCACCCACATGTCTGCGCATAAACAACTAAACTAGGGATGATAATTACTATATGCTGTTCATGTGAGTCTTGGACAGTGGTTCTCAAACAGTTATTTTCAAGAACCTCCCCATTAGAGCTCTTCACAGTGGCCCCGATTCCAAAAATACACGACAACAGGACCCGAGACCCACTCAGGTCTGGATTCATGTTTTTTATTGTTTTACCATAATCACTCGGAACCGGGTCTCTTCCGGTTCTATGATCTCAGACCTCGGGTCTGTTTAACATTATGTATAATACCAGAGTGGATCCAAGACCCATTCTCAGCACTGATCGATAGAGAGCATGATCAGATTAATTGTCTTGATTCAGTGAGAGCGGAGAGCGCACAGACTAGTCTATGGCACAGACTCTTAGCGCATCAAACTATACACCCAAGGAATCAAGATAGGCACGTGGATTGTGCAATCATGTTTCCCCGCTATGAATGAACGTAGGATTGTGTAAAAATCGGTCAGTTTGGTTCATTTTGTAGTCTACCTGCTCTCCCAGAGTAAAATGCATGCAGAGGATTTTGCTGTGCAGTCAGCGCCATGTGCTTCTGCCAATCTGCCATCACAGTCTATAATAGCCTACTAAATAGCAGCATCGAGTCTTGAACGGGTCATAACCTATACATTATATAATATTTAACACTCTGGGCCAGGTCTGTAATGGACCTGTGGCCAATTGTCACAGGTCCATTATGGTTCGGGTCCGTTTTTTGGGACCCTTGTAGAACTCTAACGCCCATAAGTCTTAACTCAGTCGGTGCCATATTTAAAGTGGGATGACCTCTTATATTGCCGGTTCGCCAACAAAGGGTTAAAAAAATAGTGTGCACGCCGGTGCACACATTCGTGCACAGATCATGCACTATGCATGTGCATGCTTTTCACAGCTTTCAAACAAAAAAATCCGCTTGGAAATCCGTTCAGGCATTCAGGAGAAAGGAGCCCTTATGTTTTCTTCAAATGTAAACAAACATGGCTGCCATGTTTGAAAGATGGGGTTGGTATGGGGGTTAAACATGCAATATCGCGATCATGCCTAGTACACTGTTGGAGGTCCAAATTTTTTTTTTTTTTTTTTAAAGACGTTCAGAAGACGTCTGGCAGGGAGGTCCATAGTGAAAAAGACGTTTTTATCATAGAAACTTCTTTTTTGGCAGGGTATGAGTTAAGAGTGCAGTAAACTAATGGAAATGGTATATCATTTATTGATGCGTTCACTGTGTCTTTCTCTCTCTCTCTGCCTCTTCCATTCTCTCAGGGCTCCTGACGGCTCCTGCATCCTGACCAACAGTGCAGACAACGTGCTGCGTGTGTACAACATCCCCGCAGAGCTCTACAGCTACAACTGGGACTTACTCACCGAGATGGTGAGCGGCAACATGACGGCTTCTCCCATTGGCTGCTGCCAGATTGATGTGTTATTCAGCTGTACTTAAGAGTATATATACATTTATTTGGTTCGGATATTGCTTTGAAGCTCTTCAAGATGGCTTAAAATTGGATAACGATGATGAAGCAGTACAACGTCAAGTTGCTGCTCTGTCTGCTGGGGTTTTATCGGGTGACTTGAGCCGCTATAACAGTTTAAATTCAATTTCTTCTTTTTAGTCTGTTTACTCACCCACTAATGTGTCTGAAGCATTAAGCATCAACGGGAAAAAAACACTTAGAGCTACCGTTGACGTTATTACCATTTATTTGACAAGTTGACGACATCCCGCACTATTTACAATTTAGTCATTTAGCAGATGCTCTTATCCAGAACGATTTACAAAGTGCACCAAACAACTCGCGAAGTGGTCAATTAAATAGAGTGCTAGGAGAATAATGAAATGCCACCAAGTAACCAGGAGAGCAGGTACTGGTCGACATCAAACCTAGCATCTCTAAATAACGTCTGTGAACAAGCCATGAGCATACATCTGTCTAATAAACATCTATCATACATCATCGGTGAACAAGCAAACACTATATCAAGGATGTTACATTTATCACTCACTGAAGACTGAGGCAGCGTCCATACAAATAAGATTTTAGGTGAATCCGCATACGTTTTTACTCGTTTAGACCTTTTGGCCACACAGAGCCGGCGGTTTGGGTGCCCGAATTCGCACATCTTTGAAACCGACTCCCAGAGTGAATAAACCTGAAGAGGCCGCCCTTGCGTGTCCATCTGTACAACGAATACGCATATTTCCTGAATACGATGACGCTACTCTTAACCCGCATGCACCAATATTGGTGCATGCGGCGGCCGGCTTTTTTTTTTAAAGCCGAACTAGTTCGGGATTGGCACCCCGAACGTTAATAAGGTCCAAACTATCCCGAACTAGTTCGGGATAGGCACAATAAGAGTTAAGTACACAGTACAAACTGTACGTTTTATAAAGTGAATCAAAGTGGAAAGTATTAACAAGAGCTTGTGACAAAAACTAAAATGCATTCATAGAAACACAGGTTCTTTTCCCCATTTTCTGAACGATATAGACAGAGGTTATGTTGTAATGATGGTTTTCCTTTCATCCCTTCAATTCCCACCCTCTCCCCCTGCGTGTCAAGAGTCCTGTGTTGAGAATGGCTGAGGGAGACACCATCTACGACTACTGCTGGTACCCCAAGATGAACTCCCTGGATCCCGAGTCCTGCTTGTGAGTCCATGGTCTTTTATCGCACTGCCGCACACTCAGCCTAATCTCTCAAAACAGATTCCGCCATGGGTTCCCAGATTGCAGCCTTCCCAGCCTTGTCCCCGAGACATCCAGGCCCTGTACGCTGTCCTTGAATGGATGCATATGAAGGATTTTTAGGACCCATTGACAGTACATTGACTTTTTTGTATGACATCGGTATATGCAATTATGCAGCCGTTGTGTCCCGATGTTTTACCACTTTAAACTTGGCCTCTCTATATTGGGAATTTCATTGTGGGTGAAAAGAGAATCTAAACGTTTCCAAAAATAGCACACAATTATGAAAGCCTTTCAAGTGGTAAAATAAATGTTGCTTATATTTTCTATAGTTTATGTATCTATCAAAGTTATTTGTGTTTGTTTCATATGTTTTTGACTTATAATTAAAATGTTGTCAAATATAAACTTTAATGAGTTTTGATGAAAAAAAAAAACCGTTTTGATCAAATATCAATCAAAACATCTGTAATCGGTGGTCTATGATTGTTCTCCTATTGTTATCCTTCTCATGTTTTAGTTCCTACAGCCCACAATGCTGTGTCAGAGGTTTAGACAGCCAGGCTATAAGTTCATAGACCGGAGGCAAGTGTCTGCACTGCAGTGCAAACACCAGGCGCGCCCCTAAAAGTCGAGTTTGCCAAATTGTTTGTGTGTGCAGTCTGTGCACATTACTCGTCTTTGTGTCGCCGTGCGTTCCCTGCAGTGCACTTGAGCCTTTTGAGCCTCAGAAAAGAGGAAGAGGCTGTGTACTTGTATGTGCGAGTCGGTGCTTGATCCGTGCAGCTTTCGTGTTGGATGTGGGAGCCGTCTGCCAACGTGTGTGTGAACCGGGACTGTTTAAAGCGTGTTTGTTATGTCTGCTCATTATAAGTGAAGAGTTGGCCCTCTTCTGTCTCTGCGTCTGTTGCGCCCCAGCGAGCTGTTTTGAGACCCGCTGCGCTCTGCAGAAGTGACTCAGCCAACTAACAGCACTCCAGACGGACGCCTTAAGAGCCTTATGATTCCCAGACCCAGGGTTTTCTCTGTTCATCTGTCTCTCTCTCTCTCTCTCCTGCTCGGTCTTGTTGTTGTGAGTGTGTGAGAGGCAGCATCCTGCCGGGGACTATAAAAACGCCGTGATTATGACATCAGCTGTGTTTTGTGCGTGTGCACCGAGGCACGACGAACATCAGTGACACCCGTTACCGTGGAGAACGCCTGTCGTTGCCACGGCGACGAAGGCTGGGCCCCGCTAACGAGTTGAGGGCCGGCCGCCAGCAGTGTGCGCGGCCCCCCCCCCCCTTACCCCCACGCTCCCATCATCCAACCTCCTCTACCCTCCAGGACTCCCACAGTTCACTCTGATCTGGGCCCAGCGTGGGCACCGCTCCACCCCGCCATCGAGCAGCCCTTCCTGGGCAGAGGAGAGAGGATGGTGGGGGTCAGGGGTTGGAGGTCCTTAGCATGACAGTTGTGTAAACATACTGTAGAGGAGGTGATTAATGTGTGGGATGAGCCACTCGAGAGGCCCTTACACGTGTCTGTGTGTGTGTGTCTTTGTTTTACTATACTGAGGCCAAATGTCCTCACTAGTATAGTAGATTTTGAGAAATGGACATTGTGAGGAGGAGTTTCCTGGTCACAAGAGAAATTGTTGTTTTATGATAAATAATCTTTTGGCGACTTATTAGGTAAAGGAGAGCAGTGGTTCTCAAACTTTATGGGCTTCAGTACCCCCTTTTACAGATTATATTAATCCAAGTATCCCCTTTTATCGACAACAACATTTTGACTAGAAAATACTAACATCAAAAGTCCAGTTTTTATTATGTCAATATGTTGAAAATAAAAGTAAGTAGCCTTTTTTCTATTCAGTAACAGTAAAAATTCATACTTAATTTGGTTTAAAGCTTCACGGAGCAGCACATTCACATACATTGTCAATGTTTTATCATTAAACATAACAATAAATGTTTCCATTTTCTATCTCAAGTACCCCCTGTAGTACCTCTGCGTACCCCTAGGGGTACACGTACCCCCATTTAAGAAACACTGATTTAGAGGTTAGGTGTAGGGGTTAAGTTTGTAGTTACTCTATGCCTGATTTATACTGTGTGTTGCGCCTAAAATGCTGATTCTTCACAAGCGTAGTAATACAAACGTGTCAACAAGCCAAGCGCTACCTCACGGTCTGTAACACGGATAAGAATGTCAGTAGGAACTCACAGTGTGTGCCCTTCGTCCTTATCAGATCAGCGCCACACTTCAGACGGTCTGCTTTAGGACAAAGCCAGGCGGGCCCAGAAGACATTTCCTGGAGCTAAACCTGTCTGTAAAATAGGCGTGCTGTTGTGTGATGTGTGTTCAGATAATGGCTCACGGTGAGTGAGTCTTGTTGAAATTGTACTATAAAGTCTCTATATCCAGCTTCTCTCTCTCTCTCTCTTTCACCCTCCTCCTTTATTCTCTCCTTTTCACTTGCCCTCTTCCCCTCCCTCCCTCTCTCCCTCCCTCTCCCTCGCTGGCTGGATCTTTCCATCTGCCAGAAGTGATGTGTTTGTTGCTGCTTCCTCCTGCAGAGAGGGAAGAAGGGGCCGCGCCGCTGTAGCTCTGGCTAAGTTGCACCGAGTTCTGGGCCGGGCTCCAAGCTAGCAGCAGTCTAGCATTATAATTGGGCATTTCCCTGCACTGGAACAAAGCCGGGGCTCAAGAGGGCTCCCGCAACAGAACACGGGCAGCGGTGGTAGGGGCTAATTTCTTTTGTCTAATTGAGCCGCAGTGATGTTTCACCGTTTGTTCAACGCCAAACAATCGGGAGCTAAAAAGTCATGCCTCTGTATTTGTGGCCCCCGAGTTTGAATCAATAAAAGGAGAGCTGTGGGGTTGTCTGTGTAATAGAGGCTGCGCTGATAGATATGCTTTCTATACACTAGCCAGGCTCAGATGTGTGCTGTGCTGCTTTATTGATCTCGGTGCTCGGTTGCATCCAGATGGATAAGGTGCCAATTGCTTTGAGGCCAGGAAATTGCGTTTCTTTCTTAATGTGTTACCATTACGGGCTGAACGGCATCCCGCCAACCTCTTTGTAATGAGTTTCGGTTTCGGTCTCGCCCGTCAGGGTGCAGGTGTGGGGAAACAACAGGTTTTAACCTTTCTTTATTGCACCAGCCGATGATTTTATGAACAAACAGCGGAGTATGTCCTCCTGTCCCTGTGTCTCCAGTGCACTGCTTCCTCACTTTTATTTATTTGATGTGTTTGTGCGACTGTGCGACTACAAGTGTGATTTAATGCATTTTAATGCCTGCCAGCTGTGACATAAATTGCCATCCAAGGATGATAAACACGTACACTTCACATTGTGTACCAGCTTCTCACTTTGAAATCCTGTCTCCCCTTTATTCTCAGCGGTCCATGCGTCTCACTGTCTCTCTCTCTCTCCCCCTCCCTCCATTTGCTCCTCTGTCCCTGTCTGAACCCAGCTTAGCCAGCAGCAGCCGTGACAACCCGGTGCACGTGTGGGACGCCTTCTATGGCGAGGTGCGCGCCAGCTTCCGGCCCTACAACCACCTGGACGTGCTGACGGCGGCCCACTCCCTCCGCTTCTCCCCCGACGGCTCGCAGCTCTACTGCGGCTTCGACAAGATGGTCAGGGTCTTCCACACGGAGCGGCCCGGCAGGGACTGCGAGGAGAGACCCACCATAGGTAGGCTTGTCACAATTATTACATAATAATCGTCTTAATCGTAAAAAAAAGAAGTTCATACATTTTCAAACATTTTCAGAAATAGTAGAAATAGCAGATCTACAAGCTCACAACGCGTCGCATCGCGACGCGTTGTGAGCTTGTAGATCGGCTATTTCCACTATCAATGTTATTTTTTTAAGTAGAAAGTTGTCAAATATGGATATATATATTTCTTTGTGTATTTAGGTTATGATATATCTGCCATGTGTAACTTAAAAGCCTAAAAGCCAAACAGAAATGTAATTATAAACAACAAAAACACAATTAAATCGCTAATCGCAATTATTTGTGTGACAATTAATCGTCATGTAAAATTTCATATCGTGACAGCCCTAACCATAGGTGAGCCATCTGACAGCCAGAGCAGAGGACCTAATACTGGTTTGGCCAAATTACCGTTACTCGCGGTCACTGCCCAGCATTTTCCAAAGCATACCGAGGTTTGTTTGATTTACAAGGTAGACATTTGGATACCGTTCATTTCGGTATGTTTTTAAAGTATACCTGAAGAAACTTGAAACTTGCATGAGATAGGAAGTCTGTAACTTTTTGTCAAAGTTTTGTTATCGTTGACTTAAAGGGAGCTCAAAGTGTGGATTGATTTGAAAAGTCTAGTCGAAGTTACTTCTTGGACGCGAAAAGAAATATCAGCAGAAGAAGCTGCGGATTTAAGGTGACTTTACTGTTATCAACTGAAAGTTTATATTAAAAGATAGCAAAATCTTGGAATTACACCAAAATCAAACAAACGGTGGTATGCTTTGGAAAGTGATAATGTACGATATTTTCAGCACACCTATACTACTGGTATGGGCCTTTTGAAATCGTTATAAAATCATAGAAAGCATAAAACAGATGAGCACGGTGACAAGTTGCAAAATGAATCGTAGAAGAATTTTGGATAATGTTGGAGAATCCAGGCTATCATACCTTACTGTGTGAACATTCCCTGTTTCTGTTGCATGATGAGTAACAGATGCAGTCTCTGTGTGGGTGTGTGGCATATCTCAAAACTGTGCATTGAATTCTCATGAGGACTGTCCCATAACTTTGCTACTGCAAGAAAGTATGCCTCTATTTCTGTCTAGCAGACAGACACTGGTGTTGGAGTTGTACTGTAGCTTCAGAAAGCTTGTTTGAAGTGTACCATTGTTTGGCTGAAACTTGAAGAGTTGAGCTGTGCGCTCTGAAATCTATAACATATGCTGCATCCTATCACTGCCAAGACACAACACACACAGTGTACAGTTTTACAAAGAGGATTGTGGGGGAAGAGAGCGAAGAAACGCTAAATAGGTAGTGATTATGGATGTAACAATACCAAAACCTCAGGGTACGGTAATATCAAGATGACGCCACAATTAGTCCATGATTCAATATTTATCATCGTAGGACATAATTCTTTATTTCCCATTCACATCATAACATGCGCTGTGCCTGTATTGCCTGACTTATTTCGGTAAGTGCTGGCGTCGCACACATGAAAATGGTGATCTACAGTACAAGCTCACAAATCCATGTGCGCACTCTGAGTTACATTAACATTGTGTAGATCAGTCATCAAAAAGTTTTTATTATGCAAGTGGCAGCTCTCAGACTCTGTGCCTTAAAACCACAAGAGACACAAAAACAATGTGAAACTCAATATGAAAACACTTTTAAACGTGTAGATTAAAAACTATGAAAAACTACAACATATTGCACATCGGTTCGTTATCAAATTGCACAAAGTCAAGTGTGGTGAATGTACATGTGATTTCAGGTTAGGGATAGCCTGACACTCAGCCTGAATTCACATTTCGTTTCACTTCATTATTCAGTCTGAGGTCGCTTCCCCCCAGGGCGATTGCAGGGATGGGCGTTGCCAAAAAGAGGCAGTCCTCAGCGATTGGTTCACCGACCAACACATGACATAGTGTTGTTATCATGGTTGTTTATGTGTGGCTGGCTAGTGGCTAGCCTGTTGCTTGCTAGTGCTACTTGCTAACCAAAGAAACAGTCAGAATAGGAGCACTACGAACTAGTAATCAAACACAACATAACATAACATGCCTGCTACTGGTGTTTCATACTAGCGAGATCGATACGATCGCATTTTACTGCGATGCGCGGTACGGTACGGGCGCGGCGCTGGTGTACTTGGAAACACACATGAGTTCTGGGAAACCCCCACCCACGCTGATCACACAACACTGATTCGCCAATCGGATTTTCAACCGAGGAAGGACTCTTCAATGAGAGCACTTCTAGACCCCTGAATCGCCAAAACAAAAAATTTAAAGGGGTGTGGCTAGCGATTCAGGGTCTGGAACTAGGCTAGGTTAGGGAGGCATTTAGTGCAATAACAGCTTTAGGGTAGAAGCCGTTTTTCAGTCTGTTTTGGCTTTGATGGTCCTAAAGCGCCTCCCTGAGGTCAGCGGTTCAACCGGGTGCTGACCTGGGCGGGATGAGTCACTGAGGAGGCCGTGGGTTCTCCTGAAACAGTTTTTCTTGTAGATGTCCCAGAGAGATGGAAGAGGGCATGTAATGATTTCTGGGGGGGGGGGGGGGGGCGCAGTATTTACTATTTATGACGCCCTGAAGCCCCTTTCTTTCTGCTACGGTGCAGCCGGCAAACCACAGAGAAAATGCTCTAGCTCAGCACTGACTCGACGGAACAGCAGTAAAAAGAAAAAGATTCTCTGTTCTTCCCGAGTATCCTCACTCAAGGAAATGCTGCTTCTTTTGTTGCCTTTTTTCAGAAGTGCAGTGGTGTTTATTTTCAAGGTCAGGTCCTCCTTAGTGCTGTCACAACATTTTACTTGACGATTGTCACACAAATAATTGTGATTAATGATGTTTTTGGCATTGAACATTGGGACCTATAAATAAAAGAAATACATTTCTGTTTGGCATTTAGGCTTTGTAAACAAAAGCTGCACAGGGCTGATGTGACACATGACTTAATATACAAAGACATTTATATTTAATAACTTACTATACTTTCACAATTAAAAAAAAAGAGTGGAACTAGCTGATCTACAAGCTCACAACACGTCTCATTGTGAGCTTATAGATCAGCTATTTCCGCTAGTGTTTATCTCAAATAACTTTGATTAGGCAATTACTTAATAATTGTGAGAGCCCAGAAATTAGATTTGTTCCTTCATGATACCGATTCCGATACCCATAACTTGCGTATCAGTCAATACCGAGTAAGTACCGATCCAATACCAGTGTGTAATTTAAACAAATCTAGGACGGTGGTTCTCAAAGTGGTGTCCAGGGACCGTTTGGGTTCCTTGAGGGGGTTCCAAATGGACAGCTATAGATCTGTAACTCTGGGAAGTGTACAAAATGGGACCAAATGGACCCTTACTCTCAGAGTTAGGGGGGTCCTTGAAATTAAAACATTTGAGAGCCACTGATCTAGGAATAAATAACATTTCCATTAATAATTGTTAATGTGCAGCAAGTTAGTAACATTTTAATGTACCTGTAAATAGTATAGTAAGAGTACAAAACAGTCGTGCAACATCAACTGAAGCAATCAAAATATGACTAAATGAAATATCATGTCATAAATAACGTTGTATCGGAGACTGGCATACTCGCGGCCGCCGATACCGACACCAGCATTTTAGGCAGTATCGACAGCTTTTCCGATGCTGGTGTTGGAACGACTCTACCAGGAATGTAAAAGTCAGAGCCTCTCTCCGCCTCTCTGCAGTGAAGAAGCAGGAGGGTCAGAACGGGATCATCTCCTGCTTTGCCTTCAGCCCCTGCATGTCGGTGTACGCCTGTGGCTCCTACTCCCGCAGCGCGGGCCTCTACTCCTGTGAGGATGGCTCCCTGCTGGCACTGCTGCCCACCCGACACAACGGAGGCCTCACCCACCTCTTCTTCTCCCCCGACGGAAACTATCTGTACACCGGAGGACGCAAGGTGAAGAACACACACACACACACACACACACACACACACACACACACACACACACACACACACACACACACACACTGCCCCACATTTATTACTGTTTTGAAATATTACCAGTAAGACGCCCTGAGGACAAGAAGCGACCTCACCCTAAAGGACATTGGCGTGTGCACATGGGCACGCAATACACGGAAGACTCTAGGATGTGCACTCATTCTGCCCCTCCTTGTCTACGGAGTCCTCGTATGGTATCACGATGCCCCAAATGCCTTAAAATCTCCAAACAGCCCAAAACAAACTGATTAGGGTCCTGCTTGGCCTTACTGCTTATCACTATATAAGCGTGGGGTGGCTCACAGTAGCTGACAGAGTACAGCATCTTGCAATGGACCTGGTGCACAAGATACTGCACCAACTGTACTCCTTCAAAATTGCTATGAAAAGTCACCTACCTACAGGCAGCTACTTCTTTTTCCCCCTCCTTTTGTTATTGATGATATCCTATGCATAGTACTGTGTTCTATCCGTCTGTCTTTCAATGTTATGTGAGATACATAAAGGGTTCCTGTGTAAATAAGCCGTAAAGCTTACGAGGATCTTCTTTTAGTTGACCTTGTACCAGTGAACCGTACTGTCATGAAATCAATCAATCAGTCAATGGGCATAAAAGGGACAAGGATGTGTATTCAGGGATCTGATGCCATCAATGATGTTCTGACATAATTGTGATGTCAGAACAGGTCCTTCTGCTGAGCTGGGATGAGGTGTGACGCACGCACACACACACGCACAGGAGCTGAAGGTTATTTATTGTGAATGTGACCTACGGTCGCAATTAGATTCTAGTTTCGACCGTAGGTCGCATTTACTATAGTATTTGTGTAGTTTTCCAGTTTGTGTTTGATTTAAGTTTAGTTTTAGTTCCTTTTACGGGTATTGTCTAGTTATCGAGTTGATGTCCCTTTTGGTTTTTCTTAATTTTAGTTAAAGTAACTCTTCAGTCATTTTCAACCATCTTCTACCTCTACTCGCTGTGTGTTTCAAAGGAGGGCTGTGGACAGTTCAGAAACCCCCCTTTGGTCATTTCAAACAGGATTTCAAAACACCTTTCTTTATTTTATTTTCATTTGTATTAATGCAAGAACAATGGTTTCTATTTCAGCATGTTAACTCTCCAGGAAGAGTAGGGCTGTAGTTTCTATTAACTTGGAATCCCCATTGATATTGTCATTGGTAGGCAGGTTTCTGAACTGTCCACAGCCCACCAAATGAGACGAAGAGTGAGTAGATGGAAATGATGCCGTTTTATAAGTGACTTAGAATAAACAAGATATGAATAGCATGTATTATTATTACTAATGAAAGGCGAGGACCAATTATATGAAGATAAAGGTTGAAACTAGGTGGAGTGCTCCTTTAATAAGCCTGTTCGATTCGGTACTAAAGCAATTTGTGCTGATACTGTGTGGGATTTGGGTTACACATGCTATCATGCAATGCGTCCAAGTTTAGAGTGGAGTATCTTGATATTAAATTGCTAGGTTGGCATATCTCCCCTCGTGTCTGCAAAAGTAACAGTAATCGTCCTTGAGTGCCCCCCCTCCCCTTTATCTCACCCAATAAGAAGACATGTTATTAGACCAGCCATATGCTTTGAATGGTCTTTTATACTCATTAAAATCCGCCCGTCTACTAAAGCACCGTGCCAACGCATGTGAAGCTCCACACAATCTGTCGGCTAGAAAGAAACTACAAGGCCAAGCTGTGAGTTCTGTTACAAGCCCAAACACGGAAGGTCTGGGCAAATTAACACATTTAGACCGGGGACGCATTATTATGCATTATTTTATGCTTTAACTATTAAAAAATAGCAGATATACAAGCTCACGTGTTGCCGCTCTGCTATTTTTGAAAAATTGTGGACATTTTGTGCAAGTCTTTGAATATTTTTGACCCGATTCTATAAGTGAAAAACCTATGTTTCTATGTCAGTGGTGCTCAAACCTTTTCATCTGAAGGACCCCCAAAATTATATGTATTTGGCCACGGACCCCCAATCTCAAAATATTTAGTTCCAGGGACCCCCAGAAGTAAAATTTGAGTTACACATTTTCGCTTAAAAAAATACATATATTCAAAGATTTGCACACATTTTCACAACTTTTCAAAAATAGCAGATCTACAAGCTCGCAGCGCGGCACCGTGAGCTGTATATCTGCTATTTTTCAGTAGTTAAAGCATTAAATAGTTCTAGGCCTAAAATGGGTTAATGGGTGAATGAATACCACCACTTAGCCTCGTCATTATTCTAACCTTGAGCACAAGAAGAACCTTGAATGATTTGTGTGGTCCATGTGCAGGACCCAGAGATCCTGTGCTGGGACCTGAGGGAGCCAGGCCAGGTGCTGTTCTCTGCACGGAGGAACGTGGCCACCAACCAGCGCATCTACTTTGACCTGGACCCGTAAGTTGACCCGTAGCTACAGGGTTCCCCCGGTCATGAAATTCCTGGAAAATTTTGAAATTAGAAAAATATTTAAAGTATTGGAATTGATCAAGGGTCCTGGAAAAAATAGCTATGCATTGTTTTTGGTTATTGATTTTGTTAACTCATTTACTGCCACCATAAATTGACTTTGATGGTTCCCTGCCACGATTTTCTTACCTTTTGGAGTGGGCACGTGCGTGTCCATAGTGCACGATTGGCATGCACGCCATGGTGGTCCATTCGCAGCAGCGTGCACGCTTTATTTTTGCTACACTGCCTGTCTTTGGGCAATGCACATAGGAGTACGCGACTCGTTATTGTGCTGAATTATTGTTGCGACCGTCAGGTTGCAGTTACTGTCAAAACCTCGACCAGCTGTCCGTCCGTCTGTCACACGTCACACGTCACACTTTTGCCCTGCTCATATCTCCGCAACCGTTGCCCCGATCCATGCCAAATTTTGCACACACACTCCTTGCCTGCCACAACCCATCAGTTCTCACATGGCCCTCTTCTAGCGCCACCATGAGGCCGATTCTTGCAAAACACATTTTTGGACACTGCTCCTACAATATTTGCCCTAAAATCACGCAAATCGGTACACAGTATGTCTACACTGAGTACACTCATCTCATCAACATGGATCTGTCCCATTTAGCGCCACCTTCAGGCCGATTTTTTAAAACACAGAATATCGCGTTGTGAGCTTGTGGATCGGCTATTTCCACTATCAATATTCTTGTACTTTACACTTTACATACTTTACACTTTACATGAAAAGTGTAAAGTTTCAAATATGTCCTTAATTTCTTTGTATATTTAGATTATGTGTCATATCTGCCATGTGCAACTTCAAAGCCTACAAGCCAAACAGAAATGTAATTGTCAACGACAAATACACTAATCGCAATTATTTGAGTGTGTGAAAATGTGATAATCGTGACAGCCCTATATGAAGGTGTCCCTGTCACAAACTCCGTGGGTACATTTCTTTGAGGGTCCTCCTTGACATGAAGAGGTTTGAAAACCACTTGTCCTTTGTGTTTATGTGTGCGTAGGTCAGGCCGGTACCTGCTGAGCGGGGACACGGAGGGAGTGGTGTCCGTGTGGGACACCCTGACGGCGCCCACCGATGGCAGCGAGATGCTACTGCAACCCCAGCTTCAGTTCCCGGCCCACAGAGACTGCACTAATGGCATCAGGTATTGATGCTAAACATTAGAATTCAGATCAGTCAGCTCCTATGTTTTAAGGTAAAGGTAGACCTTAATTAATCCTGCATGGGGAGTTGGGTTTCAGCTTCAGCTAGTAAATGACTGGCTGCTCAGAAGGGAGAGGGACGTATGGACTAGGGAGAGAGTGCCAGACTTTATTACTTTATTTAATTGGCTTTAAATGTGACTATTTGACTACTTGTTTTCCATATAAAGGTCTATAAGACTTTCTGACAAAATAGTACAATTCCGGGGGGCACAGTGGCACAGTCGATACTGCTGTCGCCTCACGGCTTGAAGGTCCTGGGTTCGATTCCCGCCGGGGGACGCTTTAGGCGCTGGTGGCGTGTTCCCTCCTCCGCGTCATCAGTGCCCATACCCTAGGTGGGGTTGGCGAAAGGGTCTTTCGCCAACCCCACCTAGGGTCATCAGTGCCCATACCCTAGGTGGGGTTGGCGAAAGGGTCTTTCTGTGTGGAGTTTGCCTGTTCTCCCCGTGTCCCCTAGGGTAGGTAGGTACCCTCCCAAAAAACATGCAGTAATCCTGGTCTCTATAATGCCTCCCTCTGGCCAGCTGGGACGCCTGATGGAGGGGAAAGGAACTGGTTGGAATGACGTGTTCCTTCCACGTGCTACGTCCAACCGGGGAAGCTCCTCCCTGGGCCGCTTCTTATCGGGTGATAAGAAGCGGCTTGCTCACTCCTCAGGCACTGAAGGGATCATGAGCTCAGTTTGGGGCTCTCCCCAGGTTCGCAGAGGGAGAGCAGAGCCCAGGATTACAGCTTAGGCAATTGGCACTGGGTAAAAAATGTGTTACAAAAAAAAGTACAGTTCCAAGTGTTTGAGTGCTGATTTAGACCACATTAATGTAGTCATGCTGTATGAAAGTCTTTTTGACTGATTGCGTGTACTGTAGTTATGTAGTACCAAGTTACTGTAGCCATCATGAGATTAAACAACTTGCCTACTACTACGGAGGTCAAAAAATAAATCACTTCCACACAGTTTACGTTGTGTAGGTCATAAGCACATGGTTTTCATATCGTAAAAACTTTTATGTGTTATAATCCATGTCCGTTCCTTTGTTTATTTCAGAAAGCTGCAATAGATTTTGTCTAAAAACTATGCAAAACTTGTAATATGATTAGTCAACCTTTTATTTAGGTTTTGTCTACTAGAACCAGTCGGTGTTTACCGAAAGTAGGTAGAATAACGTAAAAGTAGGTGAAACTAACTTTACGCTATTCGTAAGAAATTAACAGGCAAAGAATGTATAGACTGCTCTACTCGAATCGTAGACTTTCAGACATATTATTACCCAGCCAATGCTGGGTACCAGAATCCCAACACTCTGATTGTAGGGTAGGGGAGATTGGCATGTCTCTTCTCGACACGTTGTCAGCCAAATAACCCCAGCAACACCAGGCAGGCTATATATATTTATGTATGTATGTACGCACGTCTGTTTGTAGTTAAAGTGTGATTGCTGCCTCAGTTCCTGGCTTTTCTATGATCCCCCCCCCCCCCCCCCCCATCTGGCATCAAGAGACGGGAGAAACAGCAATCTGTGGATCCTTGCCAATCCCATATGTCAGAGTTTTAAACATTGATATCTTTCACTACAGCCTGGGCAAATTTATCAGCCGTCTCGGTTTGTAGCCTGCAGCTGCTCTTTAATGTTTTCCACACTGGGCGTTTATCTCTTATTCATTTATGCCTTGTTTCACCATCCCATTCTCTCTCTGTTAATAGTCTCTCTCTCTCTCTTCCTTCCCTCTCAGTATCCATCCTTTCATGCCGTTGCTGGCGACGTCCAGCGGCCAGCGGCAGTTCCCAGGGCCCGGAGACAGCGATGGCGACTCGGCCTCTGACGGCGAGGGGGGCGACGCGGTGATGTCTTCGCCGGGGGTCCGGCAGGACAACGCCCTCAGCCTGTGGTGGGCCGGTCCGCTCGGTCCTGACGCGGCGGAGGTGCGGGGGGAGGAGGAGGAGGACAGCAAGCCAGCAGGGGAAGCCTAGACCTCTGACCTTCCAACCCCCCCGTCCAACCGTAACGGAGCCAATGTGTGCTTTGAGAATATAGGAATGATGACACGGCTAACTGCATATCACAGGTGATGGCAGAGTAAGGCTTCTTTTAGGATCCAGGGAATAGAAGCCTTCAGATAAAGAACCTTTACAAGCCTGTTTCTTTTTTCTTTTTTTGTTCTTTTGAAGTTGTGTAGATGTTATTGGGAGCGTAGATGTGATACATGACCTGATGGCTCCCTTTACAGCTGTGAATCCACACAGCAGTAGAACTTTGACCACTTAAACCCTATAGAGTACCGTAAGCCCACAGCCTCTCTATCACAAAAGTGTTTTTCCCATTCAAAATTCCATTTATTTTTTTACGTCCTTTACGAGAAAGAAAAAGTCCAGCGATTCTGTCAAGGAGGTAGCTCTGTGTCGTTTATGATATTTAGTTGTATTTGATACCGTCTGCATTCGGAGAAATATCATTAATACCCAGAAGTAGAGAAAACTACAGTAGGAAATCATGCGATCAGAAAGATCCCTGAGATTCCATAGATTTCTTGACATTTGTTATCAGCTTATTTAGTTTGTTCTGAGAACTGACAGCTGCTCTCCTATAGAAAGAAAGATTCCAATGCAACATGATGTGCCTGAGAATTGTTTAGGCGGCCCTTTATTTTTGTACTCTTTGTCACTTGTCAGTTAATGCTTCTTAGCCAAATGATTAAAATAGATGGAATATTTTTTATTTTATTTTTGGAACACAGTTCTTAATGATTAAAAATGTTTGAATGGGTTAAACACTGCTGTGACCCAGGGGGCGTGACTTTAGGGTTCAAGTGGTTAGGTTAGTTCATTAGTTCCCAAAGTGTGGTCCAGGGACCCTCATGGTTCCTTGAAGGGCCTCCAAATGGACCCTTACAGGTCTGTAACCAGAGTTATGGGGGTCTTTTTTAATATCATTGCTATTCCCTGGATGGAATTGGGATAAGGATACGGCCGCTGATGGTTCTTTATCTGAAGGCTTCAGTCATTTGTGCCTCTAGTATCGTTGCCATGTTGGTAACTAGACTCCATATTATGTGAACCTATTATGCCAAGACGATGGTTAATGTTTTAATAGCAGGGAGTTTGACATTTCCTCTTGAATGACGACCACCTCCGCTCAGGTTGATGAGACCAGAGACCCACGGAGAAACAGAAACAGTCCCCCGGAGCCGGATCGAGCTCAGTAATAAATAAGGCTTAATAATGGTATTATTCATAAATGTTATTTATAATGCACTTTACATTTGAAACAAACCTCTCAAAGTGCTACAAAGTAAAACATTGCATGAAAACGACATAAAACCCCCAACTGTAAAACTAGGGGAATTAAGTAAAAAATAAAGTCACACAAGGGCATTTAGCCAGTTCAGCAAATATATTGTTAATAAGGAAGGTTTTCAGTCCTTAAAAAACAAACATTGACAGTCTGTGTGATGCTAGGTGGTCGGGTAGTGTTCCACAGACAAGGCTCAATTGCTTTCACTATTCAATAAATCAATTAAGCGGTTAATTTGCCTTAACTTTCGGGTATTTTCGTTGAGTCTGAATGTTTGAGATTTTGTTTGTCATACCGTGTAACCTTTTAGATTACACCAAAGTTATTTTTGATTAAGAATTTCACTGTTAGATTTTTCACCTTAAACCCATTTAGGCCTAGAATTATTGAATGCTTTAACCAGTGAAAAATAGCAGATATACAAGCTCACAGCGCGCTGCGAGCTTGTAGATCTGCTATTTTTGAAAAAGTCGTTTTGAGTCATTTTGAGATGGGGGTCCGTGGCCAAATACATATCATGTTGGGGGTCCTTCACATGAAAAAGTTTGAGAACCACTGACATAGTAGTCTCTCCAGAACAGACTAACGGAGCTCCAGTTAAGTGAAAAGGACCGTTTCTTTGACGATGGCTGGCCATATTGCTGTCATAGAAACAGGTTTTTCAAAAAAACCTTAGAAGGATTCAAAAGACACTTAAAGAATCGGGTCAAAATTCTAATGTTCACGATTTTTCAAAAATAGCAGATCTACAAGCTCGCAGCGCGGCACTCGGTGCCGCGCTGTGAGCTTGTATATCTGCTATTTTTCAATAGTTAAAGCATAAAATAATGATACACAATAATGTGTACCTGTTCTAAATGGGTTTAAAGAGAGAGCAGACATGCACATCCCTAACCCAGAATAGGGCAGGTGCTGAGCGACGACTAGTATAGAAATGAGAAATAAACTCGCACACTGAGGGCTCTAATGCGACAGATGTTGTATTGCACCGTTTGGTGCAATAAAGCATCTGTCGCATTGGATCCCTCGGTGTGTGAGCGTTTATTTACTTCTCAATTTCTATATTTTTCACCTTAACCATTCTGTGTAACTTTCTAATCACTTTATTTAGTTGCGGATACCTGCCCCCCGACACATTTTGTTGAAACAAAGTTGAAAGAATCAGTATGAATCAGTGTTGATTTCGTCGACTAAAACTATGACTAAAAATGTTTGTCGACTGCGTTTTTTTCACTGGCGAAAACTAAACTAAGACTAAATATATCGACAATTTTGTTTACAAAATGAAAACTTGACTAAAACGTTAGGGAGGACTAGTGGAGAAGAGAGTCATTTTATATTTGGTTGCTCTCAGGTTTTGCAGCGCGACGCATTGTGAGCTTGTAGATCGGCTATTTTCAGCATGCAACCAAGTGTAAAATCAGTCATTACGTTGCCATCAAGGCCTGCCAAAATACATTTCAGTCGACTAAATCAAGTAATCAACTGTAGATTTAGTCGACTAAAACCGTATGATATTTAGTCGACTAAAATTAGACTAAAACAAATACTTTTCAGGTGACTAAAACTAAAAGACATTTTATTCAAAAGACTATGACTAAAACTAAATTAAAATTTGCTGTCAAAAACAACATAGGTATGAATTAACTTTTATGTCCTTTAAAGTTAATTCAAACTGTTTCTTTCAACTTTGTTTCAACAAAATATCTCGGCGCTGGCTCCCTGCAGCGTTCATTTCGGAACAGTTTTCTTTTCTAACCAACTGAATTCTGGGAATTGTAGTTCTAGCCCATATATTGGCAGACCAAAGATGTCACCAAATAGACTACTACTGAAATGAATGCTACACAGTATGACTTAAACGTTGTGGTTTCATTTGTCCCATTGAAATGTGTAGAAATGAGAATTTGTCATTAGCCGAAATGAAAGTGAATTGAGCCTGAACCTTCAGTGTGGACCTGCTGCTGGCCTGACTGGCTTCCGTGGGACTGTTTTTGTTTAGCTGATTGTGGCTGTAAGGCTGCTCCCAAGAGTCCTAATTGCTATACTGTAGTTTACATGCCATTTGTTATCATGCTTAATTTCTGTAAACTGATTACTAGGACTTCTTGTTTTTAAACTCAGTTTTTGTAACTATTATGTGTGTGCCAAAGTGTTGCGTCACTCTGCACATCCATCCATCAAATGTATATTTTTGTAAAGCGATGAAGAACTGATAGATTGGACCTCAACCATCTGTGAAGTGTTTATTTTTAAATGAGTGTGCTTGTGTAATGACTGCTGTCTAGCATATTAGTCTATAGATGATATTTAAATTGCATTTTATATCTGGGTGAATGCTTACAGCATGCTTGTATGTTGCAACGTGTTAATTAATACAGCAGTTATTGGCTACCCGGGATTGATGTACTGTAGAATAAGCACACAGGTAATCAGTCAGCTCCACTCAAAGCCTTGTGTTACGAAGACCCTCACTCACCTTCACATCACGTGGGTGGTTGATAGGTAGCCTGTAGCCATAGTTACCCACTGAATATTGGTACTCTGTATGTCTGACCTTAAGCCCTTTGCACACAGGACAGTTGCGTTTTATTTCGTTTGCGGCATGAATAAAACGCATTGGATTTGGTGTGCAAGGCTGTGCGGAATCGGCGCTGCGGATCCCAAAAGGAGTCATAAAAGGAGTGATGAGTTTTTTACCGCATGCGACAAGACGCACAAATCGAACCGGGTTCGACCGAGAAAAAAACGCACGGCGGCAGCCACTCGTCGCACGGCTAATTCGGAGCCGGTGTGCATGAGGTCATAGAGAATCATTTGTTTTCTTTTCAAAAAATTATATTGTCCGTTTTATCCGTGCGGTTAAACGCGCCTGTGTGCAAAGGGCTTTACAAGCTCCATATTTTGACCTGGACGAGATATACCTTCATATATGGAGAAAGCATATGGAACCAGTAAAGACATCTAGCTTAGTATGACGGGTTCTGATGTCTCACAGTACACAGATGAGCACTATAAGAGTGGCCATCGCACCGGACGCACCCTGAGTTTAGATGTCAGCAAAAGCTCTACGCTGACACGACTCCTATAGTCTATAATCCCATTCATTAGCCAGCGCCCAGTGCTCACGGAGAGAGCCCATAATAGCCTTCCGTACGAGTCTGGATATCTGGCCTTACAAGTAACCCAGATATCTCATAAGCATGAGAGTTGACATCTCGGTTAAGTTCTCACCGGACACCACTGCGGCGGGGTCCTAATCCTGGACAACCAGTCCCTTTGAGTAGTATTTTACACCTTGTATCTACTATGTATGTACTATATAGTATCTAGAATGTTTATAAGCCATGCACAATAAGGGCAAGGCCTTCAATTCTTGACAGTTCTTGGCTTTGTCAGACTGCAGGCAAATCCTGCAGATATGTTTCTCAAATCTGATCTTTGGGACTGACTCTTTATTTCCAAGTGGTCGGACCTATCTGCGTTGGTTGAAAATTGTAAATCTACAAGCTCACATCTGTAGATGGGATATTTTCAGCAAGTACCATCTTACAAGGAATAAATCAAATATGTTTTGAATTGCATTTTAACCACCTAGGAATGTGGTTGCAAAAATCTGTTTCCGCAAATCTGTTTCCACGTGGTGTTTTTTGCTGTTCCTGCTTGATAAAACCAGTATCATTCCAATCTGGATACCGTAGGCCAAAACTCAGATTTGGGCTGTCAGCCTGAACATAGCCCAAACTCGTATCGCTAAGCACTTTTAGAATTCTGCCTGAAATGCTGAAATGTTATTTCTAATGCCAGGATAACTATTTGACGTTTAACCTTCTACCAGGAGGCTTTGCTAAATCTCTGGGGCTTGTTGATTCCAACGAGACAACCCTTCAGAGCCTAATACGACAGGTGGGTGTAGGTGTATGATATTAGCAGTTAAGTTTGATTCCGTTGTTTTTTAATCTCATAACACACCGGCTACCTGGTTTCCACTCCATCCATACCTTCATTTTCTCGCTGGCAAATCAGGTTTTGATGACCCGTAATAATCTAGTGATGATTTCAGGATTATTGCATGAGCCGAGGGGCTACTCTTAAAAGCCCTGGGCACTATTAGCTCCCATTTATGAGATGGAAATTATTCATAGCTTTCACCTTTCACATACACTTCCATATGAATGCACACACTCATGCATTTGATTGTCTTTAAACCGCAGGGGCACCGCCACTGAGCTGGAGAGCTGCTTTCTGTTGTGTTTTGCAAGTTGCTTAGCGACCATCGTGGAACGAGACAAGTACCCCTAGGAGAGAAGTGTTGGGTTGGGAGAGACGGAGCGCGGGGAAAGGGGTTTGAGGGAGTGCGTACAGAAAGAAAGTGCAAGACGTGTGCTGTCTGTGTGTGCTAATCCAGCTGTGCGATGATTGCCGCTTTTTTGATGGCTTGTCTTTCCTCTGTAATAGCGGCAGTGATTTGGAGTGTGAAGGGAAAGGGCCTCGTTCTGGCGGCTCGGGGAGATTTGGCGGTTGATGGTGGAGGCTGATGGTGTTTGTCAGCCGAGGGTGTCTGTGTTTGAGTGTTCAACAGCTTTAGGTTGAGGCTAGAGGAGCAGCCCTGACAGCATGCGGTGCTCGGAGAGGATCTGAGCCTATATTTTTTATGGGTATAATATTAGGGCTGCAAGTTGCAACTTTTCTTAGCGATTGTTCTGTTGATTCCTTTTTCGATTCTTTAAATCGAAGCACATCCTACCTCCCCCGTTTTTTCACATTTTGTATAAAAATAAACTCATCTCAATGACCATTTAATCAGAAGTAAATGATTTAATCAATAATAAAACCTTTTTCTTTTTTTCTTTTTTTATCCCACAGTTTTTGCAACCCATTTTTCTCACCCGGTGACTACCTAACCTGTAGTCCTGGTTTCCGCTCTCCCCCTGCCGCGCCAGGGGACATCGGGGAGCACCCGGCTGGCTAGGGGGAGGTAGTATAGAAACCAGGACTACTGCATGTTTTTGTGTGAGGGCCTATGCCCAATGAGACACGGGGAGAACATGCAAACTCACCACAGAAAGGCCCTATCGCCAACCCCACCTAGGGTGTGGGCGCTGATGACGCGGGTGGAGGAACACGCCCCCCAGCGCCCATAGCTTCCCCCGGCGGGAATCGAACCCAGGACCTTCGAGCTGTGAGGCGAAGTGCTAACCACTGCACCACCTTGCCCCTAAAAAAACAATCTATTTGAATAAAATAATTGATTTTGGGGGTACAATTTTAACTTCTAAAAATAAAAAAAACATACAGTAGCAAGTGCTGCAACAGTAAAACACAACCTGGCAAGTAATGATTATTTAAGCTCAAGCTCACAACGCATCACAATGAGTTGTGAACGGCTATTTTAAGTGTTTTTGTACAAAACAATTGTACGACTAAAGGGCCATTCACACTGCACTACAACTATAAAAGTATAGTTTTAAAAATCGTTCTAAGTCGAGTGGATGGCAGTAACTATAAAAGAAATACAATGGTGAACAATATAGTTAGTTTTTCATTTTTTTCCAAAGCATGAATGTAGAAATGTACACAAATATAGAACAATAAAATCACAAGATAAATGTACAACAACAATATAGTTAGTTATCTTTATAGTTATTGTGCCTGGTGGGAATGGGGCTTTAGATTAGGGGTCCACGATGTCCTGCACATGCATCTTAGTTAGATTGTTCCTGTTTTTCTGTCCCACACTCCTGCACTCTTACTTCCACTCTCTCACACACAGCCACTGATGCACACTGACAAGCACTACTGTCTGTCGGACACAACACACACAGTGAGGCTATTACCTATGTCCCGAGGTGGTTTCAGTGTATCCTTCCCTCTTGTAGTTAATTAGCCTATCTATGTGAAGTGTTTGTCTCCACGCTTCCACTTACCTTCCACCTTGAGTGGATTCTGCGTGGCCGTGCATAAGTGCCTGCCATTACACACCGTGCGCGCACAAGCCTCACGTCGTTGTCGGATGGAAACCTTGTATGTCCAAAACCGTTCGTTTTGTATTTGTCATCTAAAAAAAATGTACTAAACTAGTGAAAACAGCCGATCTACAAGCACACAAGTTACAACGCCTCGCGTCGCGTGTGTGTATCTGTTGTTTTCTCTAGTTTTGTGAGACGGCCTTGTATGATGAAGCAGGGCTTTACTTAGCGAAAAAACGTACAAATTTGAAACTTGGAGATACAAGGTTTCTGCCCGACAATGACGACACAGAGAACGACTTGCACAATCCTTAGCACTCGTCACCGAGGCTAATGTGCGGAATAGCAAGTAATGGCATTTTGATGTTAAGGAAGGCATTTGAAAACAATTATTCAAATGGCCATCAGCCTTCGCTATCTTCCTAATCCTGCGCGGAGGAAAGCACTCAAGCAAACACTCACTAGTCTGACCCCGTTTAAAATAAAATTGCCACAGAGTAATAGGACGACGCGTTCCTGCAAGCCGTAGCCGTTAAATGTCTCTGTGTTTTCTCACTTTGCAGCTACCTTTTCTCAACCACTTAAGCCCCTATTGAATACTTTGTCGTACAGCGGCGTCACATGGTGAAAATATCTGATCTACAAGCTATGAGCTATAAGGACATGCCCAGTTTAGGGACACACCAGGTTGAAACATAGACTGTATAAAAGATATGGACAAAGCGACGCCATTGATTTCTATGCAGCGCAAATGAAACAATATGGGTCCTTGGCATGGGTGTTGCCATCATAGATTGAAATGCGATCAGAGGAGGCTATTGGCTGCCAACGGTCACGTGCAACCGCAGGGATACATGGGAGAATGTGGTCGAAGCCTCCCGAAATACAGCACACGAAGAAGAACACAGCCGGCTGGTATCAGTTTAGTTGGCCACGCCCCCCCCCCCCCCCCCCCCCCCCCCCCCCCGCAACTTTATCATCAATTTTAACATAAATGGGACCTTATTTTCACAAAACGCATATCATATTGATTGAAAGGCAATTTTTAACTAGCGATAGCACAAGTAGGTCGGGAGTGGCTTATTGTCGGTATCAGCCGGTAACACGCGGGAGTCTGTCCCCGTTACAATGCGCTAGACCCCTGGGAGATGGACTGCTGAGGTGGAGCGCCACAACTACCATCAGCTCCCAGTACTTGCCGCACGACTTGCCAAGCCGTGCTACTCATACGCTGAGTTGGCGGTGCCCGGAATTGAACCTGTGACCTTGCGGTACAAAGGCGAGAGCTCTACCGACTGAGCTACCCGGGCACATAGGAACCATAAAGTATGTATGAAAGTGTTAATTAAGGTTAGAAAATGAAAAGGGGAAAATGAATGGGGTCCAATTGAGAACAATTCTTTTTGCGATCGGCCGGGGGGGAAAACAGCGCAACTAGCGGCCAACCATAGGAAGTTTTAGTTCCGTATTGGGCTCATTTTAAATCGGCGGAACTCTCCCCCTGGGTTGAAAGTGGTGGAAGGCCCCTGGCATTTAAAAAAAGCACCGCAGTGCAAAGGGAACAGATTTCCTGCGAGTAATGTAGGTTGTCGCAGTTGACATTTAATCAAAATGTCAGTGGGTTGCTTCTCCTTCGTCTAAGGGAGGCTTTGAGTCTGTGCGGGGAGCAGTGGTCATCATCCATGAACCCTATAGCGTCCCCATTCTGGACATGTCGTGATAGAAGAATCCAGAAGGTTTTATTTACACTACTCATACAGGTACAATAAGTAAAATGCCATTTTGCGAGGTCTTCAAATTATTATAAGTAATAAAGAAAACTAAGTCATCATAATTAGATAAAAGTTGAACATTCAGCCAGAATAGCAGATCTAACAGATTTGGTGTAGAACCGAAGGGGGGACTGGGTTACCACAGTAAACCCCTGTGGTAACCCAGTCCAGAAGTATATAGAGAGGTTAAACATTTCATTGATTGGGGACGGCTCAGTACTTTGGTCTCATCCTTTTCCCTCTGCACCAAAAATAGCTGATCTACAAGCTCACAACACATTGTAACGCAATGTGTTGTGAGCTTGTAGCTCGGCTATTTTCAGCCAACGTTCCAGCTCCAGAATAGGGATGCTGCTAGGGTTCAATGGGATGCTGCTGGGGTTCAAATGGTTAAGCAGCCAAAGCTGCCCTAACAACATGAGACGTTGTATATTAATCTAATATTATCCATATTATCACCGTGATCTCTTTAATCCTGCAACCTGCGGTGTTGTTTTTGCCGGTCTGTCTGTGTGTGTTCTCCCAACAGCTTCTGGGATCAAGGTTGTGTCCTCCAGGCAGCTGTCAGGGGCTCCAGAAGCCCCTGGCAGCAGCTCGTTCCAGTGCCTGTCACACCCCACTCAGAGCAGCAGGAGATGGGGAGAGAAGGGGAGAGGAGGGGAGGGGGGGACACATCACAAGGTCTGGCTGGCCTTGGCTTGGACGGAAGACCTCCTGGAAAGGGCAAGAAGAGAGAGACGAGAAGGAGCAGGCTCTGAAATGAAAAAAAAGAGAGAGGTACGGCTGATTGATGTGGGATTGAAGATGGGACATAACGCTGTCAAGCCCCCACACATGGGCAGGCGCACACACGCATGCGGTGTTTAGGTGCCGGCTACACGGAGCTGGATATTTCTGAAGTTAGACATTTTTTTGTGCTGTTGGGGCTTGCAGCCACACAAAGCTGGATATTTCGGCTGTGAAACTGGATATTTTTAAAACCGGATAAATAAGTGGAGAGATTGAAAAATATCTGATTCACTGGATCCGTGTAGACGGGGAACCCGGATATCTCTGAAAACGTTACTGTGTGTGTTCTTGTTAGACCTAGATATCTTTGTCGTGTGGACCTGGATATTTTTCTATGTGGATATCTGAAAAACCGGGATATATGAAATATCCAGCTCCGTGTGGACCTAGATATTTTTCTATGTGGATATCTGAAAAAAACAGGATATGAAAAATCGAGCTCTGTGTAGCCATGGCCTTAGTTGAACCCATGGAAGAATCAAATATTCTGGCCAGTTGAGAAAATCGGACTCAGTCTAGACCAGTGGTTCTCAAACATTAAAATGTCAAGGTTTCTCCTTAACTCTGACAGTGTACAAATGGAACCTTAATGTACACTGTCAGAGTTACAGACTTGTACGGTTCCATTTAGACCCCCCTAAAGGAAGCCACAGAGTCCCTGGAATCCACTTTCAGAGAAACACTGGTCTAGAGTCTAGCGCGCACAGTAAAATCCTCACCATTAATATGAAGATTTCTCTTTAAAGAAAATATGTAATGGTCGATTTTAAAATTTAACTCAGATTCCACTGCACCAAAACGAAATGCATGCATTCTGCAATGTTCTGCGACTTCTATCTAATTTGCTATATTTAGAAGGAAAACAAACCCAAGTTAGCTGAATATTATTTTCCAGTTCTACAGTATGTGCCACCCTCGCATTTCAGACAACCTGCAGCTACGGTGCTTTATGAATCCTATCATCGTCACATTGTTAGCCTGAATGAGCTCGGATACAAGCATCAGCTTAACCACATTAACCCTGGTGTCCCTATTCTGGGCATGTAATTATAGGCAGAAAATCGCAAAAATAGCAATCTTCGTTCCCACTCTCACCTATGGTCATGAAGTGTGGGTCATGACCGAAAGTATAAGGTCTCAGGTACAAGCGGCCGAAATGAGTTTTATCTGAAGGGTGGCTGGTATCTCCCTTAGAGATAGGGTGAGAAGTTCAATCACCCGAGAGAGACTTGGAGTAGAACCGCTGCTCCTTCACTTGGAAAGGAGTCAGCTTAGGTGGTTCGGGCATCTAGTACGGATGCCCCCCGAGCGCCTTCCTAGGAAGGTCCTCGATGCACGTCCCACTGGGAGGAGACCCCGTGGCAGACCTAAGACCAGATGGAAGGATTATATCTCCAAACTGGCCTGGGAACGCCTCTGTATACTCCCAGAGGGAGTGGAGGAAGTTGCTCAGGATAAGGAAATCTGGAAGTCTCAGTTGGAACTGTTACCCCTGCGACCCGATTCCGGGTAAGCGGTTGAAGATGGATGGATGGAAGTCGCAAAAATAACCTAGGCCTTTACACGCCATTGTACGCAGGGGACTATTAATATAACTAACAAACTGAAGTAGTTTGAGGTGGTCTCCCTTACTCTTCTATTGAGACATTTATATCCTGTGGTTGGGGGAAATGATGCATTTACAGTATATAGCGCCTTCATCCAAAGCACTTCACAATGTGCGTTATGTTCACACACTCACTCACACATCAACAGCAGAGGGAACCTGCTCAGGATCAGCTAGGGCAGGGGTCTTCAACAGGGGGTCCGGGACCCCTTGGGGGCCCTCAGAGTTACTACAGGGGGTCCTCCAAATATGTGTGTGATAGAAACCTTTTTTTCTCCTTTTTTATATTCACCACTTGAACCCTAACGTCCATATTCGGAGAACTTTAGCCAAAAATAGCAGATCTTCAAACTTTGTAGATCTGCTATTTAGAGCTTGTAGATCTGCTATTTTCGGCAAAGAGGTTTGGTGTAGAGGGGGAAAAGAGCAGACTAAGTACGGAGTGAAAGGTCAAGTTTATTAATTGTTGACGGTTCAAGTAGTTCAATATCTGAAAACACAAATTGACATGAATCCAAAATACACTGATGATTGTGCTGTCAAACGATGAAACTATATGGAATCTACGAAAAGTATGTGGGTGTCCCTGCTTCATCTCTCTCTCAGCTAAGGGGTCCTTGGCCTGAAAATGTTGAAGACCCCTGAGTTAGGGGTTAAGTGTCTTATGCAAGGACACTTGGACACTAACGCAGGAGGAGTCAGGGATCGAACCGGGAACCATCTGGTTCCCAAGTTGCCGCTCAACCTCCGTAGCCATTCCCACCCCATAGGACCACTACTGGTTGACAAGAGTTAATGCAAGAAATTCAAACGGGAATATCTTGCCTTCCCAAACAAGCTCTCTCTTATAGCTCAATAGTAGAACTTTCGGTGCTTACACACATTTGAATCCCGGCCAGGACATGAAAGTTAGGAATAAACAGCTTTAAGTGGTTAAATGCCTAAATATAAATGCATGCGGCCTTGATGTGCATGTATGACAAAGAAGACTTTCTTCTTCGGCTGGGGGAGTGTAATTTTACCCACAATGCCGCACGTCTCTGTGCTCGGTATTACAGAGAGAACCGGTCGGGTTGTGAAGTTCAGATAGCTGCACATCTTCGTAACCAAAAAAGCCTCGACGCAGCGTGTCAAGTGATATTCCGACAGTCACCATCATCATCCAGCAGCACATTTCTCACAGCCGCCGAGAAGGAGAGAAAAAACCCGCTGCCGCCCGCCCCGCGTGCCTGTGAATACATCCCATTTCCATTCCAAAAGGCCGCGGCGGTGATTGACACATCCTTGTTCTCTGGTTTACATTAGAAGTGGAAATAATTGGCACCGAATCGGAGACACGTATTCCAGCGCGTACGCAGAAAAACCCGCCGAGAAAGAGACCCTGGCGGGGCTCGCACTTCACTTAGCAGTCTGATCTCACTCTATTCACTCCAGATGTGGCGCACACACACACACACACACACACACACACACACACACACACACACACACACACACACACACACACACACACACGCATATATACATACTATACATACATGAGTGTATGCATATCCACGTATACCTGTATAAAGCGGAATGTATAAGTGTGTGTGCACACACACACACACACACACACACACATAAATACTTACACATAGTTATGCAACTATGCATATACAGTACACGCACACATATACTGCACATATACACAAATGAAACATACACAGCCGCACACACAGACCATGGATTTCCATCTAAAACAGCCAGGCAGATTATTACAAATCCATGTCCAATCACTGTCTTCAAACATGTCCTAGCGCAACAGACAATGGCCCCGCCGCGCCGCCATCGACATTTCACTCACGGCCGCGGCTCCGACCTCATACATATAGAATACGTCTATTTAGAATAAGTACTCAATCTCGCGCCGCTGCGACCCATTGTCGAGTACTGCACACCTCCACCCCCCCCAAGCCCCGGGGCGATCCTCCATAGCTAGTTATGATGAAAGGCTGAGCTTGTAGAGCAGGGGTGGGCAACTTTAATGATGGCGAGGGCCACTATATTTCCACCTTCACTCCAGAGGGCCACATCGCTTATTGCTACGTCCTACTTTCTAATTCTAGTATCTTATACAAAAGAAGCAAAAATAGCAGATAGATCGGCTTGAGCTTGTAGATCGGCTATTTTTTGCTTCTTTTGAATTGGAATCCTGAATTATTTTTTTGTTATTTTTTTATTGGAATCCTGAAATCTAACATTTTGATTTAATTTCAAACGCATTTAGTTATATACTCATGTTAACTTTATGAACCTAAATACAAATACATTGGGCATAAAAAATACATTCTACACTAGTGAGTCATTAAGCTGCCTACTAATATAACTGACGTAATTAAAGCAGGTCATGTTTGGAATTGTAACAGCTGAAATCAGTAATATTATATCAGTATTCCGGTATTAACCTGTGGGCCGCATTAAGTGAAGGTGGGGGCCGCATGTGGCCCCCGGGCCGCCAGTTGCCCATGTATGTTGTGTAGAGGTACATTAAGCAGGTGTGTGTGTGGGGGGAGGGGGGAACCACTAGCACCTGATAGATTGGATGTGCAAGTAGGAGGTTTTTGGGGGGGGAAGGCGTCTGCATTCGGAATAATCGCTTGTGTAATTGCACTCTGGGGGGGGCGTGAGCGCGGGTGGAGACCCCCGTGGATTACCTAGCGAGCTAACAGCCCGCTCCATCCATCCATCCATCCTTCCTTTCTGTATCCACCGCCCTCCCTCTGCCATGTGGTCTCTTAACCCATTTAGAATTATTGAATGCTTTAACTATTGAAAAATAGCAGATATACAAGCTCACAGCGCGGCACCGAGTGCCGCGCTGCGAGCTTGTAGATCTGCTGTTTTTGAAAAGTCGTGAAAATGTGTGCAAATGTATTTTCTAAGCGAACATTTGTAACTCAAATTTTGCTTCTGGGGGTCCCTGGAAATACATATTTTGAGATGGGGGTTCGTGGCCAAACACATATCATTTTGGCGGTCCTTCACATGAAAAAGTTTGAGAACCACTGACATAGTAGTATCTCAAGAACAGACTAACTGAGCTCCAGTTAAGTGAAAAGGACCTTTTCTTTGACGATGGCTGGCCAGATTGCTGAGAATAGAAACAGGTTTTTCAAAAAAAATAAACCTTAGAAGGATTCAAAAGACACTTATAGAATCGGGTCAAAATTCGAATTTTCACGATTTTTCAAAAATAGCAGATCTACAAGCTCGCAACGCGGCACTCGGTGCCGCGCTGTGAGCTTGTACATCTGCTATTTTTCAATAGTTAAAGCATAAAATAATAACACGCAATAATGTGTACCTGGTCTAAAAGGCCTAAACCCCCCACCCGCCACTCGCTTCCTCTGACTTCCTCTCCATCCCTGTATCCCTCTCCCTGTCCCCTTCATCCTCAACACCCACCAACATCCTTCCCTTTTCATCCTCTCCCAGCCACCTTCCTTCCCGTGCCTCCCTGTGTGTGTCTCCATCTTGTCTCCTCCGGCTGGAGGTTTAGTAGGCAGCCTCTGGCAGCCAGGGGGAGGCCTTGGAGGCTGAGGGGACAACGCAGGCTCTCATGCAGGCTCTGAGGCGGAGATTAGGTGTCGAGGACAAAAAGTGTTTCCTAATGCAACATCAGCAGGTTGATGTTGTACATTCTATACTAGATATGCCCCGCCACACTGCTCTCTCTCTCTCTCTCTCTCTCTCTCTCTCTCTCTCTCTCTCTCTCTCTCTCTCTCTCTCTCCCTCTCTCCCCGTCTCTCCCTCTCTCTCTCTCTCTCTCTCTCTCTCTCTCTCTCTCTCTCTCTCTCTCTCTCTCTCTCTCTCTCTCTCTCTCTCCTCTCTCTCTCTCTCTTCCTCAGTGGTGTAAACTAACTAAGTACATTTACTTAAGTACTGTACTTAAGTTCACTTTTGAGTTATTTGTACTTTACTTGAGTATTTCCAATTTCCAATACTTTTACTTCCACTCCACTACATCTCGGATACAAATATTGTACTTTTACTCTACTACATTTATCTGAAAACTTTAGTTACTACTAGTTACTTTGCAGATATAAATGATATTATTAAGAAACATACATTTACCACCACTTTAGCCCTATTTCATACCTATGCTAGCCGATCTTCAAGCTCACAATGCGCTGCATCGCGACACGTTGTGAGCTTGTAGATCTGCTATTTTCAAACATGTTGTACTTTTACTTTTGGTACTTTAAGTACTTTTTGATGCCAATACTTTCATACTTTAATCAAGTACATTTTGAATTCCGGACGTTTACTTGTAATGGAGTACATCTACATTGCAGTATTGATACTTTTACTTAAGTAAATGTGAGTACTTTTTCCACCACTGCTCTTCCTTACTCCCTCTCTGTCTGTCTGTCTGTCTCTGTCTCTCTCTCTCTCTCTCTCTCTCTCTCTCTCTCAAATCCCATTCTCTCTTTATCTTGCTCTGTTTATTTTGTTTTTCTTTACTCTATCTTCTTTTCTCCTCTCTCTCTCTCTCCCTTTCTCCCTCCCTCCCTGCCTCTCTCTCTCTCTCTCTCTCTCTCTCTCTCTCTCTCTCTCAGGAGGAGGTGAGTATTGGAGCCTGAGGCAGAGGTGATTGTGTGACAGTGTGAACGAAACGTGCAGAGAAGGACAGACAGATTCTCCACACGGACAGACAGACAGACACACAGCCTAGCTCTCTCTCAGAGATGCAGGCTCACGCACATGCGCGTGCACACACACCCACACACGTCACACACACACACACTTATTTTGGGCCACTGTGATCCTATCTGCTCGGTGTGAATTTTTATATTGAGGCAGGGTGTGTGTGTTTATGTGTCTCACATGTCTCAGTAATGCGAGCGCTGTGGGAGCCAGGCTTTGTGTGTGTGTGTGTGTGTGTGTGTGTGTGTGTGTGTGTGTGTGTGTGTGTGTGTGTGTGTGTGTGTGTGTGTGTGTGTGTGTGTGTGTGTGTGTGTGTGTGTGTGTGTGTGTGTGTGAGAGAGAGAGAGAGAATCAGTCAGTGAGTTTGAGGAGATAAACTGCACATATAAATGTGACATGAGCATGTATTATACACTTATATATCGTCGTTGTCGGATGGAAACCTTGTATGTCCAAAACCGTTTGTTTTTTTATTTATCATTTAAAAAAATGAGGTGCGAGGCGTTGTGTGCTTGTAGATCGTCTGTTTTCACTACTTTTGTGCGACGGCCTTGTACGATGAAGCAGGGCTTTACTTTGCGAAAGAACATACAAATTTGAAACTTGGAGATACAAGGTTTCCACCCGACAACGACGATATACCATGTATTCTGTGTGTATGCATGCATATGTATGATGCATGTTGTGGGTATATTCAAGAATCCAAGCCCACCACATTATGTCCCCCGGTACACATGCACATGTCTGCGTGTGTGTGCATGTGCATAATGTGTGTGTAACGTATAGGTGTCTGACTGACAGACTGTATGAGCACAATATGCATACACAATATATGCGACATTATGTTTGTCAACTCAGTTTTTATTTGCATCCGAATCACAATAAAAGTTTTGTCATCGTGGCACTTTTCTGGTGCAATATTTGGCTCTGCTGGAGTCTAGCCGTCTATAAAGTTTTGTGTGTGTGTGTGTGTGTGTGCGTGCGTGCGCGTGTGCGTGTGTCCAGAGCTAATCCCACAAGCCTCTGCACCGATAAGTGACATATTTTGTATGCACATTGCCAGTAAGCAAAATAAGTACCTGTACCCTCACAATTTGTTGTTCATGTTTTATACTTTTTTGAATATTTAATGTGCAAAAAGATCTGTAGATCTGCTACTGTTGCTATTTTTGAAGTTGAATCCTGAAAAGCAAGCGGATTCCAATGACAGAGACAAAATATTTGTTTAGTGTGTGTGTGTGTGTGTGTGTGTGCGTGTGCGCGTGCGTGTAAGTGCTTTGTTACGTCAGGTTAAAAGGCTCATTCCCACCGGCAGCGATAACGATGACGATAGCCATAAAATATCAAAGCGATAATTATGCCTTCACATTTATGTCCGATAAAGTTATCGGACATCAATGTGAAGAGGCGTCAATTAACAACAGCCGCTCGCTCAGTGCGCATCGCGAGCTGTTTGTCAGAGAACCAGTTCCATATCACTGTGATCTTAACCACATCGTTGTTGATCCTAACGATGTAGTTGTCGGCTATCGTTGTCTGTATCGGTGTTGGGTGGATGCTGCCGATCCACTTCAATTGAAAACCCACTTTTTTAAATCGTTATCGTCATCGTTATCGCTGCCGGTGGAAATGAGCCTTAAGGACTGTATGGCGTACTGATGAAAAGTAGCATTCGTCCACTAACTTTAACACACAATATTCAAGGCTTTGTTCTGGGTTTCACTGTCCTCTTCTTCACCGTTCTCCATCTTCATCACCACTGAGCGAGTAGCATTCTCCTGTCTTCTATCCAGATACCGTCAGGGGTTAAAGTTCTCAGTCCTGGGGACTGATTTCAGTCTTGAGGATTCCATGGGGGCTATGGATCAGTGCAGATCCGCAAAAAAAGAAAATAAATAAAGAAATACGAGGATGTGTAGCGATGTTCGCGGCATGAATGACAAAGTCGTCAAAACGCTAGTCAAGTGATCTCCAAACTATAATTTCAAGATATGAGTACTGTATTTGAATTGGCCAGACTAGCATAGAATACAACAGAAGATACTTCTATAAAATGAAGCATGAATGGCACACACACATTCAGTGAAGGCAGTTCAGAACTTAAGGGAAACACCCCAAATATTGGTGTGCAAGCCGTGTTTTTAAAATCACATATTGGGACATGGTCTGAAAATAAATGTCAGTCTTTTGGCCTTAACCCCTGTTCAAGCATGTGTTGCACAATGATGTCGGTCCAGCGCTTACACAGTGGCACAGATTTTGTACATAATGCATACAGAACATAAGCAACTTATTGTGTGTGTGTGTGTGTGTGTGTGTCTGTGTCTGCATGTGTGCGTGGCAGGGCTGGGCAGCTGGAGCAGAGTGTGACCACAGTCACAGGGGAGCGGATGCAGAACGAGACAAGAGTTGAAGGTCAGTCCATTTAATGAGGTCAGCATGAATAAATGAACACGACTACAGCAACAAAGAGATACCCTACCTGTCTCACTCTCTCTCGTAACCACACGGACCGTACGCGATGTGATCCGATGTGAGAGTGCAGACACGAGCCAGCACTCACTTGGGACTCCTGAATCGCTGCACTGCACACCCTCTTGTCTGCTCCATAGAGTTATGATACTGTATATCTAGAGGGCGGACTGCCCTGCCTCCAGCTATTCATTTCAGTGAAAGTTTCTCACTGGCGTTTGAAGCACCCGGAAGAACGCTCTACTTCCGCATTGTTCGTGATTTGATTACCACATTTTGGTGCCCAAATGCAGAAGACTTGAGCACAGAGCATGCGCACAAGGGATCCAAAACGGTAGACGTACGATCAGTGGAGTTTTAAATGCGGAGGTATTGCAATTTTTTGGCCCTGCACTATTGTGTTGTTTTGGTTGAATCGAGTACTATTGCTGTTGATATGGCGGTGAGATACTTGTGTTGCACTGACTAGCATTGACTATTTGTACAATTTTGTTTGGCACTGCTTTGTTAAGTTGTGCTTTGTGTATTGCTTTATTGTGTGTGACGTGTCACTTGTGAGCGTTGAATGTTTCTTGGTCACTTTATGTATATATTCTTATTTTTAACGCTTTCTAGTAGCTTTATGTTTATATTCTTCTTTTAATTGTGCCTTGCTTTTTTTGCTTTTTTTTTTTACTGTACACTACAGTACTCTTTTTCTTTTTCTTACCTCTTTGTAACTTGTAACCTTTAACTGCTGTGCTGCCTCTTGGCAACTGAATTTCCCCCGTGGGATAATAAAGCTATCTATCTAATCCCAGATTTTGACCACCAGGCGCCGGCAGCTTCGTTGATATACCATGGCTTGGTCTAATCAGGGTCTTGCGAGCTCGGCAGTGTTGTTAGCTCCGCTCTCGTGCCGCATTGCATCTGCATCTGGTTCGCCTGGCTGTGCCTACAAGGGATGGTTCCTACACACACTCTGTCGGTTTGCTTGCCATCAGTTCCCGGGTACCTGGCGCGGTGCCCAGCCAGCCTCATCCTTCTCTCTCTCTGACCTTTGTGACCCGTGGTAGGTTCTGGAGAGGTCTACGTCTCTGATGTGGTCCGCCCATCTGACACCTAGTGCCATATATACTTAGTTTACCGATGTCCCCCAGGGGTCTAATACTTGGTCCCCTCCAGTAGCTGATATACAAGCTCACAACATGCCCCACTGCGATGCTTTGCTCCACATCGCGGCATGTTGCGAGCTTGTAGATCTCCTATTTTAACCAAATGTTCACCCCCAGAATAGGGACGCTATAGGGTTCATTTGGTAAACCACTTAAGCCCTAGATACTTTGTTGTACAACAAATAGCTAAAATTGCGAGATTGTAGATTTAGAACAGCCATTTTCGCTGTTTTGAGGTTTTCACCTATAAATTATCACCTATACGAGAATGACATTGCCAAAATAGGGTTTACAGACGTTTTAAACTTGGAAGACAAGTGTCGGAAGACGTGGAAGCATTTGTGTATAGGTATGCTCTAACGAAGTGTCGTTAGCCGTCTTTGTAAGGAGCAGTCAGGTATCCAGCTAAATGCTGCTGTCAAGCATATCGTCACTGTCGGGCAGAAACCTCGTATCTCCAGTTTAAAATTTGTATGTTCTTTCGCAAAGTAAAGCCCTGCTTCATCAGACAAGGCCGTCGCACAAAAGTAGTGAAAACACACTTTTCACTAGTTTAAATCATTTTTAAAATGATAAATACAAAACGAACGGTTTTGGACATACACAAGGTTTCCACCGGACAACGACGATATTGACGTCAAGGAAAAGATGGCCACTTCCTTTGATATGAACACACAAACCAAACACACACACACACACAAACGTGTTTGCATGGTCTCTGTATCGCTCCCAGCCAGAGAGAGGGAGGGAGAGAGAGAGCCACTTGCTTGCTCCTGAGACTTCACAGACGTCACACAATTTTCTCCACACAATCTCAGTGTCTCTTTTCCACCACTCAATGTCTGTCTGAACTCTTGCTTTTCCTCGCTTTCTCTCTCTCTCCCTCACTCACTCATACACGCACAGTGTCACACGCGCACACACACACACACACACACACACACACACACACACACACACACACACACACACACACACACACACACACACACACACACACACACACACACACACACACACACACACACACACAGTCACACACAGAGGCTGAGAGACAGATTTCACGGACAGGGCAGAAGGCTTCTCTCATGCTGTCTCCTCTCCTCTCTGTACTGCACAGCAAAATCCAGAGAGTTTCTTTTAACTTAGAAAAATGTCAAAATGGACCCTCACACGGTCAGCGTTAAGAGCAGGGACGTGCAGAGAATGTTAGAGAGGCAGGGGCTGAAATCTCTAAAAGGGCCTTTGGTGGAAATATCGAAAATAGCTGACCTCCAAGCTGGAGGTCGGCTATTTTCGGTACGTGATACCACACTGAACTAAGCATAACCAAGTCGATACTGTGGTGTGACGGCATGGATTTCTACACAGAGATGGCAATTCTTTCAACATAAGATGCTGCTTTCATGAGAGTTAGTTAATTAAAAGAGGTAATTCTCTTAAATGCTGCCTTCAGGTATGGCATGGAAAGAGGGCATTTGCATTTCTTTCACCATAGTAAAAACTGCATTCATGGTCTGGAGAGGGCACTTTTTACAGACAGATATAAGGGCAGGGGCTCCAGCCCCCTTTGATGTCTATGTGTGCACGTGCCTGGTTAGAAGAACACTTTCGCATTTTGCCTGTGTGTGCTGTCATCTCCACGGCGGTCGTCTGCTATGTTTAGTTCGGCTTTGTCAAGTGGCCCGCTGAGGTCACACACTCCCATGCCCCTTTTCGACTGCAGCTTTAGCACCACACCACACCACACCACACCACACTACACCACATAAAAATATACATTTTCCATTACACAAAAGAGTCCCTATCGGTAAGAAACAAATTGACCCTTTTAACTGTGATTATAACACAATATAAATTTGTATTAGAACTATCCTAAATTATAATACACTATAATGGATTATAACTGTGATTATAATACACTATAAAGTATTAATGTATTACTATGATAATTATAATGCACTATAATAGATTATAATAGTGGTTATAACACAAGAATCTATTATCATGTATTACAACTATATCCTGGTGGTCTAAATTAAAAGTCAGTGAGTGATCAGTCATTATGAAGTATTTGGCCTTGCCAGACCTAATCTGGAGTAGATACTGTTTAGTACCACGTTTAGTACCACTTTCACACCACTCTACCCAGGTTCTTGTAGTGGAACACCTGGCACAAGTGGGCGGTGTGGTGTGGAGTGGTGTGGTGTGGTGTGGTGTTGGGCCTGTGATGTGGAAAAGGGTCTCTAGAGACCACTTCATCTCCCATTTTGCTCTAACTTTTGTTTTCCCCCCGACTTCTTTCTCTTGTTTTTTCTGGTGTTTACTTGCTGTCCCCCCCCCCCCCCCCCCTCCTTTCTGTTTCCGTCTCCCCCCCCCCCCCCCCCCCTCCGTGAAAAAAACTCTCCTCTGCGGTCACTTCTCGTTTGGCTCTTGCAACGTTCAATTTACATTCTTGCAGGGAACACAGTTCGTTGCTGTTTTGCAAAAAAGCCTCCGCTTGCTTGACCGTCGTACTCGGCATGTGCCTCTGTCTCTCTCTCCTCTTCTCGTACTTAACCCTTTCCTATCACCTTAATCAATGCCCCCCCCCCCCACCTCCCTTCTCTCTCCCTTGCTATTCTGTAGTGTTGAGTTTGTTTTTATTTGGACGTTTTTTTTTTTTTTCATTAAAGGCCCAGTCAGTGATGGATGGGCACAACCACAAATAATAAATATCAGTGGGGACATGTTTTTATTCTCTGGTTCAGCGATTCTCAAACCTTTTCATTTCAAGGACACTGTTTGATATGCATTTTGTCACGGACCCCGAATTTGATTATATCATTTTTCAATCTGGGACCCCAGTCCACATTGTAAAACGTCAGTTTTAACTAGAAATACTGTTCCTACAAAACAGTGTGGGCTCGCTCGTGGCTATATTCTGCAGCGTGCTAACTGTCATGTGAAGCTCAACCAATACTCCAGCTACCACCACTCCCAGATGTTTTTCCTCAACTCAATTGCACCTCATTGGCTAAGGGCTCTGCTTTTGTACTGTCTGCGACAGAACTCGGTAAATAAATAATGAAGATAACATAGTGTTCTCGCCTTTCAGGCGAGCCCACAATTAAACTCAGAGTGTACTTTATGGAACAAATTGGGTCCATTTGGTTCCATTTGTACACTCTCAGAGCTACAGACCCATAAGGTCATTTTGGTTCCATTTGTACACTCTCAGAGCTACAGACCCATATGGGTCTATTTGGTTCCATTTGTACACTCTTGGGGTTACAGACCCATAAGGCACCATTTGGTTCCTATCATTTAGGTGGGGACATCCTGGAACCCCTTCAAGGACCCTTTGGGGTCCTTGAGAACCAAGGCTTTGAGAACCAAGGCTCAAGTTCATTGCCTCAGTTCTTGATAGAAGGGTCTAACTAACACTATGGATAACATATCAGCTATTTCTAAACTGCTGTATTTTGACGCTTTAAGTGGTTTGTTTGTTAGTAATTGTTGTAAACATTGCAGTAAAACTTTCTAAATCTATATGAATCTTAACCTAATGTTTATGTTCAAAACAATCCTGGGTTGGGCTTATGAAGTCTCACTTTTCTGTTGAACTTGGCAGTCGCCTTGGAGTCTTTCCTGAGCCACCATGTGCTCCCAGTCTCCCACGTATGTCCAAGTGATAAATACAATCTACAATTCTACGGCTTCCCTCGTTGCTGTTTACTAACAGTCATAGGAATTTACCGGCTAGTCGATTGTCCATCCATCCATCTTCAACCGCTTATAAATCCGGAATCGCGTCTATTGAGATGTGTGAATCATTAAGCAAGAAATAATTAATTAAGCATAGAAAGAAGCATTAAACAGAATGACTATAAAGTCTTGGTCGATAAAACTGAGCGATTAATCGATTGTTTGACTGTGAGGAGGAGACAGCCCTAAATAACTTGTGTTTTATAGTAAAATAGTGTACTGGTTCCACTTTCTTTTGCACAGTAGCTTGAGAAGCCCCAATGCTTGTTGTTCTTCCCTGAGCGAAGCTTTTAAAAAGACTGGAGGAGATTATCTTAGTTTGTTTAACTCCAAGGCACACACACTGTCATGTATGCTAAAACCACCTGTGACAAGCAGTGTGTATAACATGTACCCGCTGCACCACATGGGGGCAGTGCAGCCACAGTTTTCACCTTAAGCCAGCTCCTCTGTGTGTGTGTGTATGTGTGTAAGTAAGGCAGAGAGAGAGAGAGAGAGAGAGAGAGAGAGAGAAGGGTAGAGAGAGCCTGTGCATCAGTGTCAGTGTTCTTGGCGGCTGGGGCCCCAGTGTAAACACGTTGTGTGTGTGGCCCTCAGCGGGCATGTCACCTAGGCTGTCCTGCACCTCATCAGGCTGAACACACCACTTTGAAGTGTTAGTGTTGCTGTTGGGCGCTGGGACTCGGGCCATACAACCTCCCCCAGCTAAATGTCAGGCGACCAGAGGGGAGGACCCAGCCCGGGGTGAGGGGAAAGGGAGAGCCTGGCCGGCGTGAGAGCAAAGTGGATTCCCTTATTGTTTAGACTGGACAGACAGAACTCCCGCTTCTGAGGCCGAGTGATAATGAAATCAACATGATGTGGCCACTAAGCCCCCGTAAGGTCCCTTTCAATATGGTACTGTTTAAAACCCAGAGTCAGTCAGTCTTTAGATGAGGGTTTTCCTGAAGTTTATCTGGGTCCAGTCAGTGGGGGGAGAGAGAGAGCAAGTGGCAGCTGACTGACTGTGTTCTAGCCTATTATAGTGTGATGCTCAGTGGAGGCATTGAGGGCGCTCTTGCACTTCCAAGAAAAAGGGGGCCTTTCAATTCATACTGCCGGCCATGGGGGGGGGGGGGGGGGGGGGCTTTTTGCGCTGGGAAGAAAGAAAGGCAGAATAGAGCGATAGGGAGTCCGGGGGTCCGAGTTTTTCCTGCGTGTCTGTCTCAGGGAGGAGGGGGGGGGCTTGAAATTCTGTAAGCTGCCACACGGAGAGTGAGGAGGAGGGGGAGGGAAGGGGGTGAAAAAAAGGGACTCGATACCGCCCCCCCGGAAAAAAAAAGAAGAAAAAAACAAGCCCTGAAAGAATTCGCTCCGTTAGTGCGCCTGCCAGTCGGAAGATGGGGATTTTTTTCATTCGAGCGCTCACGTCCCCTTCTCTCCTCCCTCCTCCCCCTTCTCCCCTCCAACAAGCAGTCGGTCTGTCAATGTGCTGCGAGCATTAAGAGACAAGTCAAAGCAGTGGGGTTTTGAGCCACAGAGCGAGAGAGAGAGAACGAGAGAGAGAGAGAGACGGTGGGAAGATAAAAAACCAACCAAAGCTTCCACTGCCCCGAGAAGAGACACGCAACCTTTGCGCCAAATGATGCGCCCAAATCAGATATTATAGGGCTCATGTTTAGAACTCTTTATTTTATCAGCGCAAGTTTTGTGTTGCTTTTTTCCGTGAGTGACATGTTGGACTGGAGCAGCAGGAGGGTCGAGGAGGTGTTTTTGGTAGCTCTCTAGTTTTCTTTTACCCGTTTTTCCCCTCTTCTTCCCTCGAGTCGATTCTTGGATTTATCGTCAACTTTCGATCGTGTGATTGATTGATCTTACGATTTTTTTGTGGTGTGTGTCAAAGAATCACCTGCTCGAGGATGGTGGATTGTATAGCCTATATATTTTTCTAAAGAGGAGAATACGGATTGTAAACCCGGAGCAGCCCCATAATCCAGCGAGCATCATGCCTTTATGAGAGGATGGAGCTGTGGACAGGAGTCGCATCTCTAACATTTTAAACGCTTCATCGTTGCCGTTTCGGGAGTATTTTGTATCTCGACCGTTTCCTAACTCTCCATTGACAGCCCTGGTATAATCTTTGGAGATAATTTCTGAGGGCAAGAAAGGGGGGAATGGGAGACGAACCCCACGAAGTCTGCGTACAAGAGAACAAGGGAACATTGTTTGGAAAAGGACAATTAGCGCACATCACCTAAAAACGCACCAGAATATGCTGTTGGGTGGCTTTTAAATCCAGAAATCGATCGATCCGCGCGTGGAGTCCCTTTGTGCACGGGGAGTTTAGCCTCTCGTATACGAAGAACGGAGGAGCAGTGAGTTGCCTTGGAGGAGAGGAGAAAAAAAAGCGAGGGACTAAACGAGAAAATAATCGGAAAGTCATGGGATTGGTGTTCTAGTGGTTTGGAAGCACCGAAAAAAAAACAATCGTCGGTTTTTTTTGTCTCCGCCGAGACGCACGGATCGAACAACTTTTGTTGGCCACAGTTGAAGCGTGCGTTTTTTTGTTTGATTTAGTGCTTTTAATTTGGGGTCTGATCATCATCCATGCGGTTATCGGAGGCACGCCATCATCATCACGTCCTCACGCTTCTCTGACTGCCTTATACACCTATAGCCTGCTACGGCTATAGTCTGTGTCCTTTGTGTTGTGTGTGTGTGGAGGAAAGTACCCGGGCAACCGCGCAACGAAAAAAGATCCCATTTTTTTTTTTTAAATGGGGGGACATATTATTGAAATGGCGTGTCGAAGCGGTGGGAATGGATTGGGAATTCTGCTGATATTCTTAGTGGATTTACTGGGGGCCACGGCCAGCAATATGGAGCCCATCTTCTGGAATTCAATGAACGAAAGGTAAGAGAGATCCCCGTGGCAGAGCATCGTATATTTTCATGTGCAGATTCCAAGCCTGACTTGTTGTAAACAGCGGCGTCAGTTCGGCAAAAGCTAAGGTATGGCAACATGACTGTTGCCATACCTTAGCAAAAGGCACGACGAAAAGTACATTTTATTATTTCCCCCCTGTAGCCAAAGCCAAAGGTATGGCAGGTGCCATAGCTTTGCCATACCCTAATTGACGCCTCTGGTTGTAAATCCGTACGGCGGTGGTGTTGTTGCCTGCTCCGAAACGAGGCCGCCAGCCGCTTTTCGACAAGCGACACCGCCGCACGGCGGTGTATAAACGAAGCTTTACGCAGCATAATAGGCCACGCATAATATTTTTTTTTTATGTCACATTTTTACGCTCCGAAGTTTTAGGTCATTCTCAAGTCAGTCGTTCGGAGCAGATGTCACCTTGTCCTTGTCAACCAATAGCATATAGACTAGGCCTTTATATTACACAACGTGCCTATATAATGAATGTCATTTTTATGGCCATGAATATCCAGACTGTCAAGTTCAATGTGGCGTGTGTGATATTTGTACCGGTTTCTGCTTGGAAGATGTTATTATAATAACCCCTAATTGTTGGCTTGGTTTCTAAACGATATGCCTGAGTCTGTTTGTTTTAACTGAACAAAATAGGACTACAGCAAGAAAGATGACTAAAATATATAGGCTATAGCTAGCAGTGGTTCTCAAACCTTTTCATGTCAAGGACCCCGAATTGACACACATTAGTCCGCGGACCCCCATTTGAAAAGATAAGCCAGGGACCCCCATATCAAGAGAATATAGTTTTACGGCTCTAACAGTGTTTTTCAACCATTTTAATTTCAAGGACCCCCATTTTGACATGCATTTGGCTATGGACCCCCCATTTCTATCTCTAAAGACCCCAATTTATATTGTAAAATCAATGTTAATTTAACTCTGAGAATGTACAAATGGAACCACCATGGGTCCATTTGGTTCCAAATAGGCCTACACACTCTTGAGTTACAGACCCATAAGGGTCCATGTGGGTTCCTAACTATCATTTAGCTGGGGACCCCCTGGAACTCCCTCAAGGACCCACGGGGGTCCCCGGACCCCACTTAGAGAACCATTGGACTACTAAAACACAAGCTCTATATATTTAGATATAAAGAAAAAAGACATTGCGACACCTGTGGGTGACTGGGAATTGGGCCTAATTTACAGGCAGCATAGCCTGTTTGAAGTTGTGAATCTGTCAGGCTTTGGAACAGCGTGGACATCTGTGGCTATGGTTTATTCTCGTCGCGGCAACAGTCTTTTATGGGCTCGTTGCCAATGGCCGAGGCCCAGCCTGAGTCCACGCAGGGATAATAAAAGTGTAATTCCTGTTGTTAGATGACCTTGATTAAAGTAGGCCTATAGGCCAGCACAGCCCACTGCAGGGCCCCCATGAATAGCCCGTCTGACCACCGTCATTTGCATTTTTCCTTCCCCCCCGGAGAAGGTGTCAGGGCATTAGCCGAGGAAATGTCATTTTAAACACCTCTCAGCCCGTCGTCCTTAACGACCGAGACCACTTTTCTCACACCTCGGCCAATTTCCGCGGCGTCTGCAGGTGCGTCACAATGGGGGGGAAAGTGGGACTGAGTTACTAGGGCCCAAGGTGGAGGGACCTTCATTATATTGAAAAATAGCAGATATACAAGCTCACAGCGAGGCACAGAGTAGATCTGCTTATTTTTGAAAAGTCGTGAAAATGTGTGCAAATCTTTGAATATATGTGTTTTTTAAGCGAACATTTGTAAGTCAAATTCTGCTTCTGGGGGGGGGGTCCCTGGAACTATATTATTTTGGGGGTCCTTGACGTGAAAAAGTTTGAGAACCACTGACATATAAACATAGGTTTTTCAAAAAACCTTAGAAGGATTTGAGATATTCAGACAGACACCGGACAAATTTTCACGATTTTTCAAAAATAGCAGATCTACAAGCTCGCAGCGCGAGCTTTTAATGGTTAAAGCACAAAATGTGAGTGAATCCTTGTACCCAGGGCCCAGAATTTGGTGCGCCACCCCTGGGCGTCTGAATTGTCACCCGGTGGCGATGGCGTGTGTGGCTGGTGCACCAGGCAGGCATGCAGGCTTAGGGAAGGGGAACGGTATGTAGGTTATGCGGAGGCCATTAGTGGAGCCAGGGGCTCTTTTTTTTATTTCCAGAGACGAATGGGTTTTTAATGCGACCAGTGTGCGACTGGCCGCCTATGGACAGAGCCGGTCCTCTGTGGCGACCTTTGTCACCGCGGAGAGATGCGACAGTGAGATGTCGTTCCGCGTGGGCCTGTTCTGTGTCGACCCTGCCATGTAGCTCTTAATGAGGCCTTTAGTCACAGGTAGGAGCTCTCTCTCTCCACTGCCGAGAGGGAGTCACTGAACACAGGAGGACTATTCTGCAGCCTGGGGCCAACTGTGAGCCTGAATCTTTTTATTTATTTAATACAAATGGCAGATCTTCAAGCTTGCCTGTTTTCTCTACTTTTGCGCTAACAACAAAGTATAAAATAAGGCTTATCCCACTTAAAGGAGTAGTTCACCCCCAAAATGACTTTTTTTCTATTGATTACTCATGCCATAGAGACTTGAGTTCAATAAAATGTTTAGTCTTTTGTCGCCAAGACAATAATGTGATCACAATAAATGTACCATTTGGGGATCCGGAATCAATGGGGGTAAATTTACTATAATCCATTTTTAGTTTTCCTGTAGGAATGCGACAAAACACAAAAGACTAAAAATATTATTTAACTCAAGTCAAGTATGGCATTAGTAATCAATAGAGGAGAAAAAAAAGTCATTTTGGGGGTGAACTACACCTTTAAACCTACTTCAATCTAGGAATGTTTGTCCATTTTCTGATAATATGACCCAGAATAGGGACGCCCAGGGTTCATGTGTGGTTAATCCCCCGTTGTAAACGTTTTATTTATTTATTTTGTTTTGTCTTTTTGTTAAGCACTCATCAACAGAAGTGCTATCTTTGACACCACCCGACATGGCCTCCATGATCCCTACCCCGTAAAAAGCAGCCCAGCCCCCTCTCCTTTCAAACTGAAACCATTGTTTTCTATATGGTTTTATGGCCGTTTTACGCAGGCCTCATTTCCCTGTAGTACTGTTCTGCCTCAGCCCCTTTTGCACCAGCACGACAACACCATAGGCTACAGCTCCACATATCGTCGTTGTCGGGTGGAAACCCCGTATCTCCAAGTTTCAAATGTGTACGTTCTTTCGCAAAGTAAAGCCCTTTTTCATCGCACAAGGCCGTCGCACAAAAGTAGTGAAAACAGCCGAACTACAAGCACACAACGCCTCGCGCTTAAATCACGTTTAAAAAGATAAATGCAAAACGAACGGTTTTGGACATACAGGGTTTTCACACGACAACGACGATATACTGGTTTGACCTAACCCCCACCCCTCTCTCCATGGCGAGGCTAAATTTGGGTGCCGGCGGTTGCTGGAAAATCCTTGCCCTGTACAAACAGCAGCACATCTCCCAAAGAACCTATCCCCCCGCAAGCCCTGCTCGGTATGCATTTTGGTTTGTACTTCTGAAATGAGGCGAAAAGCAAGCAGAGGCGGTGGGGCCTCTATCAATCAGGTGCAGGAGGGGGTGAATGCGTGCACGGTTCACATCCCGGGCTGTGTAGCAAATGGACTGGCACGTTGTTAACCTTCAGACCCCTCAGACTGCTTCGCTGCGCCGCTTTGAAGTTCAGACCGTCCACCTGCAGCTTCCCTCCCCCCTTCTCTCCCGCTACCCCACCCCACCCCACCCCACCCATCCATCCATACAAAGATCCATCTCTCCCTCCCCACTCTAGGCCAGTGGTTCTCAACCTGTGGGCCGGGACCCCCCAGGGAGGTTCCCCAAATTATTTTGCGGGGGGGTCCCCAGATGATTAACTTAAAGTGCAACGTTGTTTTTCTCACTCAATAGTAAACAAAACAAAAAAGTTTACGTTTATAGAGGGTATCTGCACATTTACTAAAGTCTAACCTCTAAAATGACCAATTAAACATTGGCCAAATTGTCAAATATTAGAGGCAGAAAATGTGAAAATAGCCGATCTACATGCTCACAACGCATCGCAAATCTGTTATTTTCACAATAGAACCGTGTTATACAAAATGTAACCGGTAGCCCAGCGGGCGCCACCCATATTCACTTTCAATAATCGTTCATTAATCGAAATTGAATCGCAAATGCTTGAAATAACCGTGACACTCATTTGAAGCCATATACAGTACTCTGTCTGCACCGCCTACATCTTCTCTCCATGCCTCTATTTGTGTCACTTTGTTCCAGCCACCCCCCTCCCTGTGCTTTATATCCCATTTTCTCCTCCTGTCACCCTCCGTCTGTCCCCGTCTTCATCTCGCTCTGTCACTCCTCCCCGAGTGCTGGCCAGACGTGGCAAATTAGAAACATGTGTCGCATCCAGACACTAATTACGGCGCTACAGCGGCCGACATGGCTGTGAAAAGATGGTTGAAGAGAGACGGAGGTGGTGGCCTCATACCCAGGGGTGAAGCTCGTCAGCGCTTCGTCTTATTCTCTTTTCTTGCTTTGCACGATGTCATAATGCCTTTTTTTGTGTAAGCCCACAGTAAGATCCTTAGTGTTAATTTAAAGATGTAACAACAGAACCCAGTGGACCTTTGCCCTGATACTCTTCAACGTTTTCAGGCCAAGGACCCCTTAGTTGAGAGAGAGATGAAGCAGGGACCCCCCACAACCTTTTCATAGATTCCATAATAGTTTCATGATCGTTTGACTGCACAATCATCAGTGTATTTTGGATTCATGTCAATTTGTGTTCTCAGATATTTAACCACTTGAACCGTCAATACTTAATAAACTTGACCTTTCTCTGTACCTTCCCCTCTACACCAAACCTATTTGCCAAAAATAGCCTATCTACAAGCTCACAACGCCTCGCAGCGCGAGGTGTTGTGAGCTTGTAGATCGGCTTTTTTTGGCTAAAGTTCTCCGAATATGGGCGCTAGGGTTCAAGTGGTTAATATAAAAAAGGAGAAAAAATGGTTACTATCACACAACAATTTGGAGGACCCCCTGTAGTAACTCTGAGGACACCCTAGGGGTCCCGGGCCCCCTGTTGAAGACCATTGATTTGGCTGCTCAAATGTGTTTATCCCAAATTCACTGGCAACCCTTGTTGTGTGAGTTGTCTGATACTAAGTAACGCAGAATCCATTTGTAATTCTTTCACCTGAGAAGTCCTGAGTGTCAACTTGAAGTCTTGAGTGTTTGCAAAAACACTGTGATTTGCTCTTCCTTTCATTCGTCGTCTGGCTTGTTGTTTTTCGATCACAGACTCGGTACCTCGGTTGTTAAGCCACCTTTTTTTTCATGTAATCTACCATGTGAGAGAGTCCAGATGGGTGCGATGAGACAGACGGTGAGCACACACAGAGACAGAGAGAGAGGGATCTAACAAAGACAGACACTGGTAGGTGACAGTTGCAGTGAGAGAGAGGGAGGGGGGGAAGAGAATGACAGGAGAGGAGTATAGAGAGTGGGAGAGAGAGAAAGAGAGAGAGAGAGAGAGGGAGAGCATTGGGGGGGTAGAGTCAGTCTTAACCCTAAGTAAATCAATACCGGTTAAGTCTCAAGTGCCAATACAGGTTCTGCTTGAGGAAGGGAGAATTGAACCAGAACGATCACCTTGAGGAGAGCTTCCCCAGACATACATTATCCTTATCGCAGCATCTCCCATTATCGGCCTTACACGGCCGGCCTAATGAAAGATCGAATCTTACATTACTGCTCAGAAAGGGGGGGGGAGGTGGGGAGGGAAAGGGGGGATAGGGAGGGTGCAAGAGGGGCTGGGCATCGATACCCACATCATCTCCACCGAAAGCCAAAGCATCAGATCTACAATGCTGCGTGTCGCGTCAGTTTTGTTGCAACAAGGGATGGGATATGAAAATGTCATATCACGATTATTGTGACAAAAGAAATCGCGATTTACGATATTATCGCGATAATCAAAATCCATTATTCTGGGGTGGGAACATTTGCCAAAAATAGCAGCTTGTAGATCGGCTATTTTTTGGCAAAGACATTTGATAGAGAGTGAAAAAAGACTGTTTCAAGTACGTATATTATAAGTACCTTTTACCAATTATAGAGGGTTTAAATGGTACCGGATATGCAGCTTGGCAAATAAAAGTTCAATTGATCACAGTGCATGACGGAGGACGATATCACGATATGTTAAATCTCCACGATACGATCATCGTGAGTGTTTTTCTATCACGATAAACGATAATATCGTGTATCGTCCCATCCCTAGTTGCAACACATCTGGGCCTGGGACATGTACGTATATCGATATTGCGTCGATATATAGTGATATGGCACGAGCTGTCTTCTGGGATTGTTCATGTTTCATCTCAGTGCATCGCGCTGTGAGCTTGTAGATTTATTTTACGATTTTAAAGAAAATATATTGCGTCACAAATACGATATCATCACAATTATATTGATGTCGGAGTATCTGGCCAAAAATAGCACGACGTGTAATTTTGTCCATTATCACCCGGCGCTCACATACATACACACATGTTGTACATACAAGCATAAGTCAAGCGCCTCACATAGTAATTAAGAATGTGCAGTTACTGCACCCTGCGATCACGTACAGTACAGGAGTCTTTTTGTTATTCCAGGGCCTCTCTGTGAATTTGGATTCCAGACCTCTGTGCTTAAAAAGCCAATCTATCCACCACCAGCACCCACCCAGCCACCCAGCTCCCCTTCCCCTCGATTCCCTCTCTCCGCGCGCCAGTAAACGGCTGTAGGTTATCGTAAACGGGCGTCGTGGGGGGGCGGACGGGCGGGCGGGCGGGCGGGCGGGCGTCTTCTCGCCCGCCGCTCGCGGTGACTTGTACTTACAACCGTTCCGTCTCCACATCCACATTAAAATTTAATCTCCCCTCCCCTTTTCTCCCCGTCTCTCAATAATTCATTAATCGCCCGCTAATTGGCGGCGGATAAAAGACTGGCTAACTAGGCTAAGTGTTTCAACTACAAAGAAAAAGAGAGAGTGGAGGGAGGGGAAAAAAAGAGAGAGGACAGGAAAATGTGAAGAAAATATGGTTTTAAAAAATAAATAAAACCACAAAAGAAGCTTGGCCCTCCTCACATCTGCCCTGAAGTTCTTCTCTCCCATGAATAATGCATGCATGCCCCCTGCGTGTCAGGGCTTTCCCCGTGCCGGGCCTGGATGGATAACGTCGTTGTCGGGTGGAAACCTCGTATCTCCAAGTTTCAAATTTGTACGTTCTTTCGCAAAGTAAAGCCCCGCTTCATCGTACAAGGCCGTTGCACAAAAGTAGTGAAAACAGCAGATCTACAAGCACACAACGCCTCGCGGTTGCGAGGCGTTGTGTGCTCGTAGATCGGCTGTTTTCACTGGTTTAAATCGTTTTTAAAATGAAAAATGCAAAACTAACGGTTTTTGGACATACAAGGTTTTCACCCCGACAACGACGATAAGTAAGCAGCAACCTAGTGGGTGCACACGCATCCTTTGGCTGAATGATTAGCCAATATCCACTGGGTAGTTTTCAGCGGCGGGGAGACAAGAGCAGGAGTGCGGCTGGAGACAAAAGGGGAAGCGAGAGTGCGGGAGACGGGCCAGAGAGAGAGAGGGAGAGAGAGAGAGAGAGAGAGAGGGAGAGAGAAACAGCGGGTAGAAGATGGAGTGAATATAAACCATATTGTCCTGGCTGCCTGTTAAAGTAAGCAGACAGCAAAGGCAGGCCCCTTTCTCTCCATCTCTCGCTGGCAGAGGTGGAAAAGTATCAATACTGTACTGTAGATGTACTCCGTTACAAGTAAATGTCCAGAATTCAAAATGTGCTTGAGTAAAATTATGAAAGTATTGGCATCAAAATGTACTTAAAGTACCAAAAGTACTAGTACTAAATGGCTGAAAATAGCAGATCTACAAGCTCGCAACGCGTCGCGATGCGACACGTTGTGAGCTTGTAGATCGGCTATTTTCAAATAGCCACGGTATAGAATAGGGCTAAAGTGCATTAATGTATGTTTTATAATATAATCATTTATATCTGCAAAGTAACTAGCAACTAAAGTTTTCAAATAAATGTAGTGGAGTAAAAGTACAATATTTGAATCCAAGATGTAGAGGAGTAGAAGTAAAAGTATTGGAAATTGGAAATACCCAAGTAAAGTACAAATACCTCAAAACTGTCCTTAAGTACAGTACTTAAGCAAAATTACTTAGTTACGTTACACCGCTGGTTTCCAGCTCAGCTCTCTCTCTCTCTCTCTATTTCCTTTCCCCTACGCTTAACTGCGTTGCAGTGAAAAAGCAAAGTGTGTGTGAGTTTACGAGCTGAGAGCAACAGGAGCCCAAAAGAGAGCTTTCAGCTGATGTGGAAGAATAGTAAAGGCCAAGGGGGAACATCAGGGTAGAAAGTCTAGAAACCCGCCAGTGGGGCCAGGAGCAGGTCTCTCTCTCTCTCTCTCTCTCTCTCTCTCTCTCTCTCTCTCTCTCTCTCTCTCTCTCTCTCTCTATCTCTCTCATAGGCCTATATATCCCCGGGGCATTACAAAATGATAAACAGATGGACAGGTATCCGCACTTCATGAACATGTGCAAAAAATCGAAATGTGACCACACGTTCAAAGCTATATAGTAACTGTACATATGCCCGCACATACACAACACACACACACACACACGCACACACACACACACACTCTGCATGTGCAGATGAGCCTCTGGAGACCTGACCCCTCCTCCCATCTCTGTTGGACATGTGTGTACGTGTGTGTGGTCCTAATATATCACCCTCGTTGCGTGTGTAAGTGAGCGTGCAACACACACGACCCTTGGACAGTAAACACAGGAGGAGCAGACTCTGTCTCTCTCGCGCACGCACGCACACACACACACACACACACACACACACACACACACACACACACACACACACACACACACGCGTACACAGAGGTGAGGAAATTGGCAGGCCTCACGGACTGTTAGTTCCAGTCTGATTTCATTCATTATTTTATCACTCGATTATAAGTTTATTTGGCAGCGGCGGTGCACATTCATCACCATCATAGCCGCACCAAAGGGAGCGCGCTGTAAATAACGCCGGGGTTGGCTAAAGGACTCATTTACTCCCGTGGCCCCTCGGGTGTTATAAGTGACTTTGGGTTGGTGGTAATTGTTAGAAGTGCTGATGATTAGGAGTGTAGGGAGATTAAAAAGTGTGTTGGCTGGCCAAGCCCAGCCCAGGGGCCCGGCCGACACAGACTGTTAAACCCTGCTGTTTTTGCTCCGGATTTGCATACATGTCCACGAACATGCAAGCACTCTCTCTGTCTCTCTCTCGCACACACGCGCGCACGCACGCACACAAAAACAATGGGGCAGGTTGGTGGTAACAGTAATCCCGGCCACAGGTCCAGAGGGGTCACATGTGTGTCTCGGCATCGCCGGGCAGATTGCCCTGGGTGGCTGAACCCGCGGATCAGCCCCTTAGCTGTTAGCCAGCCAACACAGACACACAGACACACACAGACACACACACACACACACACACACACACACACACACACACACACACACACACACACACACACACACACACACACACACACACCGGCCCCTTATTAGCTTGCTTCACAACACACCATGCCTAAGCAGGATCACCCCCCCCACACACACACACCCGGCCCCTCTCTCTCTCTCTCTCTCTCTCTCTCTCTCTCTCTCTCTCTCTCTCTCTCTCTCTCTCTCTCTCTCTCTCCTGGAGGCATTTGGGCCCGGCCCATGGGTCAACCCCCCCCCCTCCCCTAGGGGGTGAGATGAGGAGATGACTGGTGGAATGGGGAGGCCAGAATGACTCTCTCTACTCTCTCCTCACCTACTCTCACCCGACCCTTCACCCCACTTACCTCGCTCACCCAACCCGCCCCGCGCGCCCCTCTAGCCAGGCCTGCTCTGCTTTGTTTAACCTGTGGATCAGGCTCTCTCTAACTCTCTCTCTCTCTCTGGGCTGTGCTGCTCTGCTCTGCAGAGCATGAGGACGGGCTCACCGTCAGGCGTCACAGCCCTGCGGGCAGGGGGTAAAGCCCTGTCTACGCTCTGTCGCACGTCGGCGACGCACTTCCCCGGAAAACAGCAGACCTACAGTACATCTGCGCCGCGTCGTGAGCATGTAGGTCTGGTGTTTTCACCGTCGTGCGACCCGGCATGAATCAGGCTTAATGAAGGCACGTCGGTCCATCTGAACCGCAGAGGAGGAGGGCAGTGGAAGGGGAGCACGCGCACGCACGTGCGCTAGTGGCTATTTCGGCGGCGCACGTTTTTCAACAGAGGAAGTGGAGGCACATGAGTGTGTGCCGTGCATACTAAAGCCTGATGTTGTTTGGGGGGTGGGGTGGAACTACGCTGAGATCTGAACTGTTGTGCGTGCACACACACACAACTACCATAACCACACGAACGCCAGTGTCGGTTTTCTGAGCATGTCATCATGTTAGGTAAATATTTGATGGGAATAACAGACGTTGCATTGCGTTGCGTTGCATTGCGAGCTGGCAGTTTCGGCCATTTTAGGATAGATTTGTGTAGAGGGAAAAAAGGAGGGGGCCATGTATAGAGTCCCGGTGAACTAAGTATTTACAGTTTAAGTTGGTTAACAGGCACGTGCACACATACAGTAGACATCAAAGGGGGCTTGAGTCCCTGGCCTTTTACCCGTCTGTAAAAAGTGCCCTCTCCAGACCATCAATGCAGTTTTTACTATGGTGAAAGAAATGCAAATGCCCTCTTGCCATGCCATACCTGAAGGCAGCATTCAAGAGAATTGCCTTGTCCAAACTCTCCTGAACTTGAATGCAGCATCTTATGTTGAAAGAATTGCCCTCTCTGTGTAGAAATCCATGCAGTTACGCCACATCTCCTGTATTGACTTGATTATGCTTAGTTCAGTGTGGTATTAAGCACCGAACATAGCCGACCTCCAGAGCTTGGAGGTCTGCTATTTTCGATATTTTCACTAAAAGACCCTTTTAAAAATGTCAGCCCCCTCTCTGCACGTCCCTGCTGGTTAAGCCTGGTTTATACTTAGTTGAACACCGGTATCATGCACCAAAAAATAGGAGATATCCAAGCTCACCGCGCGCTGCGTTGTCACACACTGTTAGCTTTGTACATCTGCAACTTTCAGTGTGCCACACCACACGCAAACAAGTATAACTCGGACATTATCCCACCCCCCAGTTGTGTTCCTGTTTTTCCCCTCAAGTGCAACCAAGGTGGTGGCCTTCATTTGCATTGGCTTCGGCCCACGATGGTTATCACGGCACATAATAAAATGCAAAAACAAAAGCGCATGCAACGCAGCACTCGGGTCTCCTTATCTCTCATCCGGCTCCCTCTGGGAGATGGCCTCCGTTCCACAATGGTTTTGGGAGCCTTTTTTTTTACCCTGTCAACGTCCATCATGCCTCAAGCTCCATCTATGGCCTCCCCCGCGTTCTCCCTTTGTCAGGAGACGTGGTCAGCAAGCAGTGTTGTAAAAAGTACTCACATTTTATACTTAAGTAAAAGTATCAATACATCAATATAAAAATACTCCGTTACAAGTAAAAGTCCAGAATTCAAAATGTACTTGAGTAAAAGTATGAAAGTATTGGCATCAAAATGTACTTAAAGTGCCAAAAGTAAAAGTACAAAATGTTTGAAAATAGCAGATCTACAAGCTCACAACGCATCGCAATGATAGCCAAGGGATAAAATAAGGCTAAAGTGGTTAATATATGTTTTTTATATATTAACATGTATAACTGCAAAGTAACTAGTAGCTAAGGTTTTCAAAAAATGTAGCGAAGTAAAAGTACAATATTTGGATCCGAGATGTAGTGGAGTAGCAGTAAAAGTATTAGAAATTGGAAATACTCAAGTAAAGTACAGATACCTCAAAATTGTACTTAAGTACAGTACTTAAGTAAAAGTACTTAGTTACTTTACACCACTGTCAGCAAGCCGCTACTTTGCTTGGACTCCTGCCCAAAATCGTTCGATAAAGGAATGTTGAAGGGAGGCCCGTGAGTGCGAGGGAGAGAGAGAAAGAGAGAGTGTGCGTGCGTGCGTGCGTGTGCGTGTCATAACTCCGCACAAGAGAGACAGACGAGCGTGTTTACCGGGCGACAGCTGTGCCTTGTCAACACCAAAAAGTTCTGGCTGACATTTCAGACCGTGGCGGACAAGAGGGCAGAGAAATGCAGAGAGACAGGCGGGTTGTCACGGAGGGAAGATGGACACGCAGAAGACGGATAGAGAGAGTAGGGATGGGACGATACGCCATATTATCGTTTATCGTGATAAAAAAACACTCACGATAATCGTATCATGGAGATTTAATTTTACCGTGATATCGTCCTCCGTCATGCACTGGGATCAATTCACCTTTTATTTGCTGAGCTCTATATCTGGTACCACTTAAACCCTCTATAAGTCACTGAATTTCCCCCTTGGGATAATAAAGGTATCTATCTGGTATCTATCTATAATTGGTAAAAGGTACTTATAATATAGGTACTTGATACAGTTGTTTTTTTCACTCTATCAAATGTCTTTTTGATGCGACGCGTTGTGAGCTTGTAGATCTGCTATTTTTTGGCAAATGTTCCGCCCCAAGATGATGGCTTTTGATTATCGCGATAATATCGTAAATCGCGAGTTTGTTTTTCTCACAATAATCGTGATATGACATTTTCATATCGTCCCATCCCTGAGAGAGAGAGAGAGAGAGAGAGAGAGAGAGAGAGGGAGGGGAAAACAGTGGGGGGTTGACGGGGGGCCACAGAGCGTGATCATTGGAAGACAGGACCCGGAGAGAATTAAAAGAAAACAGGCAGAGAGAGAGAGCAAAGAAACCAGAGAGCCGTCGGTTAAGTTGAGGAGAGAGAGATGGATGCTAGTGGAGTGCAGTGGGGTCTGACAGTAGTACTGCCTGATGTGATGTGGCCCCAGATAGGGAGTGACTGATGGCCAAGGGGTCACAACTCTGACTCGCTGCTTCCTACACACACACCAGAGCCCCCCCTTTCCATTCCTCATTACTGACACATCCCATAATATTTATACAGACTGGGTGCAGTCTGAAACCTTGTACGCCTTGAAGGAATACAGCGACTCCGTGGCAAATAAGCCTCGCTCGCTCTTTGATCACCCTACCGTGGTGCGGCGAAGGAAGATTGGCAGCCGTTTCACCTCTGGCCAGGCTTTCAGATTTATTCCAGTGCATTACTGCCGCCGCTCTATAGCATTTCTTTTCGGAGGGGAAGATTGCTAAGCCAGCTTGTTACGGGGCGGTGTGTTAACAAGCGTTTATGCAAGAAAACCGCCGACAGACATGCCCGACACAGTCGACTTGACGCGGCGACGGGCTGAACAAAGAGCTCACACACACACAATCGCATCGTTATTGTCAGAGTTTTGCAGTTTATATGAACTACTTACAAACGTATATAGTTAAGTTGTCCGGAGTCCGCCATGGGTCTATACAAGCCCTTTCCCTCTACACCAGGGGTCTTCATCAGGGGGTCCGGGACCCTTAGGGGGTCCTCAGAGTTACTACAGGGGGTCCTCCAAATCTTTGTGTGATAGAACCTTTTTTCCTCCTTTACTTTAGCCAAAAATAGCAGATATACAAGCTCTAGATCGGCTATTTTCGGCAAAGAGCTTTGGTGTAGAGGGGGAAAAGATCAGACAGAGTACAGAGTGAAAGGTCAAGTTTCTTTTAAGTATTGACGGTTCAAGTCGTTAAATATCCTAAAACACAAATTGACATTATTCAAAAATACACTGAAGGATGTACTGTCAAAAGATGAAACTATACGGAAACGGGTTGTGGGGGTCCCTGCTTCATCTCTCTCTCAACTAAGGGGTCCCTCCCTGGCCTGAAAACGTTGAAGACCCCTGACTTAAAACGTATGTCCGCCATGGGTCTATACATACAAGCCCTTTCCCTCTACACCAAATCTCTCCAGCCGAAAAGCCTGTAGATTATGGACGCTATAGGTTCGCGTGGTCAAGCGTTCGAAGCAGTTTTATCTGCAGCGGTTCTGGTGTGTTGCCAGCAGCGGTGCAGTGAGTCTGTCAGCAGTCACAGTCGTGACAGAAAGTAGGCGAGTAATAAAAAGAGTTATCTGAGCAGCGCTGCTGAGTAGCTCTCAGTACACAGTGGAAGAGGGTGACGGGACCTCCTCCCTCCGCTGGCCTGGTGTGTGTTTTCAGGGGTGTCGCACCAAATTCTGGGCCCTGGGTAGAAGGATTCACTGTGGGGGGCCCCTGTGGGGCTTTAACAATTGAGAAATAGCAGATATACAAGCTCACAGCGTGGCACAGAGTGCCGCGCTGCGAGCTTGTAGATCTGCTATTTTTTGAAAAATCGGGAAAATCTTTGAATATTTCAAATCCTTCTAAGGTTTTTTTTGAAAAAAAAATATATGTTTCTATGTCAGTGGTGCTCAAATGTTTTCAAGTGTATTTGGCCACGGACCCACATCTCAAAATATTTAGTTCCAGGGACCCCCCAGAAGCAAAATTTGTGTTACAAATGTTGGTTTAAAAAAAGACATAATTATATTCAAAGATTTGCACACATTTTCACGACTTTTCAAAAATAGCCCCCCCCCCCCCCCTTGTGACGCCCCTGTATGTTTGCTCTCCTGCGATGCGTGGGAGATCGCAGGCCCCGCGGTTCCCCCTCTCAAAGCATCTTAGCGTTTTCGCGACAATCTTTGTCCATTGACTTACAATGGGACGGGAGATGATCCTTTTGCGCGCTAAGAGGCTTTAAGCGAGGGACCCCTGGTCCGC